>NC_142415.1:22310000-22610000 GCF_059516105.1 Syngnathus floridae | reverse complement strand
CGAATGTGGCCGAGGGAGATTGATAGGCGTGGCGTGGCGTCGGTTCTCGGCGTAAGCCACAGCGGTGGGTCAATCTGGTCCACTCGTTGGTGGGATTAGCTCATATTCGGAGTTCTGATGAGGATTAGTGACGGGCGGCTAATCTGCTCAAAAGTGTAATCGTTATAACGCCCCCCACCCCCCCAGCACCAATAAAGTGTCGAGTGGCGCCGAAATCCAGGACGGTGTCCCCGGATTGGCGCACACGGGCAAAGAGGTCAGATCCATCTCCAGACGGACTAACGGACTAGAGGTCCGTCTTCTCAGCGGACTCGGAAAGGACATTAGAGCTTCTCCTCTGAGAGATGCGAGCGGACACCTCCGCAATGAGGCCAACGTGTCTCGCTGGGGAGAAATTGCGCAAACGTCTCGGCGAGCAGCGCCGCCGCTGTCGGGTTAGCGACTCCAGCGAGGCTCCGGAGCAGTTGAAATGCAATTACGGCCGACATTCTGTCCAGTTATGCGTGCCGGGAACTAATCGGTATGTCGGCTCCGGACGGACGGTGAGATCAACAAAGCGTCCATCAGAACTTGGCGGTCGGGATCGCCGCACCGACATTCCTGGCCCTCATCCATGGTCACCGGCATTTAAGGCCGACGACGAAAAGGTCACGGTTGCTACGGAATCAGTGCCCTCCACGGGGGGGCACCCCCGAGCTCGGGGACCTAGCGCACGCTGACTTGGCAGCAGACCAACCGGCGCTCGTGCGATGGCAACGGCCGGGTCGGGAGCGTCTCAGCTTGCCGGGAGGGCCCTCGGCGGCGCCTCGGCGGCGCTTCTGCGGCCATGGCCAGGCTACATCAATGAAGTGACAATCGCCCAAGACGGGAATGTCCCAGTCGGCACCTCGGCAATAGCCTCCGACCGGGGGGAGGCGAGTGGAAAACATCCTTCTCGTTTTCACAGGTGATCAGCTCTTCTCAGGGGGCCAGAAAGGTCCGCCTTCTCAGGCGGCCAGAGAGGTCCGTCTCTCCGTCCCTCGGTCCCAGCAGCCCAAATGGGGTTTCAGGAATCGACTTTGTACCTCGCAACCGTGAGTGCGTCTGTGTGTGTGCGTATCATCACCACAGTGACGGCGTCGTTGAGCAGCGACTCTCCAAAGACGATGATGAAGAGCGTGTCGTTGACGTGAACTTCCTCAAAGACGGCCAACACGGCCACCGGGTCCACGGCCGAGATCAAGGCACCGAACAGCAGGAAGTCCATCATGCCCGCCTGCACGCGCTCGTCTGGGAACAAAATACGTGCACGGAATTAAGAGATGAGCGCGGGGGGGGGGGGGGGGGGTCACGGGAGTCACGGCTGACCGACCGATGAGTCCCATCAGCTTGGCGGCGTGGAGTCCGAATCCTGTGCAGAAAGCGTTCCACAGCGTTCCCGCCACGGCATAGGTGAGGATGGCGCCCAGGTTGTCGAAGAAGAGGCGGGCGGGCATGAAATAGCCGGCGTCGCCCACGATGGTGGGCAGCAGGAAGAGGAAGAAGAGGGCGGGCTCCAGCTGGTACGGCTGCCTCTCGCTGGCCAGCAGGACCAGGCCGCCCAGCGCCAGACCCAGAAGGATCAGCAGACAGCTCTCCGGAACCACCGTCGTGAAACGCTGCGACAGGTGGAACACTGACGCACATGCACGGCGTCATGGTCGGTGCTATTTTGGCACCGCGCGGGACGGACGGCTAGCCCGGGAGTTCCTCGCAGTCGTTTTCATCGTCATTTGATGGCTGAAGGTGAAGACTCGTGTTGAGCGCACAAAGTGAGCGAGCGAGCGAGCGAGCGAGCGAGCGAGCGAGCTGAATATTTGGAGAGAGAACCACGACATCGATATGGAAATGGGCTCAGTCGCATATTTGGAATACATCGGCTTATTCTTTGGACAACATCTTCATTGTAGTCACGCAACACTGTCAAAGTTGATGTGTGTGTGAGTGTGTGAGTGTGCGTGTGTGTGTGTGCGTGTGTGCGCGCCCTCGTGAAGTGCGCGCGTGACGTCTTGACTGACACGGATGATAGTGGTTGCTCACTCCCTGCCATGCATTCTTTTTTGTTTTGGGTCGAGTTTGAGCCCAGATGCGACGTCACGCGTCAATGGGGCGAATTTCAGGATTTTCAGGAGAGGTGTGGCAAGAAAGACGACAATCACCCCAACCAACTTGACTTGAGCAGGACCATGTTACCTATCGTGATCAATTGTGGCTGCGTGGTGCGCGCATCCTACTCACGGATCTTGGCCACGCTGGCCACCAGGAGCCACACGGCGATGACGTATGGGGTCTGCACGTAGGTCCACTCCCACTGGACCACCCGGTACCCGCCGCCGTGGCTCTGAACCTCCTCGAAGGTAGCGGGAGTCGAGCCGGGGATCCAGTCGGCGGCTCCGACAGCCACCAGCGGCAGCAGCGGCAGAAGCGGCAGAAGCGACAGAAGCGTCGCGGCGACTCGAGTGCGTGCAGGCATGTTGCCGCCGAGTCCGGGCGGGCGTCTCCGCACCGCTTATAAACACCAGGGAGCGAGCAGCGGAGGGGGCGGGGTCGCCCGCCGCAGAGTCACGTGACTCCGCCCGACCTCAAAGTGACCACCTCCGAGGAGCCCTCGGTGACTGCATGACTGATCGTCACTCTTGACCTTCTTGAGCCGCGCCAGCGCTCCTTCTGGCCTGATCCTCAGCTTCTTTGCCCGTTCACGCGTTCAATTATGCGGAGGTTCCAAAAGTCGTCCAGCAGCCCTGATGAAGATAAAGAAATGAAAACTATCGTAGATGCACGCGCACACAAACACATTTGCAGACGTGGACACACAGACCATGCAAACTGTTACACAAGATACACATTCACTCATTTGTTGTGACGAGATCCAAAACGCGCACGGCGGAAACGGGCAAACACTTTTTTACGCGCGAGAAGTGCGCATTCATTATTCGCACATGTGCGTATTCCAAAGTCATTTATTCTATTTGCATCGTCACCCAGTAAACAATGTACAACAAACTTTCAGATAAGTTAAAATGATTAAAAACTTGCTGAAATAAATAAAGTCCTTAAAAAGTGCAAAAAAAAAAAAACCAAAAAAGCAAGTCAAACTGTGAGCAAGCGTGCAAAAAACCCCATACAAGTCAAGTGGTTAATGCTGAAGCGTACACGCACGTGGCTGTGTAGCGGCAGCTAAGTGATGATTTAGTGGGCGGGGCCGAGGGGGGGGGAGTAAAATGTTTAGGGACAGCAGAGAAAAAAAAAAAAAAGTAATTTTCAAACTTCCATTTGTTACGGTGCTTTGTCAAAAGACGTCAAGTGGAGAAAGTTTTGCTTTTGCCGTTTGAGTGAAAAGTCCAAATGGCGTCGAAGGCGCTCCGACGTCAGACGTCCTCGCCTCGCCTGTCGAGTCCCAAAGCCTGGATCATGTCGGTGCTCACGCCGCTCTTCAGAGTCCTCCTCACTGCGAGCACACACACGTCCAACGTTTTGGCATGCTAACGTGCACCAGACTTGAACAAAAGCCTAACTGGCTCTGCTGCTGGGCCCCCCCACACGCACACTTTGGTACCCGATACCACTACAAAGGCGGCCGGCCGGCGAAAGGCAAGCTCCCTTATCTGCCTGCGCATCGACGCGACACGTCGTGTCCTGCGTTTGTGGCCAAACGAAGGGCAAGACGAGAAAGCCGCTCGCTCAAACGAGAGCGTGACGATCGCTATCGGCTAAGCTCCGATTAGCGTCGGCCGCGTTGTGGCCACAACACTGAAGAGAGACCTTAAAGAGCCACCCGCACGCAATAACCTTGACGGCAGAAGCCCAAAAGCCCTTGACAGCTCAGGCGCCGCCGTCACGCACATTTGCCGGGTCATGGTCTTGAAATTCCGGACGGAGCCAGCTTTTTCTGTACTTACTGGACTTCCTGTTGAGTCGGGACCGCTTTCGGGTTTTAGGAACGGACGTCCTGGCCGAGGTGTTGTGGGTGACCGACTTGACCAGACGCTCCATGATGTCGTCCGCGGCATCGTCGTCGTTTTCCTGAGCCGACGCATACGACGACTGACAGGGCAGGCTCGGGCGGCCCGTCGAACCTGCCAATTCAATTCAAACGGCACTGGAGCAGATGCATTTGCAACTCGAGGCGAAACGGCGTGAATTTAGGCAGAAGCCCTGAATGGCGGCAGCGCCATCAAGCAGCTTTCATTTGCTTGTAGCTTTGCGCTCGCTCGGACATTTGCCAGCTTCTCACCGCGGGCGGTGCGCGAGCGTCTCGGCACCGGCTGCTCTTCGATCAGCATCTGAGTCATGTTGCGGTGCTCCGCCTCTCGCTCGGGCTCCGTCTCCAGCGCCGCGGTGACGGGAGGCACCGCCCCCGAGAACTTCTCCGTCTGCGACGGGGACAACGATAGAGGCGCGCGCTGCTAACTCGCGGGCGCGTTTTGGCGCACGCGGCTACCTCCGTGATCATCATCCCTCGGGTTTTGGTCCTCTCTCGGTGTTTGTCGCGCTTGCGCTTGAGCGCTAGCGCCCTCTCTCGTGTGGTGCGATACTCCAGCGCAAACTCGCTGATGGTGCGGCAGAAAGAGGTGACCTTGGTGTCGCGCACCGCCGCCGCCGGCTGACCCAGGAAAAGCAGGAAGGAATGGAACCTGGCAAACCAGTTAGCGATGAGCTCCGTCGCCAAACGAGGAGCGTGAGGCTAACGTTAGCTTGCAGAGCCAGAGCGTGCCCCCCCCCCCACACACACACACAGGCTCACCTGTTGATTACTCTCCGGTGGACCACCTTGAGGATGACGATCCGCTGCGTGCAGTCCTTCAGGAAGTCGGCCATCTTGTTCTTCAAAGCGCTTTTGGTCTCGTGCTTGGAAACCAACTTCAGGTTTTCCCAGGACGCTTTGCAGCGTCTCTCCAGCTGGACCAGATTCTCCGCCAGGAGCTCAAAGTCCACCTGAGGCCGTGCGATACGACAACACGGTACGAGATGGGAGAACGCGAGATCGGTCAAAAAGACGAGAAAGGAGGCAAAGGAGTCGGGCGGGGGCACCTTGGCCGAGCGCGTGACGGCGGGGATCTCGGAGTAGACGTCGGTGGATTGCGGCTCGCTTTCCGTGATCAGGTTGCAAATGTGATGGAGCAAAGACTGCCTGTGGACTGTGTCCTTCACCTCCGTCACCTTCTCCAGGTAGGCCAGCTCGAAACCCGCAGCCTGCAGGTGGGGGCCGGGAAAGGGGGTCACGGGTCAGGAGGCGGCGCGGGCAAGCGAGCGAGCGAGCGAGCGCTGACGTGGGAACTGTTGAGGAAGTTGCCGATGGCGAGCAGCGTGGCCAGGATCCTCCTGAAGGTCTGATTGGTGGCCAGCTGCTCCATGGCCAGCTTGAGGTCAAAGAGGGGCTCGGCAATCTCCTGCCGCACACAAGGAACGCTTCCTTTTACAATCCGGCGGCTCTGGCAACGGAAGACGCCAAAGGGGGCAACGCGGCGCGGCGCGGCGCAGCGCAGGAGAGCAGGCGGCTCCCAAACTTTTGGAGCCAGCCGTGTTTGCTCGCCTCTGGTACTCCACTACTCCAGTTGGGCCGGGTGCACCTGAGCGCACCCGAGCGCACTTCAAGGAATCATTAGCCGGCCCAAGAGCAGCCTTACTGATGCCCGGTTCTGATTTGCAAGCAAGCGCCACCTTTGGACACGCGCTACAAAGCCGTGGCGTAGCGTCAAGTGACTTGTGCCAGATATAGCGGAAGGAAGGGTCGAATTTTCGAAGGACCTACGCTGGAGCTCGCGCGCCGCTATGGACGGAGCGACAGTGCCACCTAGCGGCGCTTGGCAGCTACTGAACAACAGCGTTTTCAGCCTGCCTGGCTCTCCGTGATATCATTTTGGACGCCGATTTGTCAGAAATGCCCTTTTTTGCTCTTGCAATCTATTTCTAATTTGGAGCGGCCACCACGTAACAAAAACAAAATAAAATTGTAGTCATTTGGAGCACGTCGGCGACCCGAGCCTCATTCGCGAGCGCATGTTCAGACGTGCGCCGGCACCGATCGCCAACTTGAGCTTTGTCACCTGAGGCGTTCAGCCCCGCCCTTGCTGCAAATGCTCGCTGTGTGTTCCACTTGAGAACTTTTGCCAGGTGTGCGTGCGTTTACCTTCTCCAGAGCCTCGTAGTTGAGCTTGAAGGACCAGAGCTGCAGGCGGGGGGTCAAGGAGCCGACGGAGGCCAGGCTGGCGAGGAAGCGCTCGGCCGGTCCCAGCGGAACGTCCGGATTGGCCAGCTGGGCCTCCTGGATCTTCTGCTTCTCCTCTTCTGTGGGCGTCATGGTCAGGATCTTCTGCTCCACACAAAAGAGCCCTCAAACAGCCACTTCACGTTGACCAAACTGTGAGACAAGCAGCCGTAATGGCGCCTCCATTTAGCTGCTGCTGCTGCTGTCAAATTGGGGCGCGCTTTTGATTGGTGCCCGATGCTGCCGTTTTTTGTTTTTTTGCTCTGTGCAGTGCAGAACCCGTTTGAAACATAAGGACGGATTCAAGTCCAAACACATCGAGGCTTTGGCTCGGGTTTGTTTCGACACACTTTGCATGTGACGCAAGGCCCTCCGAGTCAGAGCTTCACGTTTGCTTCAATTCAGTCTGCTTCAGTTGCTCGACCGGCGTCCGGTTTCACGTCTGGGATGGGATGGGACGGGACGAGACAGAGGAGACGGCACGCACCTCGATGCCCTCCTTGCTGATGGCAAACTCGTCAAAGTTGAGGATGGCGGCCTTGATGACGTGGACGGCGGGCAGCACCGTCATGCCGATGTTGATGGCGTTGCTCCTCTTGGGGTCCAGGACCAGGATCTCAGACTTCCTGGTCTCTGCCACTTTCTACACATAAATGATAAAAGGAGATTGGATGGATTTTGACGGACACAAAAAGGGCCCTGACGTTTGCTCCACGTCGGGCGCGGGCGGCGCTGTCTCTTGGTCGGAATGAATGTTGACGCACGGCATGGCACGGCACGGCGCCCTGAATCCATGGATGAATATCCATCTTTGCACAAACGGAAGGAAGGAAGGCAGGAAGGAAGGCAGGAAGGCAGGAAGGAAGGCAGGAAGGCAGGAAGGAAGGCAGGAAGGCAGGAAGGAAGGCGGGCAGGAGGGAAGGAAGGAAGGAAGGAAGGAAGGAAGGAAGGAAGGAAGGAAGGAAGGAAGGAAGGAAGGAAGGAAGGAAGGAAGGAAGGAAGGAAGGAAGGAAGGAAGGAAGGAAGGAAGGAAGGAAGGAAGGAAAGTTGCGCTTGAACTTAATGCGATCGTACCTTGGCAATGGGCGTCTCCTTGACTTTGGACTCAAACAGGTGCTCGAGCCGCCCGGTGTCCACTTGAACCTTGTCCAGAGATGCCCACACCGTGCCCCGGCCAAAGCGACACTTGGCGGGCACTTCCGTCTGCTTCAGTTCGCGCCAGAACAACTTCACCGTCTTCTTTTTCTTCTTCCCCAAAGGTGATGGCGCTTCCGATGGGGGCGGCGGCGGAGGAGGAGCCATCGCCCCAGGGAGGGGCGGCGGCGGAGGAGGAGCCATCGCCCCAGGGAGGGGCGGCGGTGGAGGAGGAGCCATTCCTCCAGGGAGGGGCGGCGGAGGAGGAGGAGCCAGCCCCCCAGGGAGGGGCGGTGGCGGAGGAGGAGCCAGCCCCCCAGGGAGGGGTGGCGGGGGAGGAGGAGCCAGCTCGCCAGGGAGGGGCGGCGGAGGAGGAGGCGCAGCACCTTTAAGGGAGGAAGAGGCGGAGTCGGCGGTGTCCACGTCCAGAACGTCGACATCCTCCTCGTCCAGGAGGTCGGAAAAGTCCAAGTCCTTGATGCGGAGGCTGGCGCCGCTCGGTCGAAGGTGGTCCCACGCATTCCCGGGAGCGCCGGGACCCAGCGGAGTCATTTGGGTGCTCTCCAGGCGCTGGGAGGGGCTCTCCGCATCCACGCTACTCTGCTGACGCACGTAATGCTTCTGAACACATACACGGAGGCACACAATAAAGCTGACTTTGACTTTGACATGCATTTACCACCAGGGGGCGCCATTACGGCTACAAAGACAGACTGGACACACTGCTCCCTCCAACCTGTTGCTCTTGCGCCAGTCTGGACCGTGCCACCTGGGCAGAGCCTTCCAGCCCTTGCAGCTCCGCCTTGCGGGAAGCGCCACTCTCGTCGGGAAGGGCTGACTCCAGTGAGCACGCTTGCAGGCTGGACAGGCGCTCCAGCACCCGGCCCCCTCCGGGCGGGTCTTCCGCGTCGGGGGGCGGCGGCGCCGAGGCCTTGGAGAAGAGCATGTCCAGAAGGAACTTCCTGTCATCAGACAGTGCGCCGACTGGCCGCCGGACTCCGCCTGAACGCACATCACGTGACACGCGCTCAATTTGACCGACTGCCCGCCCGGCCGCCCGCATCGACATCAAAACGTACCGTCAGCGGGAAGAGCCGCACGACCGGCCTCGTCCTCATTTGCCGCTGGTCCCGGTGCCGCGACCTCGTCGGCCGAGGGCAGCTCGGAGCGGCTCAGGGTTTGACTCCGCCTCTTCTTCTCCCACTGGGTGGCGGCCAAACTGCGCAGGAAGTTGCCTCTGTGAGGGGGCGGAGTCAACGGTTAAAGAAGGGGGCGTGGTCACGACCGGGCCACCGGCCTCTGTAACCCTGTAACTGGAAAATCAAACTGTTTTATGGTAAAAGGCAAGAGCAAATGAGGGAGGGAGGGAGGGAGGGAGGGGTCGAGCGGAAAACACCTCCTTTGCTTGATTTCAAGTCAGTTTGTTATCCACAAAGCGGCGGGCGGCAATTAAACATCACCCGACCGTTGCTTCACGCCTCAACGCAGCCGTCACCGCTAAGCTGACAAACGCATACACACGCAGCAGATGTGCACACTCATGCCACCACATACACACGCACACGCACACACACGTTGCGGTCCCAACAGCAGCTCCCTCTCAGCATGCACGGCTTCGGCCGCTGGACTTACTCAAACCTCCTCAGAACGGGCTTGTTGTCCGCATTCATGTCATGCTCATCTGGGCTGCAGAGATACGCGCGCGCGCACACACACACACACAAAAGTCTTGGCGTGGGATCATGATGCGTGGCGTGGTCACGTCATCCGAGTCATACACATAAACTTTGTGCCCACTCGACAAAAACCGGCCCCGGCTTAGGTTACCGCATCGATACTTATAACACAAGAGCCACACCAGACGATGAGGTCACGCAAGGCAGAAGTAAAAGGTGAACGACGCGATCGGAGGAGGCGGCGGCGACGACTCACCAGTGGAAAACGTCGTCCTCGCTGTGTGAGGACAAAAAGTATTCAAACAACGTGACAGGAAACGAGAGAGTTCAACTGTTCCGTTGCCTTGAGCATCGAGCTTGATGTGGATCTCAGATACTCACTTGAAAGATGTTTTGCAGCCACTCGGATGATCCGACGGCGACCTGCGTGCGTGCGTGCGTGCGTGCGTACGACGCCCGTGTTAGCAGCTCATCTTGGATTGTGGTTGCGCATGCGCGTATGCAAACCTGCGGGAAGCGGAAGGGTCCTCAGAGTTGCCCTCAGAGGCGCCGGGCGCGTCCTCAGAGGCACCGGGCGCGTCCTGGAGTCGGCCGCCGCCGGCCTTGGAGAAGATCCTGGACTTCCTGCTCGGACCCAAAGAGGACATGCGGTGGCTGAGGACAGAGCGACTCCTGCCGGCCGGCAGCGAGACAGCGATGCGACGTGGTGCGGGGGAAAGACGAGAAGGGAGGGGGTCCACCCGTGGTTACGAGACCCAAGAGGGAAAAAAAAGACAACTGTGCACGTTTTGCGGGCGCGTCGCTTACGGTATGTTTGCGTCGTCGCAAGGGCGGAGGGGGGGCGGGGTCGAGGCGGGAGGAGAGAGGGGCGAGGGAGTCGGAGAGCCCCGCAGCGATCCCGAAGGGCTGGAGGCGGCGCTGGAGGCGGCGCTGCCCGGGTCTGAGCCGACGGAAAGGCGGGGGCTGCCTGCGGAGGCGGGCGACGAGCCAGCCGAGGACGCCGTGGGCTCGGCCGCATTCTGATCGGACCAGCGCCGACCCCTGCGGCCTTCCTGCTCTCCGGCGGCCATCTTACGGCGCTCCTTTCGCAGGTGAGGGGACAGCTCGCAGACGTCGCCGTCCTCGTTCCGCAAGGCGGTCTGCGCACCGAGCTCATTGCCATCAGCAAACATGGTGAGCGCTTCAAGCCAAAAGCAAACAAAGCGGGCCAGGTTGAGCGGTCGAGACGGGGCGGGGCCACCCACCTCGTAGATAGCAAACTGCGCCCTGAGTTCGGGCTCGGTGGCGGCGTTGCCCAGGTTCCTGTTGACCACGTCCTCCATCTTGAGACTTTCCAGGCAGTCGGTGACGTCGTAAAAGGAATCCTGGTCGGGGAGCGCCGCCAGGGTCTTGTTGACCAAGGTCATGGCGAACACTAGGAGCTCAGAGTCGCAGCTCGTCTTCTCGTGGAGGATGTCCATCACGTAGGACCACGGCTTCACGCCTGCCACACGCACGCCCGGGTTTCACTTTCATTTCCGCCAGCGCTGCACTGGCCATCCGGCGTACGTACCTCTGCGCGCGTCCACGGCATCGACGGCGTGGATGAGCGTCGGGCCGTTGGCCTCGTTGTACTCCACAAAGACGATGAGGAGCTTCAGAGACGTTTTGACCAGCAGACGGGACTGAAGGAAGGCACACAGAGGGCACGGTCGCGAGCTGCCTCGTCCGCCCGACCGCGTTGCGCCCGCCCGCCCGCCCATCACGTGACCCACCTGGCTTCCCGTCAAGGTGTACAGCCACTCCAGCGTCTCGCCGTGCTGGATGACGCCGTTCATGCCATCCACAAACAACATGATCTGACTCAGCGCTGAAAGCACACACAAGGCTTGGCGTTAGCTGGCACGCAAACGCACGCACGCACGCATCCCGCTGGTGGCAACCTCTGAGGATGTAGTTCTGGTAGTTGTGGTCGGCCTCGGCTCCCACTTTGACCAAACACGTCAAACCCTCGGACGCCACAAACTCCGGCACCAGGTCCTTGTCGTCCTGTGTCGGGCCAGCGAGCGTGAGGTCACGCCGCGTGCGTGCTCATGGTTGAGGCGGCGGCGGCAGCCTTACCTGGAAGAGCTGCTTGAGCGAGAAGAGCGAGCGGCGCAGCTCTGGACCGTGACTGTTATACAACTTCTCTGCAAGACAACGCCAGTCAACGGGCAGCCACATCAAGTCCGCCTCATCCACTTTTCTCATCAAATAAACACAATTAGCATGAGCAATTTCCTCAATTGCGGGTCCACCGTCACGTAGGACGCATGGCTGACTCAGAATGACTCGTGAAGCAATTTGGGAGGGAGGGAGGGAGGGAGGGAGGGAGGGAGGGAGGGAGGGAGGGAGGGAGGATTTTCCAGTCAGCCGTGGCGTCCGTTTACAAGAAGGCCACGTTTACGCCAGCAAGTGACGCGCACCAAAAGGAGTCACCAAAAGTCCAACAGCAAACGCAAAGCAAGCTCAAGTCGGGCACTAACGTACCCTTCTCCCTCACATGACTGACAGACACGCACAGACACGCACGCACACACTTGCAGTGTCGTTAGTTGTGCGGAGACAGGAAGTGGTCCCGATAAAGTTAGCCTGGTATTTCCTGTTAGTGGCAAAAAGGGAAGAAAGAAGGAGGGGAAACAAGTCAGCAGAAAAAAAGTGCTCGAGTGGAGTCCAAGCCGTGGAAAAGAAGCGCAGGAGAGGACGGGCGTCTGCTAGCGCTCCGGTTCGACGGCAGCGGGCCGACCGGCCGACCGACTCGGGACGTTGCCGCAAAGAAGGAAAAAGCCCACGCAAAGCAAGCGGCGCTGGAAAGCTGCAGGTCAAACTTCCATCAAAGTTGCATCACCCAGGCCAGCGGAACAATGGCGACCGTTACCCAGGATGGCGTGGACCCGCACGGCCAAATGTGTGCGCAGAGTCAAGATGGGCTTCTTCCCATTCCTGCAAACACACACACACACACACACGCGCACCATATGGCATGTGCGTGTTGATCCGAGGGCAGCTCACGTTCTAAAAATGTGCCGTGACGCCGGCCGGGATGAGGGCATGGAAATGTGGAAACTTGGAACGTCGCGAATGTGCAAAGGGGGGCCGGGCTGGGCCAGGCCAGGCCGGGCCCGCAGGCCAGGCCGGGGGGTAAAGAAAGAAGGAAAGGCAAAGAACAACGTCGGCACGTTTTCTGAGCCAGCGCTTGCAAAAATGGACACGAGGGAAGTCAAGCGCAAGATTTAGTTTGCCACAAAACGTCGTCTGCTCGCCAGCGGCTGGCTGGCTGGCTGGCTGCCGTGGGTGGCTGGCTAGCTGGCTGACTGGCTGGCTGGCTGGCTGGCTGGCTGGCTGGCTGGCTGGCTGGCTGGCTGGCTGGCTGGCTGGCTGGCTGGCTGGCTGGCTGGCTGGCTGGCTGGCTGGCTGGCTGGCTGGCTGGCTGGAAGACGCTAAAGATCCGCCGCATTTCGCCACCCGTTTCCGCTCACGCCGAGCCCAAATGCGCACGCGGCGGCCGAGCGCGGCTCTCCACGACGGCTTCTTACGCCACGTCCTGGTAGAAGCTTTCCAGCTCATCGCGTTGCTCCGCCAGGGACAAGTCCAAATCCAAGTAGTTCCCTTGAGGATACACCTGCAGCGAACACTCCTCCAGCTGACACACGCACACGCACACGCAAACACACACACACACACACACACACACACACACACACACACACATTAAAGACACAAAGGTTATAGCACGCAGCAACTACATCCAAACACAACACAATGCTACTTGCAGATCATTTCAAGAAGCACACCTGTGCTCGCACACCTGCTAGCTGGAGCTTGGGGGCGCGCGCGTGCGCACACACACAGACATATGCACTTGTACATCCAAAACACACAAGCGTGGCGACCCCCGGCCAGAAAAGTGGAACCTGGAGCCAACGAGGCAAAAACGCCGGCGTTCCTTGAGGAGCAAATTTTGGCCGCCTCCTCACTAACTTTGCCAGCGTTTGGCTGGCAGGATCCTCCTTCCCTCCCATAGCGTAGCGGCACACACGTGAAGCGCGGCCCGACCGGTCCATCCGCATTCTTGGAGGAGCTCAATCAGCCTTTGGCAATAAAAGGCCCGGCGGCCATGGTGACGTTTCCGCGCACGACGATGGCCGAGGACGGCTTCCCGTCGCCACGGTGACAGGAAACGACGCTCTTATCGACACATGTGCATGCTCTTTCCAAGTCTCCGCCCCTTTCCTTCTCCACGCCACAGGATGGAGCGGATGCTCTAAAGACAATATTGCTCCATACAGTACACAAAGCCAATACACACAAACACACTTGACGTGAGGAAGAAGGTTCCGGTCTCCTCTTGAGTTTTTGAACGATTGAAAAGTGCAAGAGAAAGGAGCGGCCATGGTTGGCTAAGACCGCCGCCGTGCATGACGGGCAGCAAATGAAGGGAGCCAAAAGGCAAAGCCTCGACCCAACGTGCCCCCAACACCCTCAAAAGGGCGGCGCACTATATTTGGCACTCGGAAGGAGTTCCCTCGTTCCGTCTGGCCATTCGGACAGCCGGGTGCCTCACGGCTTTCCTCCGCGCCGCAACAAAACGGCCAAAGGCCTTGATGGCCCACTCTGTAATGGTGGACGTTTGGACACGGAGAGCCTCTTTTGGGAGAGCAAGAGTGACTCTCAGAGAGAGACAGAGAAACTGAGAGAGAGAAACTGAGAGAGAGAAACTGAGAGAGAGAGAGAGAGAGAGAGAGAGAGAGAGAGAGAGAGAGAGAGAGAGAGAGAGAGAGAGAGAGAGAGAGAGAGATGCTTCCATGTGCGAGAGAGCGCAAATCACTATACATCAAAAGTTATTTTCCCCTTTTGAATGAACGTGAATAGTTTTTGTCTTCAGAATTTCGTTCTCGCGTTTATGAAAAGACACGAGAAGAAACGAGACTCCATTGAAAAAAGTGCAAGTTTAACGAGTAACGAGAGCGCATTTGGCCAGCTTGAAAATGTCCACTTGCTCTGTCTTTGGACACGAAAAGAGGTGGCGAGTGGATTTCAAAGTGCAGCCGAATTGCTCAGCGTTGGACCTTTTGTCGGAAAAAGGGCCGGACGCACCCGCGGCAGGCAGCTGCGAAGACGTTCGCTCCAAACGACGCCATTTGTCAGCGGACTTGGGCGAAGGCTGACGTCGCTACCTGCTCGCTCGCTCGCCCGTTCGTTCCCACACTGACTCACCTTGAGGGGCGCGTCCAGCAGCTTGTGTACAACCGGAACGAGTTGAGTGAGCGGCGCGTTCTCGTCCACGTCCAGCGAGGGAGGCCGCCGAGGTTCCGGAAAGTTGGTACAGATAAAAGGGTCCTGGTCCTGTAGGAACTGAACTCGGCAAGTAATCGCAGACATGCTCGACGAGCCGGCCGTTGGAGCGTCGACATCCAACAGTGACGCCGCGGCGTTCTACACCGGCGCCTTTTAAATGAGCGTAACACAAGCCACCCGTAGTCAGCGCAACAACTTCCGCTCTGGCCCTTCAAAGTCATTCAAAGCCGCGCCTACTCCAACCAAACCAAAATAGTTTGCTGAGATTTTGGTCATTTTCACGTTCAGCAGGAGCTAAAAGTTTTCACGCAGGTGCACTTAAAGAGGGGCACTCCACACAGACACTCCATTAGGTACACCGCCATCTTCAAGTGTACCTAATAACAGGCCACTTTATTAGGGAAATATCATGGTCGTTGGCGAACGGGAAAGTCCGGCTTCGTTCCCTCACTGATCCGTTCTCGCGATGAGCTGGAAATGCGAATCGCTCACTCACTCACTGACTCGTTCACTCACAGATTCATTCGTTGGTGAACGAGGAATGCAATTCAGGACTCGTTCGTGAACGAGAAGTGACGTCATTTTCTTCTTCGTTTTGTTTTACAGCGAGGTGGCACCAGCTTCAATGCGCATTACCGACACCTAATGGTTGAAGTCATATGAACTGAAAAAAGAACGAATCACTTTAGGAAGTGATTCGGTCACTCTCGTTCACTGAAAAGATTCGTTCTTTTGAACCCATCGTTCAGTCACGAGCCAACACTAGAATGAAGTCCAAAAACAACAACGAGCTGTCTCAGAATACCAGAAATACGCTCGATCTTGTGAGTTTCATTTTTACTTTTGCAAAGTGGAGTTAGGAAGTTGCAGGCTGCCTCTGAGCCGCGAGAGAAGGAGGGGCCCAGCACGGGACGGCAACGACCGCCACCTGCATGGGGAACATACACGGAGCGAACAGTCTGGGCCAGGTCTGCGTGCAGATTCTGAGGAAGAGCCGGAAGCGCTGCGGAAAGCGCATCTGCATACGCTGCTGGACTTGCACTTGCCGTCACGCGCGCGGTGCGGAAAGCGCATCTGCATGCGCTGCTGTAGTTGCTGGCCGGCGGGCGGGCGGGCCGGCGGCACTTTTCCTCCCCAAATTGGCGTGGGCAAAAAGAGTATTCGGCTGACCTCAGTTCAGCCGCAACGCAATGCCTTGACTTCACCCGGCCGCCCAGCGCATATTCGCCAAGAGTGGCCTTGCCGCAATGTCGTTAATCGGTCGGTCTCGTGTTTGTCTATGCGTCCTGATGTCGTTGTTGCTGATGTTGCGGTGACGTAAATGAGGGAGGGAGGCAGGCTGGCTGGCTGGCTGGCTGGCTGGCTGGCAGCTCGACAACATTTATTGTGTAGAGCACCGCGACGCACGTATGCCAAGTACACAAAATGGCAGCTAGCCGACTGAGTGACTAATGACAAAACCTTCATCAATGTGTTAAATAATCACAATAACAACCACAAGAATAATGACGGTAAAAGAAAAATAAGATAGCACCTTTGACCTGAGCACTTTTGCTCAAGGAGGGAGGGAGGGAGGGAGGGAGCCAACTGATGACGTGTCGGTGCTGCTGACACTACACACGCATCCGTTGGGCAAGTTCTGGCCGGGCCAGCTGTCTGAAAAGCTACTCGCATTTTGGCCGCTCAGTTGGCTTGGCGCTAACGGCTGTTGGCGTTTGACACGTCAACGTTGCTTTGCTTTGCTTCGCTTTGTTTCTTTCCTTCACTTTTGTCAGTGGCATTAGAAGCGGAAGGAAGCCTTACGAGGTGAGTCGAGCCCTTCTCGCTACTGATGGAGGTGGACGAGAGCACACTGCAATAGACCGGCCGGCCATCAGTCACACGCGCTGCTATTATTAGGATTCAAATATGTGCGGTAGAAAAGAAAGAATGGCAATGGGTAGGAAGAAAGAACCGGAAGCAGAAGCAGACTGGTGCGTGACGGATGGCCTCCTGCTTTGGCTTTTGATTGTCAAAGAAAATAGGCCTAGTGAGCATTTGCAAGTCCTTTGATTTTCTCTCCATCACCTCCCGTCACTCGGGCCGGGCGCCGCCGCCGCCGCCGGTGAGGTCCCGCCGGCGTAAAAGTCTCTGCATGTCTGGCAGCAGCGTTGGTACCAGCGCATGTCCCGGCAGAGGTTCTTCTCGCGGATCACGCGGCAGTACACGGGCCACTGGTCGCCGGAGCACTTGTACGTCAGGGCAGCTGAGGGGTGAGCAAACATGCCACGTCAGCGCGGCGACGAGCCTGCGACGCGGCGGCACGCCGAGACGCTGACCCACCCAGCCTGGGTGAGGTGATGGTGTTGCCGTCCACGCGGTGGCCCTCACGCCGGCAGTCTCCCTCGGCCCGGCACGGCCGATAGGTGGGCGGGCGCGCGCCGGGCGGGCACGCGTCCCCGTGGCGACCCGTCACTTTGTGCATGCATTGCACCGCTCGTGACTGCAGGCCCCGCCCGCACGAGGATGAGCACTGGTGACGGCGGCGGCGCACCCAAAGACAAAAAAGTCATTTGCGTTCCCACACCTCAAGCTAGCACCTCAGTAGCCGTGGAGTAGCTCCTGAAGGCCACTTTGCGAGTCTTTGGGCAAAAAAGAGCAGCGCACAAAAAGCGCACCGTACCTTGGACCATTGGGCCGTCTTCCACTCGAAGCAGCGCGAGTGGTCCTGGCAGGGTTCCCGGTGGGCGGGCCGCGTCAGCGCATCGCAGCGCCCTCCGGCGGCGGCGTGGCCGCACGTGACGTTGCGGCTGCGCTGGCCCGTGCCGCAGCCCTCCGAGCACTGAAAGGCCAAGGAGGCCGCTTCAAGACTCACTGAAGCAATCCAACCAGCCAAATTTTGCACCATTGCCATTTCTTACAACACGCACGCATGCGCGCCGTCAATTGCAAAAGAAACATTGCAAGGAATCAGCCCCCAGGAAAAGGACCACTGCTTTGTTTTTTTGGGGACTGCTTTTTCTGCGCCAGCCAGCCAGCCAGCCACTCACCTGTGACCACTCGGAGGCTTCCCAGACACTGAGGCAGAGGCGGCCCTCGCAGGTCTGCAGGGTCGGCGGGCGGGGCCCCGGGCAGCGGCCCATGCCATCACCATCGTCTCCGCCGTCGTCCTCCTCCCACGACGCGTTGCGGGGCTGCTGCGCGCAGGCCACACGGCGCCGCTGCGTGCCGGGGCCGCACGTGGCCGAGCACGGGCCCCACTGGCCCGCCAGCCACCTGAAGCTCAAAAAGGCCGACTTCAGCCAAAGACGCTCCGCTCCGCGTCACGCCGCGGTGTTTTGATTGGAAACGTTCAGGCGACAAATTGGGACACCAAATTGGTTGGATTGAGCAGCAGTGAAAAAAGAAAAACAAGCGCATACCGGTAGAGGCAGGCTTGAGGGTTGCACAGCTCGACTCGCGGCGGCGGCCGATGGTCGGGCCGACAGAAAGAATGGTCCACCGCCTCGGTGGACTGGTTGGCCAGACGGGCGCACGACACAGTCGTCCTCCTCTCGCCTGCGCAGATCAGCCGGCCGGCCGGCTGTTAAAGTTGCCGGCAAGCTTTGGTTGTCAGCTTTCATACCTCCTCCGCATTGCGCGGTGCAGGCGTTCCAGCTGCTGTGCGTCCAGATGTAGACACGCTGTTGCATCGTTGCGGACGCGTTGTCGTCGTTGTCATGGTGCTGCTGCTGCTGCTGCGGCGGCGGCGGCAGCGCTTGCGAGGGTTTGCGCCGTTGCGATGCGTTGAGGGCCAAGGTGTACTCGTAGCGAATGCCGTACGTCTGGTCGTGGAACAGAAGCACCTGGCAGGCACACGCACGCGGCGGCGGCGGCCATTCAAGTGGCGCCATTGGGATGCTCCACGTGGCAATTCAAAGGCTTTCGCTCAAAGCCCTCTCTCGGGCAAAGACAATGCATCTTTTGGAAGTGTTGCGAGTTACCATGAGGTGCAGCGGGGCGCGCGTGGGGCCCCTGGCCGACATTTTTTCCCACAGTCCTCTCCTGACGTATCTGACGGTGGTGCCGGCCACGTGGAATTCTCCCGGGAGTTCAATCTTCCAGTCGCTGTTGATGGACTTGCCGGTGCCGCCGGTGCCGTCCTTCAGGGCTGAGCGCAAGGGGCGGGGAGGGAGGGAGGGAGGGAGGGAGGGAGGGAGGGGACAGTTTTGCTCCAGCTTCCATCATGCGACTCAAGAGACACAACAAGCAAGACAAACAATCTCTTGGAGGAATCTTTTCCCTCCTCAAGTCCAAAAAAGAAAGCAATTTACGAAATGAGCCAAAAAAGTTCGCATATCTCAAAAGTCAGTAGAAAGGTCAGAGAGGAGTAAACTTGCACATGCGTTGATTTCCTGAACGCGAGGCACAAGGAAAAGTACTGAAGGAAAATGGAGCCGTTTTGAAGGAAGAAGGCCCGCCTGCCCGCCCGCTCGCTCGCCCTAACCCTCCGCTCCCTTTCTTACCCAGAAAGCTGTGCGAAGGTTTGTCCTCCACCACTTTGATCCTTTGCGCTCCGGCAGGAATGACAACCGCCTCCACGTAGCCTGACGCGCACGCACACACACACACACGCTGAAAAGACGCAAACGGTCGCTGCCATGCCGCCAGCAAGCAGCTTGTTGGCCAGCTGCCATTTTCTTTCTAGCCACCAATGGGGAGACATTTCTGGCCAGCCATGTCCTACCCATGCCTCCGCTGCGGTTGAAGTCTCCTCTGACGACGGTACACGATCGTCCGTCCCCGTTGCAAACGCCGCAAGCGTCTTCTTTGGACGGCGACCCGATGACGCCGTCGCAGCCGATTTTCTGAGCCCACCCACGACAAACAAAGACAGCGAGCCCGCCCGCCCGCTTGTCAGAGTTGGCAAAAGGCGGCAAATTGCTTCTGGGAAGGAAAGCGCTTTTCCCAGCGCACTGTGCTTTGGACTGAAATCCGCTTTGCACACCTGACACCTGCCGTTGACGCACAGGTCGGCCTCGTAGGGTCCGCACGGCGTCCCGTCCACCACCCTCTCCGCCATCAGCACGGCCACGTCGCGACCCACCGGACTGCAGAACAACACGCAAGGTTTCTCTGAGCGCAAACACACACACACACACCAACATTAAGCATGAAACATACACACAGAAAATGTGCAATCACACATGCACAATACGCACACACACAATGTTGGTCACAAAGACACACTCAGACGCAATGCGGGCCAGGCTTTTGCGCGTGCGAGCGAGCGAGCGAGCATCACCGTCGTTGATGACGGCGGTTAGCACATCGCTCTTGGTCTTGCCGGCGTGCCGGTCGTAGGACAAACACTGAAGGTCTCTGAAGCTTGGCGCTCCCTTTGGGCACGGAGGACCTTCACAGGCTTTGTGCTCCACGCTGGCCTTTTGGCAGGGGTGTCCGCCCGGACCGGGCCTGCGACACACACACACACACACACACACAACAGTGGCCTAAAAAGCAGGTCGTGTTGGCGACTGGCCAGCGGAGGCACAGGTGGGCTACATACGGGGGGTTGTCGCACTTCCTCTGTCTGAACTGGACTCCGGTGGCGCAGGTGCGACTGCACATGCTCCACGGGCTCCAAGGACTCCAGTCACCATCCACGTGCTGCGGGATCGGGGTCTTACTCACGCACTGCCCTGCGCGGCACCACTGACACACACGTGCACACAGGCGGGTTAAACACTCTCTCACACGCACGCGCGCGCACACACACACACACACACACACACACACACACACACACACACACACACTGTCCTGTACAGGCACACTCATGCGCGGCACCTTGTCCGGTCCACACTGAGTCCCGTCCAGGGGAGGGTCCAATTTGGTCTTGCAGGAGGCGTCGCCCTCCACCAGGCACCACAAGCCAGCGCACATCAGATGCTAGGGGAGGGACAGCGGCCGGCCGGCCAGCACACGGTCACAGCCCGTGCGTGCAAAAGAAGGTGCCGTGCGTGCATGCGTGCGCGCGTGCGCTACCTCCATGTCGGAGCAGAAGGTGGCGTTGGTTCCAAAGAGGATCTGACACTGCTCGTCCGCGCTGTAATGCATCCCGGGCAGCTTGTGAGGGAGGCGCAGCTGGTAGCGACTCCCGGGCTCCGTGTGCACCAGACAGCCGCTGGACTTGGACCTGAAGCCGAGACGCACGGGCCGCGTCCCATTTTCAGAGCCCGCCGCCGCCACAGTCATTGTGCCTACTAAACTCACCCGAGGAACTTGCCAAGGTCGTCGCGGCTGCAGGGCGACCAGGACAGGTCGCTAGGGTTGCGCCCCTTCAGCCACTCGCCGGACATGATGTAGGCGCGGTCGCTGCAGGAGGCGTGCTCGTCGTCGTGGCTCATACCCATGCTAGCGGTGGCGACGGCACACGCAGCAGGTGAGGCGGCTCACCGCTTCTAGCGGCAAGGAAGCTGAGACGGACGGACGCTCGCTCGCTCGCTCACTCACTTGTGTCCCAGCTCGTGCGCCACCGTGAAGGCCAAGTTGAGGCCGTTGTCCTCGGCCAGGACGCATTTGCGTTTGGCGCTGCACGCGCCGCCCAGGTAGGCCATACCTTGACAAACAAAGGCCCTGTTAGCCACACGCTAACAACCCATTTGAGAGGAACAAAATTCAGAAAGACTGTGACGCCGCAGACAAACACACATACAGTATAGGAAGGAAATGAGCCCACAAAAGCGTGCGCCCTGAAGTGGCTGGCTTACCGACGGTGTCACACGGTTCCTCCTTATGCACGCAGAAGTCTGTCCTGAAAAGCACAAAACAGCAGGTCAGCAATTGTGGCACAAGTTCCATGGCGTCACCAGGCAATGTCCTGCATTTGTTGTACCGCCCAGGCAAAGCGCTGGCTACCTGCTGAAGAAACCTAACGGGGTGCCGTGGTCACACGGCAATTCCGGTCCCTCCCTGTCGATCGACCCACCTGGTGACCAGCACGGCGGCGTCCACAGGTGGGACTTGCTGGCGTCCTCCGGGAAGGCGGTTGCTCCCCGGGTAGCGCGGCGGCGGCCCTCCGAACTCTTGCTGCTGCCACTGACAGAAGCTCTCCAGGGAGCGCTGGCCGTGGTGGCCCACCTTCAGCTTCTCCTAACGGAACACACACAGCGCACGGCGCTACAGGGAAGCGAGCCTTCCCATCCCAGAAGAGTGCAAGCGGCGGGCGGGCGGGCGGGCGATATGGAAGCGGGAAGGTTCCGAGCGAGCTTTGCGAGGTCGGCGCTGGCCGTCGTTGACACTCACGGGGCGGCTGTGAAGCAGAACCAACTTTGTGACGCGGATGTTGATCCTCACACCCAGACTTTGGTGCTGGAACATGTTGTACACCTGACACACACGCGCAGACACGAAGCCTTGAGAGCGAGTGGCGGCGGGTGGGTTAGGTCGGCAAAGCGTGACCAGAGCTTTTCAGCAGGAGCTAAGGCGTCAGCGCTGCTGCCGTGGGAGCGGCTCGCCACAACTCTGCTCACCATGTTCATGACGGTCAACAAGAACCTCTTGGCGGCGTCGGCTCCGTGATAGCGGACCATGCTGGAGTCGGCCACCAGCAGCGTTTCCAGCGTGTAGGCGTCCCGGGCGCCCACGGCCGCGCGCCTGTCGCGACCGTCCTCGCTCGCCTCGGAACCGTTCCGCTTCTTCTCATCTGCCGAGGCACAGGTGGGGTGAGGCGGGGCGGGGCGGGGCGGGGCGAGGCGAGGCGCCAGGCCCACACGCCATCGGCAGTCAAATGAATGGCTCTGGCACGACTGGCCTTTGATGGGAGGGACTCTTTGCTTTTGTTTTGCTTTTTTCCGTCACCAAAGGACGATTGCCGAGAGAACGTTTTGAAAGGAGCGTTTCTCTAAAAAAGGAGCCGCGAGACCCCTGACCTCACGGAACCATACGCGCACTTGCTTGTGAACATGTGGAATGCATTAAGAGCGTGTGCGTGCGTGCGTGCGTGCGTGCGTGCGTGCGCCTGTGTGGTCTCGGCTGCGAGGGCTTATGTAACGTTTGCAGGGTCAAGCCGCTTGGCTTAATGAATGTGCACGAGGGACGACGGCGCTGAGCGTCTGTGTGCGTGGTGTTTCCAAAAACAAGATGTCAAGATGTGCTCAAAAGCTGAGGTGCGCTTCAACATTGGAGTCCCAATTTGCGTGCTTCCCATGCACGTCGCCAGCGGCCCTTTCTGCCCTGCCCATGCCCGTCCGCATCCCTGACAGCGCAGCGCAAGAGTTGAGAGCGGCAAACCTGGCCATTCCGCTGCGTTAGCGGCGTCCCGACCATAGCGGCGGCGGCGGCGCAGCAGCCGATGTTTGATTCCCGAGAGCCACCCCGGGGACGTGGTGTTCTGTCGCCTCTGCCGCCGCTGCCGCCGCTGCTCGTCCTCCTCCAGCGGCCGCACCAAAAGAACCTCATCGTCCACATGCACCAGGCCCGTCTGGAACAGAAAACCAGGTAGGAGATGCAGAGTTTAAGCCCCCCCCCCCCAAAAAAATGATGCATTCGTATCACTTGCCAGACACTTGTTTACTATACTTTTTCTTTATGACCGGGCCGGGCCGATGAATGAATTAATCCCCCACCCCACGTACCAGGCCTCCGCAGGCCGTGACGGACACCGACGAGCCGGGTCGCTCCAGAACGGAGCCCGAGTAGAGGCAGAGCTGGTCGCGCTCCACTCGCACGCCGGCGGGTCGCCCAGCGGCCCGTCGTTCCTCCACCAGCAGGTGACTCCCGAGCAGGCCGCCGCTTCTGGTGACGTCGAGCCGGAGGTTCTGGCCGAACGCCGCCAGCGACACCAGCAGGCGGTCCGGGTGGCCGGGCGCCGCCAGCAGCTCGGGGATCACCTCCGCGGATTCCTCAGAATCCCTGTCGACGCCAACCAGCGCCGCTGTGCAAAAAGCGCGTCGTCCAAATCATTACGTTGCAGTACGGTAGTAAGTTAACTTGAACTTTTTACTCTTCGATGATCATTACAAAGGCTGCTAATTGGATATGCAGATTTGCGCTATTCGTGAGGAAAGGCGAGCCTACCCGACCACAAACTGGGAAAAGTGTGCTTGTCGTCATCACTTTGGACAGCAAAGAAAGTGTTTTGAAAAATCGGCACATTTGCAAATGGTCACGCGGAGGCCCTCCGATCGGACTCCACCGTGCATGGAAAATGACATAAGGACACATTTTGGGTGACTGCGAGCCCGTATTTACATTCCTGAAGCAGAAGAGATTGATACAACAGTTGGTTGGGGTGCCAATAACCCGCCGCCCCATTTGGCGGGAGGAGCTGGCATGTAAGCGGAGGCAGGGAGGGAGGGACGGACGGACGGACGGAGGGACAAGGAAGGCGCAAGCAGGGAAATGAGATGAGCCCCGGTCTTACTTTTGCATCGAGCGATTAGACTGCCCATGTCATCTGGCCAGCAGAATAAAACTAAACCAAATCAAAATGCTACTCGACGGCTTGTAAGCATTTTCTAAGATTCGACAGAGATTGTTGAAGGACAGAAGCTGCTGACATCAGTCAGTCAGTCAGTCAGTCAGTCAGTCCGTCAATCAATCGGGTCGGCGGCCGGAATTGGACTTTTGATCTCTGTCTCGACTCATGTCTGGACGCAAAATGGGCGCCTAGCAGAAAGCAGTGGAGGTCGACCAAAAGAGTCCTCAGTGCACACACGTATTTAAGACACAGTCAAGTCGGCACAGACAGCGAGCCCAAAAGGTTCCTTCGGCCCAAAGTATATGTACTCGATTACATGCCGGCCGGCCGGCCGGCCGGCCAGCGGCGCACTCGAGATCGCACACGCAAGGCAAGACAAGGCAAGACAAGGCAAGACAAGACAAGACAAGACAAGGCAAGGCAAGGCAAGGCAAGGCAAGGCAAGGCAACTTACCGGAGACTTCCGCGCACAACAGCGCCACCAGCAGGCGCACCACGCGGCCGCTGCGCATGCCGAGGCCAAGAACCGGACTGGGACCGGCAGCAGAGCCGCTCGCCTCGACCGGGAGCAGAACCGGGACTCGGACTTACGTCGTCGGACCGGATGGCAGAAGCGTGAGGGCGCCACACTTTTCTTTTTTTTCTTCCCCAAAAGTGGATCAAATCGGGTTGACCAAGGACACGCCCGCCCGCGAAGGCCGGCTCCGCCTTAATCCGATACCATTGGTCTGTTTCGACTTCACGGAGGAGAGAGCCGCCTCTCATTGGCCGACAAGGCTGTCAGTTAGAGCGGGGCGGGAAGTGAAACCTTACACATGGTCGGTCTGCGGTGGGACGGGACGGGATCGGATCCGGTCGCGTCGGGTCGGGGGGACCCTGTCTTGTGCCAGCGCGTGCACAGCTGATCCAATTGTTTTGGATTGTATTTGTTACATCGAAAATAAATGTTAACGGCCGTCTTCTTTAAATCAACCTTGGTAGCTGTGGTGCCGTTAGGCCTCTTCTTTTTCCGGCTTCTGTCACTTGGTCCGTTACACTTCTTTTTTGCATTTTTGCTTCTTTTAAGTGACTTCAACAAAATGTTCAAGATGATCACTTCCCAACCAAAATTCAAAACGAAGCAATTTCTTTTTCAAGTACAATGTGTTTTATGACATCCAATACAAAAAGAAAGCATTTCCTTCTTTTCGTGCATGTTCTGGAAAAAACAAACAAAAGTACTAAAAAATAAAGTGTAAACAATGACACGATGGCCAAAACATTTTGATGGGGAAAAAAGTTTTGGTTGCAGGTTTTTGTGAGCGACTCCATTCATCTATGAGCCCGCGCGTGCTGCTTAATCACATGATGGACGCACCAGAAGGGGGGGGGGGGGGGGGGGGGGGGGGGAATGGGGCGAGGGGGCAACCTGGCTGTCGCCTGCTTGACCCAAGCAAACAGCCATACTGACACCACTGTATTCATCGCTTCACGCTAATATCGATCCAATATTGATACCGACTTGGTATGGCGGTCAATTGAGCCACCGCGGCCGCCCCCAGACAGCCGCAAAATTCCTCCCCTCCCTTGGGCACGTGGGAGTTTTTGGCGAAAATTAGCCATTCGGGAAATGTAGAAAACATGTGGTGGCTTGGAGTGTTTTCAATCAATCGGGAAATGATGATGGGCACCATGGAGTAGAAATAGGACTTCACCTGGACATATTTATGCAGAAAAAAAAAAAAAAAGGAAAATAAGGAAATGGTGTGAATTTTGGGGAAGGTGAAAAACAATTTGAGGTTGCAATACGTTGACAACTTCGGACAGAATAAATGGGGCTTTTTTTGTGTGTGTGGGGGGGGGGGCGATTTGGGAATGTGGAAAATATTTTGGAGTTGGGAAGGGTTCAGGCAGTCGAGCAATGTCGAAGGGGAAGAATTAGTTTCATGGGGCCATACGGGCACTTGGTGCTTCAACATAAATAAGGAAATGAAAGAACCAAGCAAGAGTACCTTTGAAAGTAGCCAAGATGGAAACAAGTGGACAGGAGAAAAGGTGGAAGAAGACCTTGCCAACGAGTGGAACATAATCAATGTGGAACAGGATTGCGGCCTGGAAGGGGCACTTTTTTCAAAAAGTGGGAGCTCCATCAGCAGCGTGGACGTGGTGACTTTCTGGGATAAGTTGAGGTTGCAAAAGATGTGCAAGTTGTTGAGTGAGTGAGTGAGTGAGTGAGTGAGTGAGTGAGTGAGTGAGTGAGTGAGTGAGTGAGTGAGTGAGTGAGTGAGTGAGTGAGTGAGTGAGTGAGTGAGTGAGTGTGCGAAACATGACCGACGTCAAAGTCGTCCCTGTGCGTTTGTGTTGCGGGCAGCGCAACAGGATGAGCGGGTAGCCGGGTCACCGCCGCCGTCCGGCAATGGGCGGAAACCAGGAGGAGGAGGAAGGCGCACTTGGCATCCTTCCCTCGGTGGCTCCGCTCACGAAAACGGCGGTCCGCCACGGGGCCCGCGAGCCTAGTTTGTCTAGCACCACGGGGACCTCCTCCAGGGACTCGGCCGAGTCTGAGTGGTACTCGGCGGGAGGGGCGGTTGCCCGGACCGGCGGCGAGGGCGGGAGGTGCTGGTGTAGGCGGGGGGGCCTGGCAACGGGCGGGCCCGGTAGCCACGCGCCCGCTCGCTCTGATGAACAACGAGCGTCTGGACCGGCATCTGCCACAACTGCACCATGTCCGCCCATCTTCCTCTTCTTCTTTGTTGTCATCGTCTTCTGGGAAAAGGCCCACACACACACACACACACACACACACACACACACACACACACACACACAGATAGTAGGAAACACAAATTCGATCTCTTTGTATGTCTTGATGTGAAGAAATTGACAATAAAGCAGACTGACTTTGACACGCACACGCACTCAACTCAACTCTCTTGCCCGTGGCTCGAGTTGACCAACGAGTTTTTTTTAAATATTCGCTGAAGTTGCTGTAATATCCTTTAGAGAGGCAATTCATCCAGGACTCAACAACGGATCCATTCTCAAAGGAATCGATATTTACCTTTTGTGCGTACGGGCACTCTGCCGTGTGGTGCTGCGAGGAGATTGTGGGCGGGGCATTCGGCTCCGCAAATGGGCTAGCCGCAGCCCTCGCGTCGCCCACCAGCCTTACGATGCACACACACACACACACACACACACACACACACACACACACAAAATTGGTCGACAGCATCGTCGCAGCCGTTAGGCTAGGGAAACGAGAGGCGGTCCTACCGCTCGCGCCGCTCAACCAGCTGAGGCCGGGTGTAGCCTGGCGTTTCCGAGTCGTCCATTCCCTGACAACGACACGGTCGTCGTCACATAAGCGAGACGGCAAACAAAGCAAAGGCCCGGCCGGCGGCGGCGCCGCGTTACCTCGGAGCGGCCGGACGCTCGGGCGGCGTGCTTGACGTCGTCAGGGCTTGTCGTTTGTCTTCCTTCCTGACGGTGGCGCTGGCGCACGATGTACTCGTACGTGCTCAACCTGTTCCACACTCCAATATGCACGCCATACAAGTCACGTTTCCAGAGCGGGGCCTCAACCGCCGTCATGCGCCATTGAGCGACACGACACGTGTGCCGCGCGGCGCAGCGCGGCGCCACGCCCACTTACTGAGATAGAAGTGAAAGAGCAGCAGGTGGCAGAGCAGCACGCAAGCGAGTAACGCCAGCGCCCCCGTAACGGCGGCCAGCGCCGGGACCGCTGACGGCGGCGGCGACGGGAACGGCGACGTCGTCCGGTTGGGCCCTGAGCGGGAAGAGGAGCGAGCGCGGCGCTTAGCGAGCGAGCCAACAGTTACCGTGGCGGCAGGCCCACTCACCCCGGGAGTGTTTGTCGGCGCCGGGGTGGTCGGGCTCCCAGAAGAACCGGATCAGCACGTAAGACGAAACGCCCAGGAGGACGCACACGCCCAACACGGCCGACACCACGCTGTACAGGAACAACCTGGGCGTGCGCGGGCAGCGTACGCCCGTACGCCCGCCCACAGGTTAGAGGGCGTGTTTTGCAACTGGCTGGCAGTTGCGAGCGCAAGACGGCGGCGGGCGACTGACTTGTAATTTCTGCTTCCCACACAGTTGTTGAGCCAGCGACAGTGATGATCAAAGTCGGCCACGCATTTGTTACACGCACTGCAGTGCTTGGACTTGGGCCCTCTGAAACGCACACAATGGCTGAGTGCAGACAGAATCGAAGGAGCCCGAACAAAGTGAAACGAAATGCAAAACGAAATCGCAGGCAGCGACACCCAAATGGAACGGAGGCGCCCCAAATCCGTTTGGGCGCCAGTAGCCCAGAGAATCCAGATCCGACCGAACCTGGAGCTTAAATCCAACAGCTAAGGAATTACAACGCCACGGAACTTCCAGGATCCAAACGGGGCCGCGTCATGTGATGCAAGCGAGCGGACGGAAGCGTGCCGGGCGCCACTCACACGTCCACCTGGCAGAGGTAGCAGTGGCAGTTCTCAATGACGTGGGCACGTTTGGAGCGGTCCAAGACGGGGAGCGGCCCTTTGAGGCTCTTGGCTCGGACGTTGCGGTCGGCCGGGTCCACGCTAGCCGCCATGACGTGAGTGCACAGGTGGCACGCAAACATCACGCCGGTGCACTGAGCGGCGCATCGGGAAGCTTCACGCAAGGTTGGTGAGTCACCTGCCGAGCGAGCGAGCGAGCGAGCGCACGCAAGGAGCGAGCGAGCAAGGATACGATATAGCCGGCCGGCGTCCAGTGGGCGGGCAGCAGCGGCACAAGGACGCCCAGGCCCACTACGGCAAAGTAGGCGTAGAGGAGCCAGGCCAGCATCTGAAAGGGATGAGGAGGCCAGCTCCAGCCGTTGGTGCGCGAGCAGGCCGGGGGGCCGCCGGCGCCGCGGCGCCCGTCGTCCACGCCTCCCGCAGCCGCCGGCGCCGTGCGGTTGGGGGTCTTTGCGCACGCGTCCATCCTGCGCGTCGCGTGGGCCGGCCGGCCGGCCGCGTTAGCTCATCGCCCCTCAGACGACTGGCATGCCGACTTGGCTGGTCTGCTTGAGCCCGCCGCCGTCCGTTAAATCGGTCGGACAGCTTGACGTGCGTCGCTTGAGCCGACGAAGCCCAACTTGCTAACAAACAAGATCGAAATCAATATATTCATGGCTTTGGACATAGTACATCTAGGCGCCAAGCCAACACAGTTTGACGAGCTGCGTTGCTCATTCCTGAGTGCGAAAAGTGCAGACGAGTAATAAATCTTCCATCAATCAGAGAAAAGAAAATATCGCCGCTCACCTTTCAACCCACGCGAGCGGGACCCATCTGACGGATGGCGCTGGTGGGCCACCCCCACTCAACCCCAACTCAAGCTCGTTCGCCGGCCGTCGGGGGCTCTCGGCCAGGTCCGGTGCCCCGGTAGTCCGGTGGTCCGGTCCGATCCGATCCGGACGA
This sequence comes from Syngnathus floridae, assembly GCF_059516105.1. Lineage (NCBI taxonomy): Eukaryota > Metazoa > Chordata > Actinopteri > Syngnathiformes > Syngnathidae > Syngnathus > Syngnathus floridae. The sequence continues at coordinate 22,580,765 of NC_142415.1, read as the reverse complement.
CACAGAGCGTTGCGGGCCTCCCGGTCGGTGGCAATGTTAGCCCGGCCGCGTCTATACGGCAACGCGAGCGGGCGGCTAACTAGTCCGCAGCCCGAGCCCGCAGCTGATCCACGGGCGGGCAGGTACGCGCGTCACCGTGCGAGCGAGCGAGCGAGCGAGCGAGCGAGCGAGCCGAATCACTGACCCCCGCTAAACAAAACGAGTTGGGCTGCATGTGGCCGCCATCTTGAAGCGGAGCTCCCGTTACGGTTGCGCCCACAGACAGACACGAAGGCGCTCAGCGTGGTTTGCGAGAATGCCACTGGCGGCAGGACGCGACCCACAGCACCGCCTCTGTTGCAATATGATTGGCTCCAGCAATCGCCCTTATTGGCTGCTGCATCTGGGGAGGCCGCGCCTCCTCCGGCTTTCCCAGCGCTCCCTATTGGCCGGCTAGTCCTTGCCCCGCCCCCAAGACTGAGCGAGAGACGAGTGACGTCGTGGTGTGATGAATCATTATGACCAGCAGGGGGGGATAACGAAAGTAGTAGTAGTATTGCCATTAACCGAATTCAAACTCAGTAAATTCATAATATCATCAAATCGACGAAAAATGACCATTTAACAAAAGTCAGTAAGTAAATAAGAACCTTGGTAAATCAACAAAGCCATTAGTCAATTAAAAGCTCAAGAATATTGCCAAATAAATACCAGTGGTAATAAATACACTCCTATTTCAACAACAACAACAACAACAAAAATGAATCAGTTACTGTGAAACGCCATCAATGAAAGTACACCATTAAGTCAAACCCAAAACTCAAAATGACTATTTATCTGTTAGGAACTTTGTTTGTAGACAGAGTGCTAGAAAAGACTTTTGCCTTCCTACATTTGAAGTCTCAAAGTCAAAGTCAAAGTCAAAGTCAAAGTCAGCTTTATTGTCAATTTCTCCACGTCAAGTCAAGTCAAGTTTATTTGTATAGCCCTAAATCACAAACAGTCTCAAAGGGCTTCACATAGCCAAAAATTGACAATTATTCTCAAAGCATCCCCTGATCATAAGCTCCCAAAAGGGCAAGGAAAAACTCAAAAATGCCACATGCCAAAGACACACATAGAAACCGAAATTTCGTTCCCCGTTATCCCACGGTGACAAGACACGGCCTACAATAGACAATCAAGTAAACAACAGCGTGCTGAATAAATAATGAATAAATAACACAACAAATAAATAAATAAATAAGAGGAGCAAAAAGGAGCAAGTGAGCGTACAGCAGACATTCCAGAAAATAGCGCAACAGTCTGAGCATTGTCGCAACAACTGTGATCAATTCCTACGTCTGCGAGCGGGCAAAACGGCACATCCCGGATGGGCGGGGCTCCCTCCAGAGGCGTTTGCACTCCAGGTGACAACACGGACCTGGTTTGCCTTGATTCTCAGGGAAAACAATTCGTACCGCGTCGATCCCAAGACGCATCTTCAGACCACAACGCCGACGTTTCATTTGGCACAGCTGACGCGAAAGACGGTTGGGCCTTCAAAGTCAGACAACAACGGCCACGTTTCCTTTGGCACAGCTAACGCAAAAGACGTTTGGGCCTTCAAAGTCTCTCAAGACACGATCAGAAGAATGAACATTCAAGTGATAGGAAGCGCTTTGCTACACGTACAGCCATTGTCAATAAAGATGCTTTGTCATTGATTGTATTGATTTGCTTTGTTGCAAGAAGTCAACGTTTGCAGCCTGCATGCCAAAAGCCAAGCGTTCCTGCCCCTTTAAGAGGAAATCCGAGGCGGCGGCGGCGGTGGGGCCAGCGGGGGTCAAGCCGGGCTGCCTGTTATGCTTTTGGGAGGGATCGTAAATTAAAGCGACATTTGCAGGGGAAGCCGCCCATCCAAGCGGCCAACCGGCGTCCCGCAGAGCTTTGAAATATGTCCGCTTGTTTCGTCGGGGGGGTCCGCTCCGATCCAAGTGGACGCCCGGACCTGTATGAACGCCCCCCCCCCCCAATGTCCTAATACAAACAAGCTGCAAAGGCATGCACTCCGCCCCCACCCCCATCGCTGCTGCTGCTACCAAACTGCAAAGGGGTTCCGACTAGATCATTTGAGCCACTTGAGGACACTTGAGACAAGTAGCTACTACTAGTGCATGGCAAACATGACTCTGGTACAAGTTCAAGAACTGACCCGAGTCCTGTCGCCGAAAACAAACGTAGGCTGGGTAAAAGTAGCCGCACGCTGCACTTCAATTCAGTGTGTGTACGTATGTGTGTGTGTGTGTGTGTGGGGGGGGGATACTCAAAGGAAAAATGAATAAGTCAAAGTACTGCTCAAATCCTTCAGTTCAGCAATATCAGCTAAAAGTTGAGGCAGCACGACTCACAGACTCTCCTTGGAGAAAAACAAGTCCTCTCAAGTAAAAGTAGTTGTGGAAGCAACAGTTGTGGAAGCAACAGCCCGCACACGCATGCGCGCACACGCATGCACGCTCTCGCTGTCCAACACTTGCGCTTGCGCACGACAAGAAGCAGATGAACATTTTTGGGTGACAGGATGTGACCCTTGACCTGCATGTACACGTGGGACCATTCCCGGTATCCGCCCCCGCACAAAATGCGTGTGTGTGTGCGCGCGCGCGTAACCATTCGTGTTTGCGCTCGGTGTCATCGTGTGCGCGAGATGCCAATAAAATCCCCTGTTCTCTCGGAAACATTGGGGGCCGGCTCAAAACATGCAAATTAAAACAATAGTTGTGAGGATCGCTACTCCTCCGTGATGCTGGGGGGCGCCGATGTGCCAGCCGCTCACATGAGAAGGAAGTGTTGAATGCGGAAAGCGCTTTGTTTTCCCCTTCAAGAAACGGGAGTCCAAATCGAGCGGGAGTTGGCGGCAGCGGACGCAGCCAAAAAATGGCTGCGAGCGCACCGCGCCTCTCCGATCGTACGGCGCCTCGCTGAGCGCACCGCGCCTCTCCGAGCGTACGGTGCCTCGCCGAGCGGACGGCGACTTCAACTCCGCAAATCCGGCCCTCTTTGCAAAAGTGAACTTTGCCTCATCACCTTCCGCCGTCTCGGCAGAGTGCGCGCGGCGGTGGTGGCGGCGGCGGCGGCCCGTGTCACGGTGCTTTGACATGCGCGCACAAATGCTCACCTAAACAACATTCTGTAAAAACAGAGGACATGCGCACTCTTGCTCACTCTGGTGCTCACTCTCACGCACTATTGCTCACTCTCGCACACTCTCTCGCACACTCGCACACTCTCGCACGTTCTGCTGTCTCCGACAACCTGTGAGCAAATGTCAGAGCGGCCAGAGGACACACATCTGTAGACACTTAAGTGCGTCGTGTGTGTGTGTGTGTGTGTGTGTGTGTGTGCGCGCGCGCGTGCGTGCGTGCATGTGTGTGTAGGGGCACCATCGAGGGGGATGGTGAGGCCTCGTGAGAAAGTTGTCCAAAATTGACTCAAGCGTTTTCAATTTGCAACAGTGACCCCAAAATGTGGAGCGTTTGCGTGTGGGTGTGAAAGCGTACGTGTCCATTCATGCCCATGCTGTTCAACATTTTTGGGGTGTTGCTGCATCAGGAAGTAGCAAACAGGAAATGATGTAAGCTTCCTTTAGAAATCTTTTGGATTCCAGGTGTCCTGTCCTGTCCTGTCCTGTCCCGTCCTGTCCCGTCCCGTCCCGTCCCGTCCTGTCCCGTCCCGTCCCGTCCCGCTTGCGCGCTTGCATAATCCTAGGCCAGCTCGCAGATAAAAGACGCACATACGTACCGGGACAAAAGGTGCGGCCGCGGGGAGGCGGGCGTTCCGGAGGCGTGCACGCTTCGGCTCCCTCCACGCTGTCACGCGTAGCGCCGTTCCATCCCTCTCAAGCTGTCGGGAACACAGGTGGAAGGAAATCTTCCAAGCGGATCACCCTGGACGACCGTAACCCACCCGGCGTGCCGAGCCCGCTAAAAGCGCACGCCCGACTCGACTTTGGCTCTCGCCGCTTGCGTCTCGGCCTGCCGGGTTGCCACGGCGACCGGCCCCGCGCCACCCAGGAAATCCCCGGCCACCCTGGTGACCTCAATCGCTCGCTAAGTGGACCAGCGGAAGCTTGCTTGCTTGCTTGCGTGCAGACGGATGGACAACCGCCATCAGGAGGCTTTGTCCTCTTGCCGCCGCCATGTCACAGCATGAGAACAAAGCGTCCCGGAGGGGGCGCGTGCGTTTGCCACCCCCACTTCGTCGGAACGCTCGCGCCGCTAATGAGCTTGGTTCCCGCGTGAGCAGGAAGTACAACTCCCTCTGCCGCCGGGAACATCGGGCAGCCGAGTTCCAACTTCACGTCCAGTAGGTCATCTCGTGTCAGTCGACGGTCAACTTGCGCTCGCTCGCTCGCTCGCTCAGACTGGAAATGGCACTTCCCCTTTTCAACACGGGTCATCACCGCCGCCACCATGTTGGGCGCGTGTGTAGTGGCTTTGTGTCCATTGTGCGTCAGAAATGTGCAAACACTACTGTGTGTGTGTGTGTGTGTTGCATTGTGTAGCTTTTGTCTGTGTTGAATGAATGTCTATTTTGTTTGGGTCTAATGTGTATAGAGTGGGCATGTTTATGTTTCCGTGTGTGTAGTGAGCGTACTATGTTTGTATGTTTTGTGTGAAGCGTGTGTGTGTCTGTGCACGTATGTGTGCCCCAAATAGTGTTTGTTTGTGTGTGTGTGTGTGTGCGCGTGTGTCTGTGCCCTAAATAGTCATTGCAGAACACTTCCGTAGGTTTTTTTTTGAAGTTCCGAACGGCTCAGTCGGAGTCGAATCTCACGTCGGACACGTCGTTGTTGCAAAATAGTGGTGCCCGCCGGGTGGCTGAGCTTGCACCTTTTTTCTTCTCGGGAGCTCATTTCCGAGGCCGTAGACAAACAATAGCTAGTGTGTCTGTGTGTGTGTGTGTGTGTGTGTTCGAACGTCTAGCGCGTTAGCCACATCAGTTAGCCACGCAGCTACCGTACGAGCCGCTTTTATAATAGGGCCTTTAACAAATGCAGTAGAGCAGGGGTGTCCAAGTCCAGTCCTCGAGGGCCGCATTCCTCCATGTTTTCCAAGTTTCCCTCGTTAAACACACCTGATTCAATGATCAGGCTCCTGCACAGGTGTGTTTAACGAGGGAAACTTGGAAAACATGGAGGAATGCGGCCCTCGAGGACTGGACTTGGACACCCCTGCAGTAGAGGCTCGACATATGGATGTGTAAGGCGGCGGCGGCGGCGGCAGTGGTGGCCGCCTGCCCGTCTAACATTTTGGCGTTTTCAAATTGTACATCCATTCTCATATGCCGGAGACGACGACTCATTGGCTAATAATAACCTCCGTGGAGTGACGATGTACTAACGTGCGTGGAGTGACTATGTTTTCCATCAGCTGTGTGTTGACGTGCGTACGTGCGTGCGGGTTTTGCGTGAGGTGCCTACGTGCACGCATGGAAGGCAAGCGTTCCCGTTTCAAGGAGGTCTCCGAGTGCCACTAACGAGCTAACTTGGCACGTCTGAAGGGATGATGTCAGCGCGTTGACCGGGAAGCGCTGTCCGGCGCCGATGGCCGGGGCTCTCGTTAGCGGATGGCGTGAGGACGGCCAGACCGGCGAACGTCAACAATAGCGGCGAGCGAGCGAGCGAGCGCTCGCTCACTCACTTGCGATAAACAACGCATTGTCCGAGCCGAGCGTCATGCGGCGCCCGTGCGGTGTCAAAGGTGCAACCTTTGTACGCACGCACGACCCGCACACAAGACCAGATTCTTCTTTTCTTTTTTTCTTTGGCAGGCCAGAAGGCCGAGCGGCAGATGTTGGCCAGCCCGCGCTAATCAAAATCTCGACGGCGCTTCGCCGATGCCGGCAAAGATGCCAACGAGCCCGCTTGGCTTTCGCTCGACCGCCCGCCTGCCCGCCCGCCCTCACAACAAGGAGCCACATGCACAAACCTGCTCGCAATGAACTTTCTCATTGTCATTTCTACACAGACTTGTATACTTTAATCACACATTCTCATGTTGACGTCTTGAAATGGCCAACAAAGACGTTTATGAGCGCGGCTCCATTTCTCAGCGTGCTTGCAGACACAGACACACGCGTGGACGTGATAAATGTACAATTTGTACAAGGCTTACGGCAAGCGCAAGGTCAATTCCTGATGAATATGTGAGAAAAGTTCCGAAGGGGCACCTCGCCGCCTGGCACTGGCAATTACTATTTACTTCCGAGTGACCTTGCGCAAGTCGCCGCAGACGTCCAAAAAAATAACAATGAAAAAAAAAAGGATTCCACGTTCTGTCAACGGCCAGAACGTTCTGATCCCGACAGCGCTGCCTCCTACAAGCGGCGTCGTAAAAACACGGACGGCTTTATCGCTGTATTGGGGGCGGCCTGTGCGTGTGCGTGCGTGTGTGTGTGTGCGCGCGCGCGCATCTAATTGTGCGCGTCAATCCGATTAGCGTCACGCAAACGACCGCCACACTCACCTCACTCATGCACGCCGTGTGCGTCGGTTGTTAGCGTGTGACGGGGCGCCAAAGGTTACCTGGGCAGCTGGTGGGAGCGCTCGCTCGCTCGCGCGCGCGCGCCTCCTTGCCACTCAACGTTAAACTTTAAATCCCGCACGTGACACATGTCCAGACAGAACAGATTAAACGGGCACAAGACAAGCAAGAAGAAACAGGCTATGACGTCATCACGTCAAGGTCCCGTCACCATCAACAGACATACCCCTGAGCTAATAACATGCGCCACCAGTTGGTGTGGAGCACATACTACACGCACACATGCACGCACGCACACGCACACACTTGATGATCTGTGCGTCGGTGTGTTAGTGTCTATGTGAAAGTGTGTCATTGTGTGCGTGTGTGTCAATGTGGAACTGTGTTTGTGTGTGCGTGTGACGGTGCGCGTATGTAGACACGGGACCCCGTCGTTGGAGGGGCGCGTGTGCACGCACGCGCGCGCGCGCTATATAAGTGCGAGCGCTTGCTCCGCGTTCAGTCCAGCGAGGAGGAAGAGAAGAGCTCGGCGGCGCGGGAGGTAGCCGCGGCGAGCGAGCGAGCGAGTGTGTGCGCATCGCAGCGCAGCGCAGCGCAGAAGGCAGGCAGGCAGGCCAGCAGGAGCAGCCGCGCCGAGCGAGCGAGCGAGCGAGCGTGTGCGCAGCGCAGCAGCAGCAGCAGCAGCAGACGCTTGAGTTGCGTCACAAATGGACGCGTGGGCGGTGGCGTGGTGGACGTTGGCGCTGGGGGCGGCAGCGTTGGCGTGGGGCGCCGCGACGAGGATGCTGGCACGAGCGCTGAAACGCGACGACGTCGAGCACAAGAGAGACGAGCGAGCAAAGGAGGACAAACTGCTGGGCGCCTGCGGCAAAGCTGTCGTCATCACAGGTAAACCGAAGAGCAAACCCGAAGCAAACAAAACAAAGCCAAAAGACTCGCTCTCTCGCTCGCTCGCTAACCTGCCGCCCGCTCACACAGCTCGCACGGCGGCGTGCGCCGACACACTTCCCCTCACCTCACCTCACCTGACCTCACCTGACGCACACGCGGTGCCCAACCTGACTTTGATCAGTGTCGTCACAACCTGTGCGTGCGCGCGCGCGATAACGTGTTTGATAGTAGTGTCTTTGTGTGTGTTTGTGCTCGTGACGATAGAGGTGCACATGATGTGTGCATGTGATAAGAGTGCGTGCGTTCGTTCGCGCGCGTGCGTGTTTGTTAAACTTTAATGTCTTTGACTCTTTGCCCCTATTTGAGCAACATAATCTCTTCTGTGAGTGCGCGTAGCCGTGTTTACTACTACAGGGATCATTCCAAGTTTACACGCACGCCAACCATTTCATAATCATTCACTAGCGCGCGCGCACACACTAGTAAGATACGCACAAATGTTTGGCAACAGCGTTCCTGGACTGCGGTCACTTCAAAGTTGCTCAGCAAAAATGAATTTGTTTTGCTCAACCTGACTATTTACTAAATGTTTTGGGGTCTGCCGGGACCTGAGTTTCAATGAGCCCCTCCGCCGCCCCCATGCACAGGCTGCGACTCGGGCTTCGGGAAGGCAACCGCCCACCACCTGGACGGCTTGGGCTTCCGGGTCTTCGCCACGGTGTTGGACGCAGAGGGAGAAGGCGCCTGCGAGCTGCGGCGCGCCTGCTCGCCGCAACTCTCGCTGCTGCAGCTGGACATCACGCAGCCGCAGCAGGTCCGGGGAGCGCTCGCCCAGGTTCAGGCGCAGCTGGGACCCCAAGGTAAGCTCCGCCCGCCCGCCACCAGCGTGCATGCACTATTTGACGTTGCGACGCCAATTTCATGGCAGTCCGAATTGAAACTTGAACTTGGAAGGGAGGAAAACGAAGTTGCAAAGGAGGAAAGCGTCCAGAAGCATTGCAAGGACTGAAACGTTGCGAGCCGCCACTTGAACGACCAGCGTGCATGCACTTTGAGCGCTCGATGCCATGCAGGCGTTGCCTTTACAACTCCAAGTGAGTGCACGTGTGCGTGCGTGCGTGCGCGCGCGCCAGGTCTGTGGGCTCTGGTGAACAACGCCGGCGTGTGCGTCAACTTTGGCGACATCGAGCTGTCTCAGATGTCCACCTTCCGCGGCTGCATGGAGGTCAACTTTTTCGGAACGCTCAACGTCACCAAAACTTTCCTGCCGCTGCTGAGACGCGGCAAAGGGCGAGTGATCACCGTCTCCAGTCCGGCGGGTACGCGCACGCGCGCACACACACACAGAGCCGAGCCGAGCCGTCAGAATTTTCTCCTCGTCACGTTTTTTTACAAATGGAATGCCGCAAGTGCCTTCCTTCCTCCCTTCCTTCCGCGCGGCGTCCGGTACCGGAGAGCCCGCCCGCTATCCGTCCCGCTCCAACGCACCCGATCGAAGCCATCGTCAGCGACCTTTGCCCGAACGAGCCGACGATTCGGATCAGCCTGCTCGCAGGCTGCAGCGGGAGGCGCGCCTGCTCCCTCTAGCGGCGCGCCGAGGACATGACGAGCGGACGTCACTTTTTACTTGAATACGTTTGCGCGGCGCGGAAGCTATCTGTTGCTACTTGAATGCCCATCGCGACTGCATGTGTTACACGTTTGTCCTCCTCCATTTGGGCTATTTCCCTAGGATGAAAATAACTTATTTCAATTGGATTTTCTGTGTGTGTGTGTGTGTGCGCGCAGGCGACCTACCCTTCCCATGCTTGGCTGCGTACGGAGCGTCCAAAGCGGCGCTCAACCTTTTCATGGAGACGCTGCGACACGAGCTGGCGCCGTGGGGAGTCCATGTCTCCACCATTCTGCCTTCTTCCTACAAGACGGGTAAGGCCGTGACTGATGACGCGCAGCGAGCAAGCGAGCCACGTGCTGCTCGCTCGCACCTCATTTGGGCTACTACCGCCGCCGCCCATTTCTTTCCGTTCGCGATCCGTTGCCCACGTGCCAGCTTGCCCACTCACCTCTCACTTTGGCTCGCGGCCCACCAGGTCAGTGCACCGACACCACGTATTGGGAGGCCCGACACCAGGAGCTGCTGCGCTCGCTTTCTCCGGCGCTTCTGGAGGACTTTGGAGAGGACTACGTGGGCGAGACCAAGGAGCTCTTCCACCACTTTGCCCGCCACGCCAACCCGGACCTCAGCCCCGTGGTGGACGCCATGGAGCGGGCGCTGCGGGAGCCTCGGCCGCGGGACCGCTACTACGCCGGGCCCGGAGTGGGCCTCATGTACCTGGTCAGCGCCTACTTTCCTTCCGCCCTCAGGAACCGATTCCTCCAGCGTCTTTTCGTCAAGAAGAGGCTGGCGCCGCGGGCGCTCCGAAAGGATGCCGCCCTCGGGAAGGACTCGGCCGACCAGCGTCGCCATGATGACAACAACAACGCCGAGGAGGAGGCGGATAAGGTCAAGTAGCGCCGGGCGGCGGGCACGGCGACAAAGAAAGCAGAAGGGATTTCTTTTCACCAAGTCTCAGGTCCAGGTGTGTAGGAGCCCAGCCCATGTCCTCACTTGAAAGACAATTCCTAGCGTGCACAAATGGTCCACAACCAGCGGGGGCGGCAGCACTACTTTAACGCTGAACCCGCGGACCTGTTCCCCCCCCAGCCGACACAACAGGAAGGCACAAGTGAACGCAGCGAGGCCTGAATTCTCCCAAACGGGAAGAGACCGAGGAGTTCCCCCGTCTGCCCGCCGGCTTCGCCTTGCCGCTCGCTTTTTCCGGCCTGACCGTGACGTCACGTCCTGTTGCTCTCATTCCAACTAACCAGCAGATTTTGTATCAATACAAGCATTTTTGTAGCTCATTCTTTGATAGAATTAAAGTTTTTCACACACTTCTGCTTGCACACGAAGCGGCTCTCTGGAAGCGCACTTGCCTACAGCCGCTCCATCCTACCTACCTACCTATCTATTCCTGTCATTTTGGATTTCCTGCCAGTGAGACCTCGCCGGAAGAATTGTTTGGCCGATTTGCCGGCAATTACGAAATGCCATCGTGTTCGTTAACTTTTTATTGCCGTGTTGCTGCGGTCACCTCCTCCTCCGGTGGCGGCGCTGCGCTCTTAAGCCTGCAAAAGCACACACGCTCGCTCTTTAAAGGTGCTCTTGATCTACTGCCGCCAGTTTGACCTCTGACCTCCTGATCAATTCCGCCGTGGTCTCTGCATCTTCATGGTCGCTTTGTTCCGAGGTGTCCTCTTCCTTCTTTGTCTTCTTGCTTTTCTTCCTCTTCTTATCTTCTTGCTGCTTCACTTTCATTTTCTTCTTCTTGCTTTTCTTCTTCTGGTCATCATCAACAACAACATAAAGAAGGAGATGAAGAAGAGGAAGATACTTGAGCAACCGGCGCGTGCGTGCGTGCGTGCGTGCGCACCTTCTTGTCTTTCCTGCGTTTGTGTTGCTTCTTGTCCTTGCGGTCCCCGGCACGGGCCAGCGAGGCGGCGGCAGCCCCTGCGCCCGAGCGGCAACGACAGGAGATAGGCGTCAGCCGACGAGGGAGCCAAAAGGGCAGGCGGACCTCACCGAAACGGAAGCAGGGAGGAGGAAGCTTGGGGCCGAACTCAGCCGCTTCCTGAGCTGGTGGCGCACGAGGAGGCGCAGCGGCGGCAGCGGCGGCAGCAGCAGCTTGCGGGGACAACAAAGCGCGTCACATACCGGGACAGGACGTGTTAGAGTCCAAAAAGTGGGCTCCAGGAAGAGCATGCGTGTCAGAGCGAGTCACCTGTCTGCTGGGAGGACGAGATGTCAAAGAGGTTCCTTGGCGGCGCCGCCTCCGTCCGCTCCTCCTCGTCTTGCTCGCTGCCCCCCCTCGACGAAGACGACGAGGCCTTGTCGTCGTCGTCGTCGTCCGAGGAGCCGGCAAAAATGGCTTTGAACACGTCCATTGGAGGCCGTGCCTCCTCCTCTTCCTCCTCCTCCTCCTCCTCCTCTTCATCATCCTCATCAGCTTCTTCATCATCTTCATTGGCCTCCTCCTCCTTCAGCTTCCTGCTTTGTGACAGGTCGTGTGGTACGTCAGGTGTGCTCTGAAGGAGAAGAAGAGAAAGAATGAGGATGCAAAATAACCAGAAAAACAAAAAGAGGAAGGTCACCCTGCTTTCAGACGCTACCTCAGACGTTTGGGAGGCTTCTTTGACGTCGCTGGCTTGCTGAGCGGAGGCCTGGCCGGGCTCCGCCTCCTGGTCCCACCGTGACTTCTTGGCGGTCTGCGCCGCCTTAGCAGGCGCTGAGGGAAGCACGGAGGGAAGATGAGCGCGGCGACGGCAGGAGGTCAAAGACGGCGGGAAGCGGCCGAGCGGCAACCTGCTTGCTCGCCGCCCTCCTTCAGCGTCAGGAAGTTGAAGACAGAGAACTTGTCCCGCTTGACTTTGGGAAGGCCGACGGTGGACGACCTGCAGCCACGTCACGCAACTGTGACATGGTTTCGTGCGTGCGCGAGTGGGCGCTTGCGTGCGTGCGTGCGCCTACCCAGGGTAGGGGTGGGCTACGTTGAACCTCCTGCAGAGAAGCTTGTCAGGATGCCACTCAAAGGTATCCCTGGTCAGCTGGCCGAACATCTTCATCTTGACGGCGGCCTCTTTGTCCTCCACGTGGCCCTCGACACACGAGCACACAGACCGGTATCGACACACTCACCAATGGAGAATGGCGAGTGGGCGTGAACAGGTTCGGGTCAACCCGCTGGGGAACGGCCGCTTACCTCCCGCTCCGCCGCCACTTCCACATAGTCGTCGTCGTCGTCGTCCTGCTTGGCGCGCGTGAAGCGACTGGCCAGCATGGAGGAGGTGGGCCGGTACAAGATGGACGCTCGCACAAACTCCTCCTTCTCCCGGCTGCGCTCCCACTCCGTCATGGAAGGGTCCGAACAGGCATCCAGGGCATCTGCAAGCCGGCCAATGGTCAGCCAGTACCGCACGACAATGCGTTTGGCTGGGTACGTGTGTCACGGTGTGTGTGTGTGTCACTGAGTGCGTGTCACCGAGTGTGCGCACACGTTCGCACTTACTCGTTTTAAGGGCAAACGTGTACCTTTCTCCCCCAGCCGCAGCCGTCCCAAGTAAGTGTCATATCGGGCTTGCTTGCCGGCATTCTTCTCAAAGGGTTTGAAGGTCCGTGAGAGGCCGTCGCAACCTCGCCACGCAACCGCCGCCGCCGCCACCTCCTCCTGGCGCCGTCGCAAGGAGGCATCCGAGGGGGCGCTTGGGGGCGGGGCACCTGGGGGCGGGGCGCCCGGGGGCGCGCCGCTGGCCGCTCGCAAGCTCAGCAAGCGCCGGCGGTCTTCGGGCCGTAGCAATTCCATGACGGAGGCGGGGCCTGCGTGGGAAAGGGGGAGACGACAAGTCACGGCCGTGCCTCTTTCAAACGTCGGGCCAATTGGTCGCGCGGCAAATCCTCTCGCGGAAGGAAGGCAAACCACAACGTGGGCGTGCACGGCCGCTTACTTGTCCGGGTTTGCGTGCGTGCGTGCACGCAGGTGGATGGTTACGTGTGCGCCGGCGCGCACGTGTGTGGTTATTTGCGAGTTGCGGGCGGGCGGAGGAAGCGCTTCCTACCTGGCAAGGCAGCCTCCCCCAGCAGCGCTCCCCTCTGGTCAGACATCACGTGGTGGCGGCCGGCATCCGGGGTCGGCGCATGACCTTTGGATGACCTCAGAGCTTCAGCCAGGGCGGCGCTCACGCCCGAAACGTGCGACACGGCCACCGGGGGGCGAAAGCGGCGCACCGGACGGAAGTCGGCGGGCAGCGGCGGCGCAGCAAAAATCTGCAAGCCAGCAGCGCAACTTTGAACCTAACCTTCTTTCCAAGGCATCGTCCGCCAGTCATATGAACGCGACTCGTCACATCCAACGCGCTTCAACAACTCTGTCAACAAGGACAAGTCGCCCTCGAGCCGTTAACGCTCGCTAACGATCCACTGGTGCTTTGGCAGCCCCTTTTTTGGCCTGCTATCCCGGTCGGCTTGGCCTTTGTCTTCTGGCCGGCTGGCTTAGCCATGGATCATTTTGATCTTGCCGTGACAATTTTGCGGCCGCTTTGACTGGGAACTTTGAGACTTGACTCACAATTTTCTTTTCCTCGGGGCTGCGGGCCAAGGTGAAGCCTTCCAGGATTTTGCCAAGGTACGCCGCCTCCTTGTGGTCTGCAAACACACAAACATGTTAATGCACGGCTTTCAAAACAAACACAAAGCAAGACAGAAGGAAAGGAAGGAAGGAAGGAAGGAAGGAAGGAAGGAAGGAAGGAAGGAAGGAAGGAAGGAAGGAAGGAAGGAAGGAAGGAAGGAAGGAAGAAAGCAAGAAAGCAAGCAAGAAAGCAAGAAAGAAAGCAAGCAAGAAAGCAAGCAAGAAAGCAAGAAAGAAAGAAAGAAAAAGAAAGGGATTGCTACGCTACGCTTGTTTCTGTTGCCGCGGTCGTCGCAAGGGGCAGTCCAGCCGTAGAGTCCGTCCCCGGGCTCGTCCCCCAGCACGGTGTCGTACTTGGACATGGCGTCCCGCCGGTACACGTCCTCGTCGTCGTCCTCCAGCGCGCCCACGCCGAAGGCCTAAAGGGCACACGGTCGGTCGGTCACGCCCGCCCGAAGCAGCGCGTCTGCGGCAACTTCCCGACGGAGACTCACCTGGCCGGCCACGCCCCCGCCTCTCCGCGAGCGCCGAGGCCTTTCGCCAAAGAGCCTGCTGGTGGCCTCCGAGTGCGGCGAGAAGAGGTCCGCCAGGCCGTCGTCGGCCTGGTCGCGCAGCGCCATCGCCGGATCCAGTCCGCTGTAGCCCAGGCCCTGAAGCCCCGTCCTGGCGGCAAAGTCCACCGCAATCACATCTTTGGGGGCGAAGGTCACGTTCTCGGGGGCAAACTCGCCGCCATCGTCATCCTCCTGAGGGGCACCGCCGCGTGGTTACTCTTCTGCCCGCGCTCATTGTCATCGCGGCCCCGCCGGCTGCTCCCGTTTATTCTGGTCGCCCGCCGCAATGGCCCCGGCCGGTTTCATTCCCCGCTGCAATCGCGTCTCGGCCAGCGGAGAATCGCCCCCGAAATGGGGGCTGCTGACGCCAGTGGCGACAGCAAAGGCAAAACTAAAGACTCTCAAGTCAACGTCTGGTCATCGATTGACCGACCGACCGACCGACTCGACCCACCTCGGAGCCCTCGGAGCCGGCAGGGGGCGGGGGAGCGCAGCCGAAGACTCTCGGCCCGTCGTCGGCTGGAAAAGACAACGTCAAACATCCGCCACGACGGTGGCGGCGCCGCCGCGGGACAAAGATGCGTGCCTGGGCGTTGTCGGCGAGCCTTCCTCTTGACGCGGGGCCCCACGCCCTGACCTGCTTTCCAGCCCATCCGGGTCAGGAGCTCCACGCCTATACAAGATCTGAAACGGGGCAACAAGGGCACATTTTCAGACGGAGCCTTTTTAGCGCCCAGTTCCAAATTGCCAAAGCCGTGGGACGGAACCATGGCACATATTCAGACGGAGCCTTTTTGTGCCATCCGACGGATTAAGGAAAAGACGCCAGCCGCCCAGCTCCAAATTGCCAAAGCCGTGGAACGGAACCACGGGCCCGGCCCTCATCAAAATGAGCGCGTTGCTTTCTTGAGCGTGCGTCTCTGACCTCGCAGGGGCGATGAGTTCGTCCAGGAGGTTGTCTCCCGGTATGATGGCCGTCTGCGCGTTGACGGCCTTGGCCCTGTCCCAGGCCGCCGCCGGTGCCCGGGACGCAAATGGCCCCGTGGTGGTGATCTGGGTCGGGGCGATGCCGTGCTCGCCCAAATCCTGACAAACACACCACACAAAACGTCAGTCAGCGCTTCAGGACACGTGAACACATTACAAGACGGAGATGGTGGCATTCAGACCACCGTGATAGCGACACCTCTTCATCCATGAAGTCTTGCGGCGTGGCTCGATGTTTGTCCGCCTTCTGCTGCCGCGACGACACAAAGGTGGACGGCGTCCATCCTGTCACAGCAAAACGACAAACAAGTTCAAGGCCGCAACCGGTCGGCGGACGGCTAGAAAGGGGTGAGGAAACGAGGTCGACGTGCGGGAGGGACTGACTGACCTTCTTTGGATCCCACCGTGTTGTAATAGCCTGCCGAGAAGCCGCCTGTGAAGGCGCCGTGGAACCGCTGGTACCGCCCCTTTTCATCCCGAACCGTCTGCTCGTGGAGAGGGATGGGCTTACGTGGGGCCTCATCTGACAACACACGCACAGGACAAACACGTAGACGTTATGACATCGGTCTCAGAAAAGCACGACAATAGCATACACACACGTTTGTGCAAAACCACACAACAGCAAAAACACATCCAAACTGGCACACGTGAAAAAACTCAAGTCAGTGTAGCACGCACGCACGCACGCAAGCGGTTGTGTTTTGTATTTCGCTTAGAGCACAGGTGTCAAAGTCAAGGCCCGGGAGCCAGATACGGCCCGCCACATT
This sequence comes from Syngnathus floridae, assembly GCF_059516105.1. Taxonomy (NCBI): domain Eukaryota; kingdom Metazoa; phylum Chordata; class Actinopteri; order Syngnathiformes; family Syngnathidae; genus Syngnathus; species Syngnathus floridae. Next base: position 22,564,839 of record NC_142415.1, on the reverse strand, counting down.
ATTCTATGTGGCCCGCAAAGACAAATTGTGCATCAAATTCGTGTGTCAATACTAGAATTGCAAATTGTCTTCACTTTTAATAGTATCTTTTTGAAAAAATATTTGACCAGTTTTTACTCATCCGATTAGAAAACGAGTTATTTGTCAGTTTGTTTAGTAGCTTTTACTGTATATAAAATGAGGTGCTCATCCATTGATTTGGGTTGGCCCTCCCTCCGAAAGAAGCTATGACTAAAATGCGGCCCGCGAAAGAAATGAGTTTGACACCCCTGACTTAGAGTGTCGTCGCGGTCACCCAAGTGCGGAAACACAACGCACCTTCTTCCAGAGGCTCCAGAGGCGTCCCGTAAGTCACGAAATCTACCGCCGCCTTGCCGTCGTCGACGTCTATGCCGCCGGCCGCCATGTCGTTTTTGGCGGAACAGGAAATCGCCGCTACTGCTACGGCAGTCGCAGAGGGACGAAAGAGCGCCAAGACTGTGGGCCAGGGCGCCCTCTGGCGTCGGGCAAAGTAAGCCCGAAGGCAGCCATCTTACGTTGCCACCGTTAGCGACAACTTCTGTTCGTTTTTCGCTGAAAGCACTGTTCTAAGAGCACATTATAAGGGTTAGCTCCTTGTTTGGAGTAATGAAAGCCTCTCGAATCAAAACTTCACTTTTGGCATCGACCGTTCAGAGTATCGCGAACTGTGCCTTCCAGAGGGAGCTTTACAGTTTTGCAGCGACATTCTGTCTTTCACGTAAAAAATAGACTTATAATGTTTCAAAAACGTACTGAATGACATGGCGTGATATGGGGAAAACAACGGCGAGGTTTACAGGAATAATGAGATGAAACATTGCGGGTGGCAAAATGCAAATCAATTCAACGTTGACTGGTGTACCACGAAAGGGAGGGAGCCCGTGTCCCACAGCGGATCGTTGAAGCGGACCGTTTGCGTCAGTCAGCTCCGAGTCGCTCAGCAAACACAAGCGAGGGCTGCCGTCACCGCCACTTCACAATGTCTCAAACTTCACGGTGTCACGTGACGTGACGTGAGGTGACGTGACGTCACGCTGGCTCCAGCCCCTGAGGGTCCGTCCGGCCGTCCGGCTGTTCGCGGTCAAAGTCTTGCAGCCTCTTCCAGAGTAAATAGAGAGAAGAAAAAGAGGCCAACATTCCTTCCCCACGATGCAGTGGGGGAGTGCGTGCGCGCGCGCGCGCTCGCTCGCTCGCTCGCTCGCTCGCTCGTTCGTTTGTTGGATGCTGGCCGAACCCCAAAACGTACTCTTGGGGGTTTGGGTGGGGGTACTTAGTCGGGCAGCTTTTGTGATTGCGCAAGCAAAAGTAAAGAAAAGAAGAAATCGTTTGGCCTTTCTCAAGTAAATGTTTGCACGTTTTGCGTATTGTGTGAAAACCGACCCAAAAGTAGCCGTCTGTCTGTCTGTCTGTCTGTCTTATTGTTCTTTGCCCGTCCGTCCCGCCCTCCCTTCCGGACGCTGAACCTCTTCCACGTCTTGCCACTTTGCACGTTTTCCGGCGCTACTTTTCTCATTTGTATAACATTTTTTGGGTCCATTTTTGTCCCACCATTCCGCATGTTAATGTTCAGCTCAGTCGCCTGGAAAAACAATATTCCAGGAACGTTCCCTAAGACCCACCTTTTTCTTAAATTCCCATTCAAACACATTGTCCACACGAATTAGGACACATCGCAAACGATTCCCTCTCTTGACGAATTGCAAGCATCAAAGAAAACCAAACTATTCTCTACATTCCCAAAATGACCACATTTGCTAACCCTCGATGAATTCCTCATTTCCCCACAGTAAAGCGCTCACGTTTAGAGCCAAATTCGACATGACTCCCACTTCCTGCAACATTTTTGCACAAATTTTCATTTGTGCGTTGCCTAAATGAATTCCCCATTCTTTCTCCCATTTTTAATTTCTCCACTTTCAAAATTCGACCTACCACCTTCAGATTCAGACTGGCACAATTAGGTGAAGTGCCCACCTTTGCCCAATTCTACATTTTCCGTGTCCAAATGTTGCCGTTTCGATGTATTATTCTTCAACATTTTGGATCTGACTCCAACCAGTCCGAGCTTACATTTTCCACATTCCCCAAATTCCACGTTTCTTCTGAAAATTCTGCATTCGTTTGGACAAATGCTGCATTCTGCCCACCTCTCTCATGCAAGATCTCTTGACTGATTCCAAAACGTTTTACCAGCTAGTGACTCATCATATGACTCATTTGACTCATATGGTGACTTTTGCGGTAACTCACCACTTAACTCATGCAGTAACTCTTTTTGACTCCCGTGGTGAGTCGCCACAGGACTCAACATGTGGCACATTACATGACTCTTCACGACCACTTGCATGAATCACCATGTAACTCACCACGTAACACATCGTGTGACTCACATGACTCATTTGACTCATGTGCTCATTCACTACATGCCTCACGGTATAACTTATTTGACTGATATAATGACTCTCCATGAGAGTCACCACAGGACTCAACATATGACACACGAGACTCACCGTGACTCCTGTGACTCATGTTGTGACTCACTACTTATGAGACTCATCCCGACTCGATACCGTGACTACCCATTTTTTTTCATGAACATATGAAGCTTCCTGTCGATTCGCGTGTCGTATTCCATGTCTAAAGCAGCGTATGCTTAGCGTCACGCCGCCAAGGTGGGCCACGCGCTCCTCTCACATAAGTCCAACGATGACCGCTTGACCCCTGAGCGAACCCGGCGCGACCCATGGCTGAACCGTAGGGCATCGGTGGCTAGCGGAGGTGTTAGCGCTGCGCCTCAGATAAGTCACATGCAGAGGCCCCGGACAAACGGAAAGGTCGCGCCGACAAACGGGCCTTTGTCGAACAAACGGAAAGGTCGCGCCGACAAATGGGCCTTTGTCGCCGGCTAATCGCCGCGCTCGTTAGCCGCACGTTAGCGCGGTTTAAGACGGCCGCGGGGATTAAGACGGCCGTCCGCCCGCCCGCCCGGATTACGAGCCGGGACGCACGCGGACATCTGCGTCCGATCGCCTCAGGAATGTACTCGCGGGTGGGAACGCGAGCTTGCTCGACGACACGCCCCCGCAATGACATCATCGGTGGGTTACGCGACATTGTGTCAGGGGGCTTTCTAACGCTTTCGGCTCTAACGAGGAGCGTTTCCCGCCAACGCCACTCGTGTTCATTTGGGCCCTTCTCCCAAAACAACAACAAAAGTTTACAAGCGCCAATCTTACGGCCGATCACATTGAGGCATTTGTTTAGGTAGCGAGTGAAGTGACTCAACTATAGTCATTCAGATAACGCCGTTTGTTTGGGTTTTTTGGGGAGATTTTGTGTCAGATCGAGGCTGCCGTAGGTCAACAGCCCTTTTTTCACAAAGGCGGTCCAGCGCCGGCGCTGCGCTGGAAAGGCCCAGCTGTGACTCGGCGCAAAAAGAAATCCGTGAAAAACAGGAAGCGGTTTGCCAGACTTCCTCCGCGAGTCTCGTCTTGTGACGAGCGCGCGGGCCGGGCCGGGCCGGGCCTCAGCTGACGCCCGCCTCGCAGAAGCCAAACGCTAACCTAACTCCAAATTTGTCGAGCTCGGACAGCGTCACGGCCGCACAGGTGGACTTCTTCTTCCGCGGTCGCTGTCAAACGTTAGCCAAGCGTTCCGGGACGCGATTGGTCCAACAGGAAGTTAGCAAACGGCGCTCGTTGGGCTTAGCGGTTAGCGAGGAGGACGCGGCGGGGACGACGAGTTACGTCAAAGGGGCCGTCAAAGGGGCCGACCTGGGCAAAACCGTGCCGTGCAAAAGTCATCCATTTTTTGGGCCGAGCCTGGGGGGGCTGACAAAAGCCACACGTGGGTCAGAGGGGCTAACACAGGAGGCTCGAGGAGCGCTGAGCACCCGGGCAAAGCGCTACGGAGGCCGTTTGGAGAGGAACTCGTTGTTAGCCTGCCAACGGAGAGGTCAGAGGTCGCAGCGCAAGCGGCCGGCTAGCCGCTCACCATCAAACGGGAAGCGAAGTCGAGCCGGGCCGAGCCGAGCCGAGCCGAGCCGACCCGTGGCCCATCCGTTGGCTTTTTTCACGCTTTCGCTTCCCTTTTATCCCATGCTGCCAGCATGCAGAGAGAGATCCACGTACATTCACAACGCACGCTCAAAAGAATGCGCAGAGCGACTCGCACATGATTTCTCTCGCTCGCTATGTGTGTGTGTGTGTGTGTGTGTGTGTGTTTAATGCGTGTGTGTGAGGACAGGAGGGAGAAGTTAAAAAAAAAAAGAGGAAGAGAGCTGTTGCAGGGTGCTGACACTTCCTGCGGGGGGAGGAGCCGCCTCCTTTCTGTCTGTCAATCACACCTTGTGACCTCTGCTCACATCATCTTATCTCAACACGCATCTGCCTCTCTCTCTCGCTCGCTCTGCGAGTGTGCCGTCAGTGCGTGTTCTCAACGCGTGTTTGCCTGCGGGAGTCTGTCCCAGCCAGACTTGGGCGGACTTCCTGTTGAGGAGGAAGTGATGATGTCAAAAAGTCGCAGTCAAAGCCCCGGCCGGCCCCTTGCGACGACAAGATGACGTCACAAATAGGCGAAGAACACAAGTCGGGTCCCCGGCGGGCACATACGTATCCAAAGCGTCGAGTCTCGCCGTCAAGGCGCCGATTGGTTGAGTTCGGCGGGCGCGGACGCACTACCGAAAAACATGTTGTATCTCGAGGACAAAAAGAGAGCAAAGGATGTGGCCACGCGAGTTCCAAAGTCCCCAAAGCGCTTGGAGGAGCGCCACGCCGAGGGAGCCCCAACCGAGTGCGGCGTCGGCGTGTGGCTGGACCGGGCGCCGCTCGCTGCACCGTCACACCACAGCCAAACAAAATTGTGTTTGTGTTGGACTCCCACTGTGTGTGTGTGTGTTAGTGTTGACAGACCTGGATGAACGCCATCTTTGTCTGCTTCTCCCCCAGTTGGCTACGGTCTGCTGGGGGGGGTGGCTCTTCCTGGGGGGCCAAAACGATACACGGCACACACACACACACACACACACGCGCACGGTCTGTCTGAGGCCTAGTGATAAAGTGGCGCTGACGAATCGTCCTGGCCCCGCCGGTTCAGCAGACCTGAACCCCGAGGCGTATTGGTACCGATAGCCCGCCGCCCCGCCCAAGCGACCGGCGTGGTGCTCTGTCATGAGGTCACCGCCGACTGCAAACACTCATCAGACTTTCACCTTTGACTTTGTATGTGTGCTTGAGGTGGTCAGAGTGCACAATGGTTTGTTCAGGGAGGGGGCTCACACACACACACACACACACACACACACAGTCCATTTGCGCGTGCCATTGAGAGGCGGCGACCAGTGAGTGAGTGAGTGAGTGAGTGAGTGAGTGAGTGAGTGAGTGAGTGAGTGAGTGAGATAGATTGGAAAGCTGGCCGGGGCTCCTGTGATGGTGTCGCCATAAACATCGAGCGGCGCCTATCTGCCGCCCACGATCACCAAAGCCATGAAACAAAGATCAAACAAAGTATTTTATTAGTCGTGTCGATTTGGACACACCATCAATTCTGTACGTGTGCGCGAGCGCATTTGTGACCCATTGCGTGTGCGCACTTTGTTTGTGTCTGTGTGTGCGTGTGATAAACTACGGAAACCAGGACCTGTGTGTGCGTGTCAATAGAGGACAAGAAAGACGCACGCACGCACGCACGCACGCACGCACGCACGCACGCACGCACGCACGTGGAGTCATCGGCACGTCCAACGCACGTACGGATCCCGTCGTTTCTTAGGCGCGGGTCCTCAGCTGTGCGCGTGCGCCCTGTAGCGGGCGTCGGGGACGTGCGGCGGCTGCTGCCGGAAGACCCCCCGCAGGGAGTCCAATTCCCGGCTGAGGTGCTCCACGCGGCGCCTTAGTCTCTCGTTGTCCGAGCTGAGCTCCAGGACCTTTTGCTGAGTTTCCATGTTGCGCATCTTGGCCTTGTCGCGACTTTTGCGCACCGCCACGTTGTTGCGCTCCCGTCGCAGCCGGTACTCGGGGCTGTTCTTGTCCACCAGCTTCTTGGCCTTGCCCGCCGGTGCCGGCCTGTGCGGCGGCCGGTGAAAACGAAGGTCGGGGGGCACGTGGAGGGCGTGGTGATGCGGGCTGGGCGCGGGCGTGGGCGGCGGGGTGGGCTGGCCCGGCTGGAGGTGCACCGAGGTCTGCGCGCAGTGGTCCGCCTGGTACTGCAGGTGCGGCGGGGAGTAGCAGTGGCGGTAGGCGGCGGCGGGGGTTTGCCGCAGGAGGTCCTCGGCGCACGGCTCCTGCTTGATGGCCAGAGGACGCTCCCGCTCGTACAGCTCCTCCGCGTCCACCTTGGCGACAGCAACAGGGAGCACAAGTTCAGAAACGGACAAATCGATCGGTCGATCCAGCCCGCAAACGAAGAGATACAAACGGATAGAGGTACAAGCCTGTCAAACAGCGGCGCCAATCAAATGCGACGACGGGAAAAGGTCCAAAGCCACATATTGCCACCTCCAGAGGCCAATTTAAAGTGACGGTGGGCTGGCTGCAAACGCCCCCCATTTTTGCCCAAAGCGTCCAATGCGGACGAGCGGCCTTTGAGGCAGGCGGCACCACGACGCCTCCCTGCCAAACAGCCGCTTGGCGTCAAAATAGGCTAAACGTCTGGTCGGGCAGCGACGTCTCCGGGATCAACCCGACGTGGCCCCCGCTTTCCGTTTCCGAGCGTTTGAAAGATACGAACTTTTGAAATTTCTCCAAAACAAAAGTAGCGGACACAACACTTACGCCAAGTCGATCCACTAACCAACAGTCACTGGCTGGGAACGTGATCCCACTCAAATGAGGCTTTTACGCCTCAAAATCCAAGGGCGGACTCAGAGGAATTCCCGGACCCGTTTCGAGTGCAAACCGTCTGCTTCCCTTCGGATGGATGTGGATTTGTTTGTCAATATTTGGGAACATTTGGGGCTGCATGCACGCGGGACGCAAAACGCTTATGGGCATAGCGTCCTCACTGATTCCAGCAATTGAGGCCTTAAGTTGTTTAGGCTAACCCCCCCCCCTTCGCGGACGAACCTTGAGCACCTTGGCGTTCATCTTGGCGTACACGTGCGGAGAAGGTCCGTGCGCGTGCTCGTAGGCCGCGGCCGCGCGCAGCCGCGACGGGTGGTGGAAGAGCTCGGCCAGGAATAAGTCGTCGTTGAAGGCGGACGCGTCGATGTAGGGGCTCAGGTCCACGGACGTTTCCGCGTCCCCGATGTACCCCGCACCGAAGTTGGTGGCTTCCTGCGCGCACGGGGCCCCCACCGTGACCGGAGGCCCCCCCGGGGCTGCTGTCTCGTATAGCAGGTTGTGCAGCTCCATGGAGGGGCTAGGCGGCCCGCCGGAGAGAGAGCGTGCCTCGGAGAGCGCGCCTGGAGGGAGCGCACGACGTCTGACTTTGACTGACTGACTGAGTAAGGATCGAATCGAGTGCAGCGCTGCGTCGTCCCCCGGGCCCCCCTCCCGGTCCGTCCGCCAGACGCGTGCGTCGCCCGCGAGTCAAGTGTGGAAAGCGCGTCCCAGAGTTTTTATAGGACGCCGATCAGGTGGGCGGGAACACAGTCGGTCGTGACACCACTGACGGACGAGCACGCGCGCGCACCCGCGCCTGTTTGACTTGTTGCTATCTGTGTGTCTGCGCGTGTGTGTGCGTGTGTGTGTGTGGCGGGGGAGGAGGCTGAAAGGGGGGCACTTGGTTGGGGGCGAGTGCGTGAGAGAGACAGCGCGAGAGAGAGGGGGGGTCTTGGCTGTATGTGTGTTGTGACTACTTGTGTGTCTGCGTGTTTAACTATTTATTGGCGTGCGTGTTTGAATCATTTCTATGTGTGTGCGTGTGCGCGCGTGTTTTAGTGTAGTGTTATATCTGCATATATGTGTTTTTAAGGCCATTATATGTATGCGCGTGTGACTTGTGCATGTGTTCACATGGAGGTTACGTGTGTGAAAGACTTGTGTGTTTGTGAATGTGAGACTTCTGGATATCTGTGCGATAGTGTGCGCGTGTGTGTGTGTGTGTGTGTGTGGGGGGGGGGGATTTGTTTGTATGGGTGCGTGTGTGTTTGTGAACTCAACAAACTGTTCTGGATTTCGTTACTTTTCACCTCCTCTGGGCCAAAATGGATGCGCGCGCGCACACACGCAAACACACCGCGTTCTGCTCTGGTTTTCTTTATTTGGATCGATTATAGCTGATGGTGTTGATGTGTCAATGTTTTAATTTCCCCAAACCGTCAGTTTGTGCGCGTGTGTTGCGGTTGCGTGGACTGCAGCGCCCTTTAGTGCACCCGAGTAGAATCGACCGTCAACCAAGGGTCAAACTGAGGCGTGTCCCATATTAGATGTTTTTTCAACACACGCACTCTCAATTTATTAAATCCCACTCAAGCAAGACAAAGCGTGCTTATGTTTCTTCATTGGGATTGAGCGTAAAACCAGCATAGTAACAGCGAAAAGAAATATGTACAATATGGAACCGAAACGTTCAACCGTGCAATTAAAGCTATCAAATAATGAAAAACACCCAAAATTGGCTGGAGGAATTTAACAGGGAAGGGAGGTAATTCCAAGGTGTGTTCCCAAACCCGATGCGTCGCATGCACTCAAGTCCGCCTGAGCCCGATGGCAGTGACGGACGGGATGGATGAACGTGCTTGTTCTGGAAACGGATTGTTGCAAGCTGCCCTCCTCTCTCAAGGGTGTCCTCACCAGACGTGACGACAAGTGCGGGGTGGTGGGTGGGGGGCAACGCGAAAACTTTCATGTTTTGACGTGTTAAATTTCAGGTTTTAACTTGATAAACAAAATAAAGCTACATATTTGTTCAAGGTTCAGCCCTGATTCGGAAAGAATTGTCGAGGAATGCACAAGTCAAATTTAGCATGTTAAAACGTGAAACGTTACGTCGTTACGAGAATTTAATTAATTATTGCGATAAGACTTGAAACCTAATCACGTCTATACATGCAAAAAGTCTCGGTATAATACATATTTGATTCTTTTTTTTCTCCTGACGTGGCGGTAACATACGCACGATGGACATTATTATTTGGGGGGGCTGTGTTTTGAAACATGACTTGTCTCGCATTTACCTGTGACATACTGTGTTTTGAAAAGAAAAAAGACCCCCAAAATCGGTTGAACGTTTCCTGGTGGCCCAAGCGTAGGAGAAAATGAAGTCATTCGCGTGTCAGCTCATTCCAGAATGTCAGGGCGCCTATTGGTTGAACGACGCGTCGTTCGTATCCAGGGTTGCGTCATGTCGAGCGTTCGGCAACGCAATTGGTCGAGTCGGCGGTAGGCGGGTCTCAGTCGCCCGGGATTGGCCGGCGCCAGATATTGCCCTACATGGCCAAAGAGATTTCGCAATCAGCTCGTGTCCATGTTGGAAACCAAAACAGCCCGAGCGCGCGGGGTCTTTTGGAACAATTCAAGTGGAAACTTTAGCCCCAACCTTGTCAACTGCCAGCGCTTCTTCGCGCCGGTGTCGCCCCGTCAAGGTAACGTAGTTTTTCGACGCAGCTCAGCAAAAGCGGTGTTGTGAGCCGGAAGCGCGGCGCGGCGCAGCGCGGCGCAGCGCGACGCGACATGCCAACAATGCTCGGCATGCTAAGACATGCTAGCGTAGCCTCAGCGTCAACATTGACAAAGACAGCAAACTAATGGAGCTCGTTTGACGCCGTGGCTTCGCTTTCGCGTTGACGTTTGGCGTCGTGACGCGTCACGCCATTCCGTCTGCGACGAGCCCAAGTTACTCAGAGTGCTCCGCGCCAGTCGAAAATGTCAAACGAAGCCGATCGATCGGCCGGCGCGATCGTTAGCCGCGTTAGCCGAGCGTGCGCTCCCGTTGGTCCTCCTAATGTGTCATTTATGCGTCATTGGAGTCCGCTTCCAAGTGAACGTGGAGTTCCCCGATGATGCAACAGCAGGCAAGAAGCAGGCGACCGATCGCTGCTTGTTTCCACCCGGAAGACCGACGCATGCGCACATGCGCGCGCGCGGCGCTGCCAGGTGTCGTGGAAGAGAAGAGACGTTTTCTTTCTCGTTTGGTTTCTGGTTTTGGGTCAACCTTTGGAGCTTTACGGAATCCAAACCTTGGCACTATCGCGTTACGGTGACAAGTTGTCACGTTCGTCGTGCGGACCTGACAAGTTATCGCATGAAAACGTGACAAAGAAATGGACTCCTGTATTCAGCTAAACAAAACAAAGCAAGTCCTTCCGATTCAGGTCACTACTGAGCCTTTTGTGTCTCTTCTCTTCCATCAAAGTTACTTACGAGATGTTCATTGTTTATGAATAGACTTTGTTTCATTTGAAAATCTGCCAAAACTCAGGATTCCAATCTGTCAGCAGTAAATATTCTCCGATGATCAACACATGTTTATTATTTTTTCTTCACCAGAGTTGCAAGTAAACTGTCCAGGAAGATTGGTCTGTTTTTGTCATTCTCACACATCGTAATCACAATAATCATGTCAATATCTAGTCATTGCTATAAGTGACGATGCACGGATCGGTTCGAGACATTTGTGAGATCAGCCTTTGGCGATCGTTGGCGATTTCCTGTCACGTGTTTGAGACCGAACGCAGCCATCAGTTGATTTTGTGGCGGATCCTTCAGGTGCCCGTCTTCAGTCGCCGGTCAGCGGTCACCCAAATGAGCCAGCCGCCGCAGCCTAAAGCCACGTCATCGGACCACAACGGCGTCAGCGTCATCCAGAGTCAGAGCCACGCCGCCAGCGCCGCCGCCAGCGCCCTGCTGCAGCAGGTACCTCAGCCGTCGCCGCACAGCCAGGCGTCGTCCCCGGGCGCCGGCAAGGCCGCCCCCGGCAAGATGAAGAAGGCGTCGGCGGACAAGGACAGTGACGAGTACCGTCAGCGGCGAGAGCGAAACAACCTGGCGGTGAAGAAGAGCCGCCAGCGCAGCAAGCAGAAAGCCATGGACACGCAGCAGAGGGTCAACCAGCTCAAGGAGGAGAACGAACGTCTGGAGGCCAAAATCAAACTGCTCAGCAAAGAACTGAGCGTGCTCAAGGACCTCTTCCTGGAACACGCCCACAACCTGGCCGACAACGTGCAGCCCCCCTCCGGGAACCCCGAGGCCAGCCCCGCCCCCAACAACCAGTGAGGCGGGGTGGGGGCGCCGCCTTGGTCTGACGGGAACCAGACACTGGGACGGACGGACTGGGTGGAGCGGAGCGTCGTCACCTGCTGACTTGTCCCCTTTTCTCTTTTTTGCCATTTACCAACACGTGACAGCGCAAGAAAGCGTTTGGTGACGCTCGCTCTTCCTCTCGCCTCGATTCCGCTTTGCCGGCGGCGGCTAACTCTTTGAGGTTGATGGGCACGCACATTCAACTCGATGCCAGACTCTTGATTCTGGACTCGAGGCTCTCCATGCTTGATTGTGGCTTTTGACTGAGTGTTTTGAATTTGATGGTGAACTCTTGACACAACTCTTGATTGTGGCCACTTCTCCCTTGACTCAATGTTCTGACTTCAGAGCCAAGACTTGACTGGCTCTGAAATGTGCATCGCCATCCAATGCTTGTCCAGGGTCTTTGTAAATGAATGAACAATACGCCAAAAATACGTTGACATTGCTTCTTTTGAGAAAGAAAGAAAGAAAAAAAAAACCTCAGTCTTTCATTGGATAATAAGATTTCTTGTTAAATGATACCGCAATGACCATAAGGCATGTTTATGGTGCAGCCCTGGTCTATACTCACGGAGGATTCTGGAATTGATTCAACAACATGTTCATTCTGGGCCCTTGACTCGTCGAGAACATTGATTCGGGTTTGTGAAGTCCAAACTCGCTTGGTTCTAATTTGTCAAGTCCAAACTCCGTGGAATGGAGCCATTGTCTTTCGTGGACTCGACACTTGAGAGTCTGAGCCCGGATTCTGAATTCTCTACTCTGTCTGCTTCCGCATGTGTTCATCGTCTGTGCTTTTGTTAATTAGCATGCTTAACGTTATCTCTTGAGCCTTTCTGTTCCAAACGTCAGCTAAATCCTTCCTTCCTTCCTTCCCCGTAGAATGGCTTACGTCAAACGTTCATTTGCATGTTCTAACACTAAATGTGATGTGGTGTTTTTTTGTCGGTTTTTTTTTGCGGCAACGGCATGACTAGCCGTGAGCTAGCTTGTTAGTTAGCTCGCTACCTACCTAGCTATCTATCTAGGTTAGGATGACTTCCAGTTGACTTTGTTTGATGCCGCACGCACCTCGCAGTAACGAGGACCGATCGGATCCTCGTCCGGCTTTCATAAAATAAAGGGCGTTCAAATTGGACCAACATCATCAAATGTTATTTATTTACGCTGGTGAAAAAATATTTTTATTGGCTATTTTTTTGCTCATTGATCTTTTTGTGCTCTGAGTGGAACAATAATAAAATCCCGTTGACATTTGCGTACGTAATATTGATTTATTGGTGGAAGGCGAGTTTTTGCCTACATAACACACTACGTTGTTTCCTAAGTGGTGCGGTCGCTGTCACACTTCACACAACGTCGCAAAAAAAGAAAAAAATGGCTTCGACTACGGGCAACGGATCGCACACTTGGGGAAATGGGACATCATGACAGACTCGAAACCCCAGACTCTGAACACGCCATTCATGAGCGGTTCTTGAGTTTTGACCCGAGACTCATGATTTGAGAATCAAAACATGGGGCTTTGCTTCTGGATTAGAAACTCCGAAGTCTAGCCTCAAAACTCTTGATTGCAGACTCAAGGCTCTTGACTATTGCTTTTAGATCTTCCAGACTCTTGAGTTTGGTTCTTGACTGGAGGCCCTTGTTGATAGATTCTACACCTTGAACTTTTGACTCCATAGAGTTAGGACTCCAGACTCGTGATCCTGGACTCTCAACTTTACGACTCACTATTACTGGCCTGCCAACTCCCCACTCTTGATCCTGGATTCGTTTGTCTCTGTTGACTCTCCTACTTTTGACTCTTGTTTTTCAACTCTTGACTTTGCATTCTGCACCTGGTGTGACTCCACAGCATATGAACCATCTTCCCGGTAAGGTATAAGGTGAGAGGGTGGACTTCCCGTCTCAACAGGAAGTGCCCTTTGTTGACGGTCAAAGTGCTCATTCTTGATTGGCTTGGTGGCGGACCTTCACCATAAAAGTCTGCCAATTATTTACACGTGCAAACAAAAGTGTGTCGGAGGGTCAATATTAAAGCCGCACGGTCGGTCCCTAATGCTCCTGATAGGCTCACCGGGCGGGCCGACTGCCTGCCTGCCTGCCCGCCTGCCTGCCCGCCGGCCAGCCAGCTCTTTGTGCTTCTTGTGTGCTCTATCGCAAAACTTGGGAATCCTGATAACACAATCGCCTCACAAACACGCGCATTACACACATACACTGGCACACTTGCTCGAGGTCACATGGGCACCAGGTCACCCGGTTGTAGAATCTGTGTGTGCATTCACTGTGCGTGTGTGTGTTTGTGTGTGTGTAAGTTTATTGTCTGCATGTGTTATGTACTCTATTGTGTGTATGTGTTCAACGTGTGTGCATACATAAATGTGCATGTGGTGAATGTGTGCTGAGTTTAATGTGTGTCCAGGGACTTTTGAGAAATGCTCTTGTCCTTCGTCTTGTCTGTCTCACTGTTTGCCAGAAGAATGAGAGCAAATGTCACCCAGTAAAGTGTGTGTGCACGCGCGCGTCCCTGTTCGAGTGGGTTGTCTGGGCGTCCTCCCCGCCAACGGCGAGTGCAGTCCTGTTGGCCAAAGCGCTGACTCAGCAAGAAGGCCAAAGGTCATGTCCTCAGAGTCTCTTGTGACCTTTGATCCTGCAGTAAATCATCACGTCTCTATCGCTGTATTTGAGAAGCTGAAAAAATATCAAACCTGTGCGTTTTAATAAGCATGTAGTGCCCTCTGCTGGCCGGACAAAAAGTTAACTAAATGCATTTTATATTTGAAATTTCCAAATTTCCTGTCCTCAAATAATTTTGTACAGCGACAATGTTCGCTTGCACTAAAATTATAAAATGGCCCCAATAATTTCAGAATTTGGAAAAAAGGAACAAATGAATAAATATTGGTGACTTACGTCATCGACGTCCGGTGTTAAAAAAAAAATACTGTGAGAGTGACTAAGTCACCTCTTTGCAAACAAACATTCCAAAACGGCCAATCAGAAGAACAGGTAATCTGATGGGAGTTCCAACCGATGGACGAATCTGTATCTGGCATACACGTTACAGATATTGTCCGTCCGTCCGTCCGTCCGTCTGTCCGTCTATCACTTATATCGCTTCATTTGATGAATAAAGATCAATATTTGTTGGTCTATCTATGGCTGCCGGCGGCGTTTAATGACAGGGAGAGCAAAGAAATGCTTCACTATTTCCTCTTTTCTAAGATGAGCCCGTCCGTTGGCAGCTGCAAAGTTGGACACGTCGTCACGTGACCGTTTGGTGCGCCAGGAGCTCTTTCTTTCTTGCGTCGAATGTGCGCCAAGTCCCAAAGCAGCAGTTTACTAAACTGATCGCGAGAGCGCGCTCTCGTGCAACTTTGGGTTTTGGACTTGTTTTTTGTTTTGTTTTTGAAACTTTGATATTACCATACATATTAGTTGATACACAAGTATCCAAGTAAACAACGCAACAAAATAAAACAAAATTAATCTAAGCATTCTCAACAAGTATACTTTGAAAAGCATGTTTTTTTTTTTCTTTCTTTTTCCGATTGTAAAAAGAGGCCGCATTGGTGTAGGTAGTAGTGCAGGTTAACTGCAACGATGACCACATATTGGAGCGCTTCTGTGAGTTTTTCACCTGAATTTGTTGTTGTATTTCTTTGCGGATTTCCGTAGCTGATGACCCATTTGCGCTCAAATTGTAACGTCCAAGAGGAGTCAGAGGGGAAAACGCTTTGGACTTGTACGTCAGAGGGGAATACGCTTTTTACGTGAACGTGACAGGACGCACTGCGTTGAAACCATGCGAACACATTTATTTGCATTTCGGGAATACATTTTGGAAAATTGAGCTGTCTCGTGGAACGCGGCCCCGAGGACTAGAACTTGACACCTGTGACCTTTGATCATGATATTTCCCTAATAAAGTGGCCTGTTATTAGGTACACTTGAAAATGGCGGTGTACCTAATGGAGCGTCCGTGTGATTCCCTCGTTAAGTGCAGGTGCGTGAAAACTTTTAGCTCCTTTCACGTTCTGCAGGAACTAAAACTTTTCACGCAGGTGCACTTAACGAGGGTCACTTGGAAAATATATTGGAACGCGGCCCCTCGAGGACTGGAGGTCGACACCCCTGGTTTAAGTGAAAAGTGCCACACCCGCCCTCACCCCCACTTTCTGATTGATCTGTGACGTCACACGAACACTCCTTTAGGTACGCCGCCATTTTCAGGTGTACCTAATAACGGGCCCCTTCCTGATTGGCTGTCTGATCTGTGACCGCACTCGGACACTCTATTTAATAGAATAGGGGTCTCAAACTCAACTTACCTGGGGGCCGCTGGAGGTAGAGTCTGGGTGAGGCTGGGCCGCATCAAATCGTAATCCACAAAAGTAATCCATAAAAAAGGTCAACTGATCCAATCTTCTCAATTTGAACAAATGAACAGTCCGAACATGCAGAACATGAAGAACAGGAACAGTTCTTCAGAACGTAGGCTTCATTTCTACTTCCTCCTACTCCTTGCTGCCAGAGACTTGGCAGCGCTTCCTCTCACACAGCTGAGCCACGTTTGGCTTGAGGGAGGAGGCAACTGAGACCCTCAGTATGGCTTTAAGATGCTTATCTTTAATTCTGGACCTGTACTTTGACTTATTGAAGTTGATTGTGGAGAAGAGCTTTTCACACAGATAGGTGCTGCCAAAAAGGCATATGGTCCGCTTGAACATCCTGGAAAGCTCAGGGAAGCTGGGGGGCAGTTCTCTCCAAAATTGTCCAAGCTCCACTGTTCTTCCACTCACTTCCCTGAACTTGGCTTTGAGTTCAGTATTGCACTGCAGGTCAATTAGCTCCATGTGCAGAACAGGGGGGGCATCCTCAACATCACAGGAGAAGGGGTCAGCAAAAATGTTAAAAGTGGCTCTGTGTGTCTTGAAGTCTGCAAACCTGTGATCAAATTCTTCTTGTAGCTTCCCAATGGTATCAGCATACTTCTCACCACCGAATGCTGTGCCTGAATCCATGAGTGTCTTGCAAGCTGGGAAATGGCAGAGGTTTTTCTGAGAAAGGTGGGCTTTCCATAACACATCCGTAACTTTCCTCTCCCAGGTATTTTGCATACTCCTCAGCACGTTTAGTTGAGTAATGACGTCCGATGTCTTTAACAGCAACTTTAGCCATGCATATTAGACAGGTTGCGACGTTCCTGTGCTCCACCCAAAAATATTCCGCCTTCCACTTCTCCTGAAATTGCCTGTGCTCATCCGCAACTTTTCTCTTCACGGCAGGTTTTGAAACAGACATGACGGGGCCTGACAAACAATGTACAGCACTAGGTGACAGTGACAAGATATTTCCCTCCACTCGCTCATTCAAACATGTCGAAGTGCTAATTCGCCAATTAGCCAATTGCTAATTCGCCCGGTTGTCACGAGCCTGAGCTACGGGAGCCCATACGTGTCAAAAAAGTAAAACGAGTGAGTGAGTGAGTGAGTGAGTGAGTGAGTGAGTGAGTGAGTGAGTGAGTGAGTGAGTGAGTGAGTGAGTGAGTGAGTGAGTGAGTGAGTGAGTGAGTGAGCGAGCGAGTGAGCGAGCGAGCGAGTGACCGACAGCGTTGCTGCTATGCCAGCCGACACACGTTATGCCGACATTGATGTTTTGAGTTTGTATTTGTTGGATTGCAGTTGATGGTGTTATTATACCGAATGTGTTTGAATAAAAGGTTGAAAAAAAAAGTTATGCCGACTTTTGTTATTTTGGGGGACACCAACTCATATAACAACGTCAAACACATACATATTGTCGTTTGTGTTGATATTGTAACAATATATTTACTGTCTTTTTTCTGAAAGTCACCTTGACTTAAATGTTTACAAAAGTGTTTAAAAATACAAGTGTTCAAAAATACAATAAAGGTTCATAAAAGTCTTTTGTGGAGATTGTATATTTTCTCGACATTGGAACCAATTATAGGCGACAAACAAGGGATTACTGAGGCAAGAGGTGATGACGTGCACAAACGTGGAAGGACGGACGGATGAATGGATGGACGGAGAACTAGAGGAAAAGAATAGAGAAATGTCACCAAAGAATTGATGGCCTTCTACCTCAAAGAGTTAAAAGCCTAACCCTACTTTGAAACCCTAACCCTAGTTTGAAACCCCAGTGTAAAACCCTAACGCTAGTTTGAAACCCAACTTTAAAACTCCGACCCTATTTTTAAGCCCTACTTTGAAAGCCTAGCCCTAGCTTTAAACCCTACTTTGAAACCCTAACCCTAGTTTGAAAGCTTTGTTTGGAACCCTAATCCTAGTCTGAAAGGCAAAAAAGGAGGCAGGCAGGCAGGCAGGCATGCAGGCAGGCAGCATTTGACAAAAAGGGTTCTGAAGTCAAAGGCTGCTGTTGTCACACTTTGCTCACGGCGTGGCGCGGCACGCTTCAAGCTGAGCTAGCCCGTCTCATGGCCTGGCGTCACTCCATTTCCTTCCGTTTGCCGACGTCAATCCTCTCCGGGCATCCGTTTTGCAAAGCGGCCTGTTCTTTTGGCTCGGCAGCCACCCGGCGGCCGGCGCCGTGTCACTCGTGTGACTCGTTGTCGGACGCTCTCCGGGGAAGCGCCGGGCGGGTGCCGGCTGCAGCGCTACAAATCCAGTCCATCTGGGAAAGCATCTTGTGTGGCAGACAGTACAGCGGAGGGAGCGGTCAAAGGTCACGTCTCCCCGGCGCGGCTCAGGCCACCGTCCTCTTCTCACGTGTAGGCGGGTGACGACTTGTCGGCGTTGACTCGCAACCTGTTAGCTCGCGACGACGACTGCTCGTTTTTCACTCGCCACTTGTTGAGCGGCGCCGTCTGGTCCGTTTTCACTCGCAACTTGTAAACCCGCGACGACTGCTCGGTTTTGAGCGGCGTCGACGGCTTGTGGGCTCGTGACGCGCCGTGCTTTTTAACCGGCAACTTGTTCACCGGCGACGACTCATTGTGTTTGACGTGCAGCAACTTGTGTGACCGCTTATCGTTTTTAGCTCGGATCGGCTTGTTGGCAGCGGCGGCGGTGGCGGCGTGTTGAACTCGTGACTTGTTGCCTCGCGTGGGCGTGGCAACTCCCGTGGTCTCGGTAAGTCGCGCCGACCCGTCCTTAAGTCGGGACCACCGCTGAACTCCTGACGACTTGTCACGGTTAACTCGACATCTTTGGTCGCAGTTGAGTGGCGCCGACGAGTCTTTGCCAACACGCGACGACGGATTCTCGTCGGCTCCCGGCGGCGGCGGCGGCGACGACTCGCCGAGTCGCGGCGCGTTGTCCATTTGGGTGGATTTGTTGAGTCGCGGCGAGCTGTCCTCATCCGCTCGAGCGTGCTGGCTTTGCGTCAGCTTTTCAGGTCCGGGTTGGAGGAGGTCCTGGTCCCGGCAGGTCTGGACCTGTACGGCGGGCTCGCCTCGGCGGAGGGGAAGGCGGCGCGGTTCCGGAACGATCCGATTCATTGGGAAGAAGAGGCAGTTTTGATACCACCGTGCCTTCTCAGAAGGGACCTTTGGACCGCCGGCGGGTCGACTTTGAAGTCTGCCCGGACGAGGAAGCGGCTCGGGCTCGCCGCCGCCATCGTCGATCCTAAAGAACCGAAGCACTTTGCGCCACCAGCTCTTTGACGTGACATCCTCTCCACGGGCCCGATCGGGAGGCCTCTCGTCAGCCGCAGAAGCGGCGCAGCTCGGCGGGCCGTCGGGAGCGTCCGTCCTTTTGGCGCCGAGGAAACCGCAAAACCTTTGACGCCAGTTCCTGGACTTGAGCGGCTGACCCGACACGGAGCGACGCTCCGGCTCTTCCTTCTCCAAGGTACTCGTTGGACAGAACTTCATCTTATCAAAGCTGTCAGTCACGCTGAAAGAGGACAGGAAGCAAGCGGTACTCAACAGAGGCGCCAGGAAAAAGCCAGCCGGGGACCCAAATGACAGACGTGGCTCCTTGGACAGACCAACCGGTTGGCTGGTCTGTCCAAGGAGCGCGAGCTTTGTGGCTTGTGTTGTTTTTGACTCACTAGGAGCTGCTGGCCTGGTGCTGGCTCAGGTGGCTCATAGTGAGAAAGGGGTGCCTGAGCGCCTCCTCGGGGGTGATCCTGCGCTCGGGGTCCATCTGGAGAAGACACTTGAGGAGGTCGACAAAGGCCTTCCGATCGTCCAACTCCAGCGGCTCGCTCACCTCCGGCTTGAGCTGCGGACCGAAATTACCCGCCTTAGCCTGCTGCCCTGCCCTGCCCTGCCCGGCGAGTGACGCCAACAAGGCCCCGGCCGGCGCCGCTTTGGGGCAACAAAAAGCTCGATTTTGGCACAAGCATTTTAACGCGTCCTTTTATCGGGAACGAGAAATGTCTTAGAGAATGTTCGATGTGGGGGAGGGCGTGTTTGCATCATTACAAAAAAACAGCAAAAAGATCCCCAAAACATCTCGGCATTGGGAAGAAATGTGACGGCCATGGCGCTGAAGCCCATGGCTTATACGTCAGCTGTAGAAATTGTAAAGCGGCACCATCCTGGAATAGCACTAAAAAATGTCGATGGCTTTTGGAGGAAAATGAAACGGTCATCCCGACTAGCCTACACGTTAGCGCGGCAGACTTACCTTGAGCAGGTCATCCAAACACTTGAAGGACCACGGCAGAGACTCGGGACGAACTCCAGTTTTGTCCTGATACTCCCTCTCGGTCTGCAAGCAAAGCGACGGACGGCTGAGTGACCCGGGCCCATCGGCGCAAATTGGCTGGCCGATCGGGATTTGCCACGCTTTGGAACCAACGGCAGATCCCTCGTCCGAACAATCCAATCGAGTTTTGCCGTCTCTTCCGCACCCGGGCCAAGAGCCCGATTGGGCCAAATAGGGACTTGAGCCAACGGAAGGGCGGGTCAAGGCTGACCCGTGCTGCGTCGCAGCGAGCAAGAAAGGTCTTCCGCCTTACCATGAGCCGCCATTTGGGGTGATCGCCGTCGTTGTCTCGGTCGCTCCTCTTGAAGTACTTGTGAGTGTTTTTGCTGGCAGTCAGCAGATGATCGGGAATGCGACCCACCACCTCGATCATGCTCCGCAGCTGCGAACGCACGGCGCAACTCCATCGGTGCGTGCGGACGTAGCGCCGGTCGAGTCAAGCGCTCGAGCCGTGTTTTCTTTCTTTCTTTCTTTTCCATCCCTTTCAAGCGGCCAGAAACGGCCGGCCGCTTCATCGCTCCGAGGAGGGCAAAGGTCATTGGACGAGGAGGAAAATGGAAAGGGACAAGGTAACGGACATGACTTTCAAAGGAGGAGGCCACCTACCATGTTGTAGTTGGAGTTGGCCAAAAAGAGGTAGTTGCCCAGGTACAAGAAGGACAGCACGCAGCCCAGGGACCACATGTCGATGGCCTCGGAGAAGGGCAGACCCAGGGCCACTTCCGGCGCCCTGTCGGTCGGGGCACAGTCGCAGGCTTGACGGGCACTTGGCAAGCAAGGGAGGGAGGGAGGCCTGGCCAAGTGCCCCGTCCCGTCCACTGCCGACAGCGTCCCTTCTGGGGCCAGCGCGGTCGGTCGGTCGGTCGTTGGCCCATGCGGACCACGCCTGCGCTCTTCTACTGACCTGTTGCCCATGGGCTGCAGGGCCAAGCCGTAACTGAGGGGCGCGTCCACCGTGCAGATGGAGAGTCCAAAGTCAATCAGCTTGACCCGGAAGGGCGTGGCGCTGTGGTTGACCAGCATGATGTTATCTGACTTGAGGTCCGTGTGGATCACCCCGATACTCTTGAGGGCATCAAAAGCTGTCAGAAGCTAAACATAAATCAGACGTTTGACAGGCGGGAGCAACTTGACGGGGCAGGCGGGAGGAAGCTGCCGCGCCGCCGATAACCTACTAGCAACTTCCTCGGGCGGGCTACGGCCGGATGGGCCGGACTCTGGCGTCTAGCTACCTGTTGGGCCACGGGTCGGATGTCGTTGGGCGAGAAGGTCCTCCATTTCTTATCCAGCACCATGCTGAACAAGTTGGTGTCCAGAAGCTCAAAGACCAGGCACGGGTGTCGGTTGAAAGTGAAGGTCTCGATGAACTCCACGATGCTCTTCTTGTCCGGGTCCAGCACGCTCACAATCTCTTGCATCTCGATCTGGGGACAGCAAAAAGAGCTCCGGAGGTGCCAAGAGTGCCAACGCAAACTTGAGTCTCGCCGCCGTACTTTGGAGTCGGACTGCAAGAAAAAAGTCGGGAGGGCGGCTGGCTGGCTGGAATGGATTCAGGCTCTAGTTCAGTGCGGAAAGTTGCCACTGATTTGAATTTCTTGCAAATTTGCCTCCGAAACAAAGGTAGCCAGGAAGACGGGAACAACGAGGACGGCGGACAAGAGCGCTTCGCGTCCGTCCCCCCCACCGATTCGACTCTCAGTCCGTCCGACGGCTCGCCAGCGAGCACGGCCAGCCAAGGACAGAGCGCTGGGAAATTGGAGCGCCTAACCACCCCCACCCACCTCGTTTTCAAACAGCGCGTAGTTCTTGTGGATCTTGAGAGCCACGTCCTTGGCCGTGTTCAGGTTTTTGCACTTGAAGACGTGACTGCTGGTTCCTCGGTCCAGAAGCTTGAGGATGTGGTAGAAGCTGCTTTTGCTCTCCACGATGGAACCTTCCATCTCTGCCAGATCCTGGGCGTCCACCTCGGAAGAGCACGCTGAAGAACACGCAGAGAACGCAGACTGCGCAAAGGAGAGCGGAGGGAGGGCAAGTTGAAGCAGGCATCCTCCGACAATCTCAGCATAGTAACTTAAGTTGGGACGCGACGCGAGCCGCCCTCCACGACGGCGGCGGCGGTACCTGACCCAGATCGGAATGCCTCGTCCAAACGGGAAAAAAAGCCGCTCTAGACGACGCCGCTTGAACCGGAGAGCGCAACTAATCAACCTCAACCTGCAGACCCAGGAGATGTCAGAAACCTGGCCAAACTGAGCGCCTCCTACACCCTAACCTAACCGAGCCAGGCAGGCAGGGAGGGAGGGAGGGAGGGCAGTGGAACTAGGAGAGATGGAACAATCGAAGGACACGAGCGCAGAGGACCTGATCCGAGCCAGGGAAAAGACCGGAGGACAGAGAGAGGCCTTAGCGAGGGAGGGAGGGAGGGGAGACATGGGGACGGGAGCACATTGGAGCTCGACGCCAGTCAGCCTATGTCTTGAAGGTGCTTTCAAAGCGGCCCTTCTTACCTGTGTCATGTGTGGTGGAGTGGAGGATGAGAGCGCAGAGGACGGCAGCGGCGGCGACCAGGCAACATTGGACTTGTTTGTATTAGAAAAAAATCCAGTCGCACGGAAATCTTTGTCAGGGGCGGACGCTGAGGAGGTTTCCCTTGTTTCACACGCCTGCCATCAAAGTTGGCAGATGTCATCAAGGTGCACCTGTGACATCATCCTCCACTGATGACGTCAGACGGGCCGGCGATGTCACGCCGCTACGCAACAGATTGGACGTCTCCTTGCGTTCCTCGGAAAGAGCGGACGAGCGAGCGAGCGAGCGAGCGAGCGAGCGCAGCCAGCCGCACGAGCGAGCGAGCGAGCGAGCGAGCGAGCGCCTCTCACGCTAGCTAGATGGGGATGCGTGCTGGCCTGGCAATTGCATACCGTGTGCTTTCCAAAAACCACATGGCAGAATGGCAACCCTGTCCATTTTGGCTTGACTCGTCTTTTATTGACAAAGAAAGAAAGAAAGAAACAATCAATGCACTTACTTCAAGCTATCATGACACAATCAACAGATTCTTTCCAAATATACGACGTCAAATGTCTTTCAGACCTTGGCAACATTGGTCAGAAGCCTCCGGAATAGAACATACAAAAAGAGCCCCTCAATACAAGTGGATAAAGACACTCGCACTTTTTGGCTTATGTTTGTTGACATTGCGCATTCTGTTTTTTTTTTGTTACCATTCATCCACCAAAAATCATCTTGAACTTGAGGACAAAAAAGAAAAAAACACCTGGGACTTTGGTCACGTCTAATGTGCGGCGGGGAAGTCCCGCCTCCGTCACGCTTCGCCGGTCGTGACGAAGCGTTGCGACTTTTGTCGGCTCATGCGACGCTGCCGGTGAGCCGCTTGAGCGTCCAAGATGGACGCCAGCATCCTCTGAGGGTAAGTAAGCGGTGAGGGAGGAGAACGCACGCACGCACGCCATACGCACGCACGCACGCACGCACGCACGCACGCACGCCATACGCACGCAGAAGGGCGGGAAGTACCTGGGCTGCCTTTTCATCTCTCAGTTCGATGCTGCGAGTCGACTCGTGAGCGTCTTTGTTGGGAAGTTTCAACTTGCGCTGCTCCTGAAAGACGCGCCACAATGACAACGTAACAATGACGTCGTCCCGTTGCGTCGCTGCTCACCTTGCAGTAGATGTTGACTCGTGTTCCGCTGACGCTAGGAGCTGACGAGAAGTTTTCAAATAAACACTCCCACTCTTTGTTGAAGTGGCCCACAAAGTCCATCTCCTTGACGCACAGCACCCTCCTGCAGCCAGGCAGCGCTGTGAGGCCAGCACGGCACAACAACAAAAAAGAAAACAAAAAGAGCGGCTCTACCTGCTGGTGATGACCACGTCGGTCTTCCTGCGTCCGGGAACGGGACAGCCGTCTCGGAAGACTTCGCCCTCCAGCTTGAGCTCGGAACGCTGTGGCCGCAAACGCCAGCTCAAAAGCATACATAGATGCCGGGCGCAGGCAGGCAGGCAGGCACAGGCACGCGCACACACGCACGCACGCACGCACAACGTGTCCTTCCTCTGCACACTTTATTGATGCTCCCGCAGGCAGACGGTAAAGAAAAGATCACCACGCCGACTTACAAAGATACTTTGGCAAATTATTATCTCAAGAAGGAATTGAAAGACATGGCACACATGGACATCTTGGCAAGAAAAAAAGACGCAAAAGTCCAAGCAGCTTTTTTTTTTTTTTTTTTTTACTCGCCATCCCGCTGCATGTCAGTTAAAGACACAGAAAAGCAACGTGTTAGGTTGGGGCAAGGAGATGGATGGAGGGATGGATGGAGGGATGGAGGGATGGAGGGATGGATGGATGGATGGATGGATGATGGATGGATGGATGGATGGATGGATGGATGGATGGATGGATGGATGGAGGAGAGCAAGAAACAAGGAGGACCGCATTCGACTAGAAATGATAGTTGCCGCTTTTGTTGCTTACGATTTCCACTTCTGCTAGCACGGCTCGTTTTGGGCTTAGCGTTCAGCTAGCTAGCTTACGAGGCAATGGATTCCGACGGAGGCCGCGGCGGCGCTCACCTGAAAGAGGTCAAAGCCTTCCGATTCGGTGAGGTCGTAGGGCCGAACGATTCCGTCCTCTCGGATCAGGCGAACGGGACGAAGTTTGACGACGTCGTCCGTGGACTCTGCCGCCCTGACGTGCGCAGACGCACACGCGTAAACACCACAGCGACGCCAGGAACATGGTACGATGAAAAGACAAGCAAGCGTCTTTCCCGATTTGCCGAGCCACCATTTGAAGGCTGCAAAAGAGCGCCAGGGTAGGTACCTCTGGATGCCCTGGAAGGTGCTGCTGGCCATGTCCACAATGCCGCCGGTGGGCCGGGCCACCACGCCCACAAGGCCTTTGCCGATGCCTTTGAAGAAACCCGCCGCGCCCTCCTTCTTGGCCCCTACGTCGGCGCAAGGCAGAGAGGTGAGACGCTCAGCCGGCCGGCCAGTCAGCCAGCCAGCCGGCCATCCAGCCAGCCAGCCAGCCGCCCAGCCAGCCGGCCGCCCAGCCAGCCGGCCGCCCGGCCAGCCGGCCGCCCGGCCAGCCAGCCGGCCGGCCGGCCAGCCGCCCAGCCAGCCAGCCGGCCATCCAGCCAGCCAGCTTGAATGGGATGCCACTCACCCTCCACCGGTTTGGTGACGATGCCGGTGACTCCGCTGACGACACCCTGCAGAAGGAGAGCCGTTGTGCGTTGACGCACGCACGCATACACGCTTTAGCATCGGCACGCGAGCGAGAAGCACCCACCTTGAGAAGTCCTTTGCCGCCTTTGGCCAAGCTGCCCCCAAAGTCTTTGGGGGTTCTGTTCATCTCCTCCCTCCGTTTCTGTTGGTACTCTTTGTCCATGGTAATGGCCGCCAGGCCTTTGCCCACCGAGCCGGTGATCCTGGACACCGCGCCTGCGGCTCCACCTGCGGTCGGGAGGGAGAGGTGCACCGTTCAGATGCTCCAAAGCGGCCACCTCGCTTGCAAGCGGCTCTTTGCCGTTCTCACCCACGGCATGACCCAGGAGGCTCCGCACTCCGATGGCAAAACCTTCGGCAAACTCCTCCGGGCCCTGGACCGCCCCCTGGGGCCACAAAGACACAGGCGAGTCATTCTCGCCGCCAAGCACGGCGGCGGCGGCGGCGGCAGCGCAGCCGGCGTACCTGGAAAGGCTCGTAAAAGAAGGCTTCCACCCCCTCGGACAGACCTCGGATGAGTCCAAATGGGTTTCCCAGCACGTCCAGACCGAGAACCAAGACGTACATCTGCGCCAAGAACTGCGGGCGGCAACATATGCTGCCATCAGCGGGCCGGGCCGGGCCAAGGGAAGCGCCTCACTTAATGCCAACCTGCTGGCTGTAGTGTCGCGCCACCGCCCGCATCAGCTTGTCCCTGCGGTAAAAGCGGTACTTGACCTCAAAGTAGGCCAGCCTGTGGGGAGGGGAGACGAGCAGAGCACAGCGGCCGATCAGAGCCTATCATCGGGGCCGAGGGCGCCTGCCTGCCGGAAACCGGCCGCTCACTTGAAGATGAGGTCGTCCACGTCGGTCAGTGTGGCTCCGATGCTCTTCAGGAGCAGGTTGAGCGACTCCGTGGCGGCGGCGGCGGCGGCGGCCTGGCCCGAGGCTTCGCCGCCGCTGGAGCCCAGCGACAAACTCAGGTGCAGCTGGAGCGCACCTTTTCCCTCAGTGTGTGGCCGCTTGTTAGCGTGCACGCGCGTGTGTGTGCGTGCGTGCGCGTGCCCGTACCTTGATGGGCGAGATGTGGAAGTGCTCAAAGAAGTTGAGCCCTGACGAGTCACTCAGAGAACTTTCCATCAGTTCAGCCTCCAGCATCTCCACATCTGGCCGGATCAGATGACTCTGAAACAAAAAGAAAAGAGCCCAGTCCATTTTTGTCATTGCCACAGAGCCAGCCGATCGATGGATGGACGGATGGACGGACGGACGGACGGACGGACGGTCGGACGGGCGGACGCTCGTGCCGGCCCGTGACATTTGTGGATTGGAGCGAGCTGAGGAAGATTACTTAGACGTAAGCAGTGATCTGTCGCCATCCTGTGAAATCTATACAGGTGGCGTTTCGGGTGATCCGATACAAGCCAGTGGGCCGACGGATTTACCTTCTGTCCTCGGGCTCGGGGCTCACTCGCGGGGCCGAACAGGGCCACGATGGCCGACAGGAAGCCTTGATCGATCTTCACTGCCATTTCCTGGACCAATGCCATGAAGTATCTGGAAAGACAGGGTATCGTCCATACTGTCCATTTGGTGATGTCATCCATGTCATGTCATGAATGCACACGCACATCCAAAGCTTGACAGGCACGGCACGGTACGGCACGGCACGGCACGGGCACACTCACTTGAACTGCGTGACGTTGCTGCGCTGGTTGAAGCGTGTGATGACGGACACGTCAATGAAGGGCTTGGGTTCTGCCAGGGCCGAGCTTACGGTTAAAGGGAGGCAAAGCGGGCAGGAGAACGACATGAGACCAAGTCACGGCAAGAGCACCTGAGTCCAGAGCGATGGACTTGGGAGGAGGAACCGGGTGGAACGCAATGGGGAAGATGGCGCCCGGAAGCTGGTTGTCCACCTGGACACACACACACGCGCGCACGTGCATGCACGAGTAGGGCCCACATCTTCACCCAAACAACAGTTGAAGCCAAAATGGCTGTTGCGAGCGCCCACCTGCAGCCAGTGCAGTTGTGCCCGGAGGCTCCGCTGGTGCTGAGATCGTTTCAACTCCACCTGGATGCCCGATAGGAAGTTCCTCCGCAGCGGGCAGGAAAAGGGCTGCCGCATGGCCATGATGGCGCCGCCGAGGTTCACCTGGCGAGCAGAGACACGTCATGCGATTGGCGTGGCGTGGCGTGGCGTGGCCCGGCCCGGCCAACTCACCTCCAGGTTGGCGTCCACTTTAGTCCAACCGGCCGGCAACTGGCCGCTCTGCACGCTTTGGTAGGTCTTCTCCAACAGGTTGATGTGCTTCTGACTCAGCGGCTTCCAACGATTCTTCCGCTTGATCTCCCACACCACGCCAGAACTGAGCACAACACACGCAGGCACGCAGAGACACATGCTCAGCGCAAGTGAAAAATACAACGGCCAAAGGAAAAGCGTCAAGAGTTGGAACGCGTGCTCCCCCCAGTGGTAGACAAAAGAAATCCCTGACTTAATATCTTTTGGACCTGGCAAAATTGGTTGCATGCACTTTTGAATTGTCCTGCTTTGCTGCCACAGCAGCAAGTACTTCAATCAGCTCTATTTAGCAAAGCCACACAGACCTGGGAATGCCAAGGTAGGCCACTTCCTGCCGGCTGGCGTTGTCCACCAGGGAAAGCCCCAGGTTCTGCAGCGAGACGTGCACTTCCTGCTGGAACTGCTCCAGCTCTTCGGCCTGCCGCGCTTTGGTCACCACGGCCACGTCTTCGGTGAAGATCAGGACGCGCTGACGGCCGTCCAGGAAGGACACCCAGTGAACCTCGGACAGGCCGTCGTACGAGAACTGACCCACCTCGTCCTGGTCCCACAAGCACCGGGGTCATTTGTAGTCCGCCGGCAGCCACGTGGAAGTTTACGGTACGGAAAAGGAGGCGGACCTTGAGAAGGTCGGTCTCTCCGGAATGTCGGGCGCAGCTCCAGCTGAGCCTTCGAAGGCCGGTCGGCTCGTCCCAGGTGAAGCGTCGCGCCTCGCCGGGCTTCAGCTGGTGGACGTGGCAACACCCGCTGAAAGGAGACAGCGCTTGCTTGGACTTGATCGAGCGAGAACCGTTGGGAGTTTGGAATCAATCAATCCATCAATCACTTAAGCTCATTCAAATGCTTTGGAATGTGCCTCCCACGCTCGCCAAGGAGGCACGAGACCCCACAAATAAATCCAAATCCGATCCCACCTCTGCTTGTAGCTGATGTCCACCCTGGGCGTGTGGTTGAGCAGGAGGGCGGGGGCGGCCCCCTCGTAGTAGTCGCCCAAGCCGACGACGGCCGAGTGGTCCGACACGTTGACGTCCACCGTGATGCCGCCGCACTGCGCGCAAAGTCACAAGAGTCAGCCGGTCGGTCGGTCGGTCGGTCGGCCGGCCGGTCGTCGTCTATCTGTCGGTCGGTCGGTCGTCAGCCGTCAGTCGGTTGGTCGGCCCGACGCCTCCTACCGTGTCCACGGCGAGCAGGGTGCCGTTGTCCTGACGGTCAAAGTAGAAAAAGCGGGACGGCTGCTCCGAGCCCACCGCCCGCACGCACAACTTGCCCGAAGCGCTCTCGGGCCACAGGGGGAGGCACTGGAAAGCCGCGGAAGGACATTTGCAATGTTGGGGCAAACGTTTACGAAAGGACAGCAGTCCCTCCCTCTCTCTCTCCGTCCCTCCCTCCCTCCCTCCCTCCCGGCCGCAGCGTCCACGGCTACCCTTAGGCGACAACTTCAGAATGGAACCGCACTGACCTCGGCGGAGGGGACGTAGTGCCACTTGGTGGCGGCGCCGACGACTTCGCCGACCTCCAGCTCAAAGGAGGACCTGTTGACCAGTGTGTAGAAGGGACTCATGGTGACCATCTTGGTCAGGTTGAAGCTGCTCATCCGGATGCTCACGCCCACCTGGTGCGAGATCAGATGCAAAGCACATCACGCCAGGTCACGCCGCGCCACGCCACGGCACGCCACGTCACGTCACATCACGTCACGTCGCCTCAAGAAGGGGCGGGGTCTCACCAGGAAGTCCGTCTTGTTGTTGCCGGGGCAACGCACGCAGCCGTTACTCCCCACCGTGTCCAGGGAGAAGCCGTCCGACCAGGAGCTGGTGGACACGCACAGCTGAAGCTGGGAAGAGCGCAAGGGCAGAACAAGGTTGGACTCTGTTGCTCTGGCTTGAATGGGGCCAACTTTGGCTCAAGTTGAAATTGAGGCTCTCGCTGCCGGCCTTTGGAACAGGCTCCGAAACAACAAGCGTTATTTCTGATCCAATTGCGCCATCTTATTTCCGCCAGACCAAAGTCTATCGATCGGCTCTGAGACAGACGACCGGTCAGGCGGTTGCCGTCACGTGACCCGAGTCAATTTGGCAACAGTAAGAAAATGCGAGAAAAGAAGCGGCCGTACGATTCGGGTGCCGAGGGAGCCGCGAACGCTGTCGGTGCGGAGTCTGACCCCGTCGGTCGGTCGCTCGGTCGGTCTCCAATGGGGTGAGAGCGGCGCGCTCTCACCTTGTTCTTGCCGAGCAGGTTCTTCTTGCGGAAGGAGAAGAGGACGATGTCTCGGACGTCCGCCGGATGCTTGACGCTGAGGTCTTCCGCCTGGTACCGGAGGACCCGGCGCGTCTTGTTGATTATCCAGAAGGGGCTGAAAACGGAGAGCAAGAGGCGGCCCGGCGCCGGGGCGGCGCGGACGCTCAGATCCAAAGTGGCTCGGTCGTCCGAGTCGCACGTCAGGCGCACGGCCAGGAACTCGGGCATGCTCTGGTCCAGGCGCAGGTGGCCGTGCCAGTCGCGGCCCAGGTAGCGCAGCAGAACCAGAGAGAGCATCTCGCCGGACAGGCGGGCGTTCAGAAGGTCCGACGCGCTCCCCTCCGTCAGCTCGTGAGAGTCGGCGCAGCTCTGAAGGGGCAAACGGAGGCTGCAGGCAAGCGTGGCGTGGCATAACATGGCATGGCGCCGGCGGCACCAGTGCTCCTCGTCTGGTCTGGCCTGGCCTGGCCTGGCGTTTGTCTACCTCCATCATGTAGCGCAAGGTGTAGGGCAGCAGGTTCCGGAGCGTGGCCACGGGGTGCAGGTGGACCACGTAGGCCGGGTCCCAGTCATCCTCGTCGCGGCTGCCGATGTGGTTGAGCGCGTCAGGTGCGGCCAGCGTGCTGACCGTCAGGGGAAGCGCCCCGCCGCCGCCAGCCTCCAGCGGGGGGCACTGCAGCAGCGAGCGCACCTCCGAGCTGCGGTGCACTTCCTCCTTCCAGGACACGCACGTGGCCGACGGGCCGTACGGCAGACCCGAGGCCGGACGCACGTACAGCTCACACCTGCGGCCGCAAAGGAGGCGGGGCCAACATTTGTCCGTTGCACCATTTGAAATGAATTCAACTGCAATGAAGCTTTCATGTTTGGAAATGGAAGATGGCCGCTCGCTTCTTCTTCGTCTAAAGCCAAATTGATTGGCATTTCATTTTTGGAAATGGCTTCTTCTTCTTCTTCTGATTGGTATCCATCATTTCTTACAATCGAATCAATCAAGCGATTGCACCTGTAGGCGTCCAACGGGATGTGGAATTCCTTGTCAGGCTGGGCCACTCCCACCGGTTGCAGGCTGCGGGTCGACGGGCAGAACTTGAGGATGGCGAACGGCACCGAGAAGTGGTTCTGGATCTGGAACACCGACCGGTCAAACGTCTGTGCGAGCGAGACGGGGCGGGGGGGGGCCGGGCCGGGCGGCCGAGGACGTACCTGCAGGGGCGAGCGAACCGTCACCAGCTTGTTGCCGTCGGCGGCGTCGATCTGGACCACCAGCGACACGGCCCGCTGTAACTCGGGCCCGCGGATGTTGTAGAGGCGGCGGCCCGGCTTGTCCACGGGGACGCCGGTGATCTCGCTGTAGCCCGAGGGCACTGCCGGGTCAGAAAGAGCGCAACGGCATCAGAGCCCAACCGCCTAAAAGAGACTCGACGACTTTCCGTCCAACTCGGGCGGGGAAGAAATTGGCGGCGTAATGGAGGAATAGCCAGAAATGCTCTGACCGACGGTGAGGTGAAACAAGCAGCTCTCCTGCCGCTGCAGAGCGGACAGTTTGCCCCGAGACGAGTTTGCTTCCGAGACGGAATGTTCCAGCTCCACGCTGCTCTGGTCCGGCAGCTCGTGCAGTTTCCCGGGCCGCGCCGCCCCCACCGATCTCAAGTTGGCGCTGTGCTGCACGAGGAGCGGGATGCCAAGAGCGTTGAAGATGGCGAACGGAGGTTTCTCCTTCATGGACGGCTCAAAGGTGGACGCCGCGCCCTCGTTGAAGGCCTGGACGCAACACAATCGGGTGGTCCGTTTGGAGTCAAATGCTTGCAAGAAAATGCCGCTTTGGACCTTGGCGAGGTTGCTGAAGACGTTGAGGCCGCAGCGCGACAGGGTGACGTTCAGGGAGTCGCCAGAGCAGACGTTGACGGCCGTGCACGGTTCCGGAAGGATCACAAAGTCGTCTCCGTGGACCGGACTTTTGTCCTGGACGGGATTTGTCTTCATCTGCGGGCGCACAACACATCACACGGGTCTCAAAGCACTCGCCGGAGCCGAGCCGTCCGTCCGTCCGTCCGTCCGTCCGTCGCATCTTCACAGTTGCGGAAGCAAAAAGTCTCTTCTTGGGAAAAAACAGCAACAATTTGCACGCAGCAATTACCTCCAGCTGGAGGCTCCACCGGCGCGCGCCGCCGTCCAGGCGCTCAATCAGCGGCTCCCACACGGCGTGGACTTCGTTGAAGTAGTTGACCTGCAACCAGGCCGGGACGCCGTCGGCCAAAGGCGTCCACCGAGGAGGGGAGGGGAGGGGAGGGGGCGGCTCTCGCCAGCGCTTACCTCCAGAGTCATATTGCCTTTGAGCTGCAAGAGCGACGACCAGTTCTCGGCCCAGCCGCTGAAGGAGGACTCGGCCAGCAACAGCGGGACGGTTCGGTGGCCCAGGCCCGATTCCAGGGTCACCCGGATCACCTGTGAAGCCCGGCCGGTCGGCCTTCAGCATAAGCCACTGGGAACGGCACGCAGCTTCTGGCTCAGCTTACTTGGACTTGGGCGGCAAAACGCTGTCCCACGTTCAGGGCCTCCCGCTCGCCAAAGTTCTCGGTGACCTCGGTGGCCTGCTCCACGCCCAGGAACCAGTAGTTGCAAGCGTGGACCTTCTTGGTGAGCCACAGGTCTTTGAGGTCCTCCCCCCGCTGCTCTTCCGTCCGCTCGCCGTCCCGTCGCATGGCCGCCGCCGCCGCCATTATGGTGCTGACCGTGTTCAGGATGAAGGGCGAAATCTGAGCCAAAGAACGACGACGAGGTTGACTTTGAAAGCGGGAACCGACAACATCCCGAACTTTGAACCTGCATTTCAAGGGAAGGGAAGGCTTGGAATTGGGGGGTTAGACCACCCACCAAAGGATTCCCGAGCGCGGTAGCGCTGCTCACTGCTCCCCTCGGGGATGGCTTAAATTCAGAGGACAAATTTCACCACACCAAGATGTGTGCGTGACAAGCATTGGGTCTCTCCCTTTTATTTGGTACAAACCTTGACGACGACCTCCTCCACCGTGACGGATCCGCTCAGTGGTTGGCCGGGACCTCTTTCGGCTTGCACGACAACGGAGCAGGGTCTCAAAACCGTGGTAACGGTCTTGTCCTCCTTGTCGCGGATGAGGGGGCAGGCCAGGACCCCGAGGGTCCGCAGATGGGCCTTGGCCGTCTGGGTTCCGCCCTCCGACTCCAGGCTCAGGTCGCACTGGAAGGACACCACCAGGGACGGGGCGTCCGCCTTCATCAGGCTGGCCACGAAGACCACCTGCGGGTCCACTACCACCGCACGCACGCTGGTCCTCGGCGCTGACGCTGAGAAGGCCAGAAGCGGATTACGGGCCGGCCGGCGACCAGGTTCTCCTGGTCCGAGCGAGCGAGCGAGCGCAGACTTCCCTACCGGCCTTGGCCTCCTCGGTCCGCTGTCCCGCCACCGCTCTGGCTGCCGGTCTGGCGCTCGGCGCAGCATTCGGGGGGGGCCGCTGCGGCAGAGCCCGCAGGAAGAAGTCGGCCACGGCCATCAGGAACTCCACGCTGGCGCACACGTAGAGTTTCTGCAGGACGGCCACCAGCGAGCGCTCGCCGCTCTGCCGGTAAGTCACGTCGATCATGGGATCGGAGCTCTCCGAGTCTTGACGGCTCACCATCCTGAGGACCCAGAGCGGAAGCACATCAAGCGCCTGGCTGCCATTGACCTCGCCGGGATCCAAGTGGGTGGCTCGCTCCCCCAGGAACGGGAGCCTCTTTGGAACCGGGACCCAAACAGATCCTGCTTTCCCCGAAAGCCATCCTACGGGGTCGAGCGGTTGGATTTTTTGGGCGCCGCCCCGCCGTGACGTGACCTTTCGGACTCGTGCAGGATCGGCCGCTTACCGCGAGGTGACCCTGCGCACGCCCGTCCTCTGGTCGTCCAAAGTGCAGTTGGTCAGGATGGTGCTGAACTCCATGCTGCCGTTATTCCAGACCTTCCCGGAGGCCTTGAGCAGGTGCAGGGCCAACTCGCCCAGACGCAGGTTCTCCTGGTCCGAAGACTGCGCAAAACAACGAAAAAAGCAAAAGCCTGAGCCAGCGTCGCCTGAAAGCAATCCGGACGGCACCACCTCAACGGGCGACACGTTGGTTTGAGCGGAGGTGCGAGTGAGAAACCTTCCGGCAGTCCCGCCTGCTTTCTCCAGGAAAGACCACCCCGAGCGCTCATGCGAACCAACCTGCGCGGGTCGATCCGTGTACAAAACCAATCCGAGCGACTCGATACTGAAATTGAACTTGATGGACTCTGCACTTTGATCCTGGTCCTCATCCAAGGTGACCCGCTTGCCAGCACCACCTGCTGAAACATCCAAAAGAAATGTGCGGATGTCAGCGTGAAATATGCAGGAGAAGATGAGCGGGCGGCTGGCCGGCCGGGCCGGGCCGGGCCGGGCCGGGCGCCACAACCTGTGTGAGGGCCCGCAGGTTGGCCGAGCGGCAAAGCCGTTCCCGCTCTAGGGTCGCTCGGCCGCAGGCTGTCGGCCTCCGCTATGTTCTCCGTCAAGATCTGCAGCAGCACCTTCAGGTCTTCCTGGCTCAGCGCCACCTACAGGCGGAAAACCAATCAGATGGGATCCAGGGTCGCCGCCATCCGTTCACTCTTGTTCCCAGGCACCTTCATGGGCTTGAGGTCGCCGTCCACCTCCACGGCGGGCATCTGGTCGTACCAGGACGCGGCCAAGTTCCTGCTGACCCTCAGCTTCAGGTTGACTGCCTGGAGAAGCTCGCTGGAGGA
Organism: Syngnathus floridae; assembly: GCF_059516105.1. NCBI lineage: Eukaryota > Metazoa > Chordata > Actinopteri > Syngnathiformes > Syngnathidae > Syngnathus > Syngnathus floridae. Next base: position 22,530,372 of record NC_142415.1, on the reverse strand, counting down.
GGCTCCGCCCGGGCTGGGGTCCAAGCAGTTCCTGACGGACGGACGACACGCTTCAGATGACAAGCTCGACTTTGTCCCGGTCGGCTTGCCGGCCGGCCGCCGCCGACCTGGACAGTTTGAGCTGCGTGAGCTCCACGTGCACGTTGTCGATCACGGCCGGCAGAGGGCATCCGTCCACGGGCAGCAGAGCAAAAGAGTTGGACACGGTGATCAGACCCAGGTCCATGAGCAGGGCCCGGTAGGAGGCGGACGACTGGGGGAGCACCACCAGAGGCGCTTTCAGCCTGATGTCGGCCGACAGACGGAAGCTTTTCTGAGCCAGGTCCCGGACGCCGGACGCCGCCCTCTCCGCCGCCTGAGCCGTGGCCGCGCTCACGGCCGCTTTGGCCGTCTGGAAGTTATTGCTGAAGTTCTGCGGGGGAACGACACCGTACGGCAGGGCAGAGCAGAGCAGAGCAGAGCAGAGCAGAGCAGAAAGAAGGTCAGCTGAAGGGGAGTAACCGGTTACGCCTCGAGTCGGTCGCTCCGGCAAATCTGTTGAGTCGATCGGGCGTGTGAGAACGCCCACCCGACGGACGGGAACCCACCAGGAGGGCGACCACCAGCTTGTGCAGGTAGACCACCCGGATGCAGCCCACGTTCAGCTTGACCCGGCCGTCCGTTTTGGACGTATCGGCGTAGCCGGGGCCTTCCGTGGCGTTGGGAGTCAGACTCAGCGAGAAACTGAACACCTCGTCCCCCCCAACGATGGAGACGGCCTGAAGGAAGGCGACCGACCGGTCGACGGACGGAGACCAGAGCCAGCGTTTGGTTTCACGCTTTGAGTCGCCAGCGCCCGCCTGCCCGTTTCTGAACCCACCTTCTTGTGGACGCTGGCAGGATCCACGTTGAGGACCACAAAGTCCTTCAGGCGTGCCGACACGTGGGTCTGAGGTCCCTGCGCCAGCAGCGAGCCGTCCAGACCTGTCGGACGCGGAAAGCCCTTGAAGCCAAGCCAGCGAGAAGCCAAGGCAGAGAGGGAACGGCTACCTTGGATTTGGATGTGGGCGATGTCGCCGCTCTGGTCGCACACCAGGACATTGAAGGCCCCCAAAGCCAGCATCACCTTCAGACCGATGATCTGGGCCAGCTCGGGTGACGCGCCGGCGGGGTCTGGCGGCAAACGTGCTGCTGCTAGGACCCACAAAGGCCATCCGCAGGGCGGGAGGACTTACTGGACTTGGCGCCTGTCGTTTTGCCATCTTCAGTCTCGGGCCCGGCCGTCCTCTCGGGAGACGTCGTGACGCCCGACAGGAAGTTGGCGGCCGACAGGAGAGCTTGCGTGTGTAGCGTGAGGTCCAGGGAGCTGAAGGTCACCTGCGAGCGAGAGAGTCCAGACCGTTGGATTGTCAAAATTGTTTTTGCTTCATTTCATGTCATTCCGTGCGGGAGGGAGGGAGAGAGGAACTCGTGCCAATCGGAATCTTTTTGTTGACGGCGGTGCAGAACGGATGGGGAGGAAGCAGAATGACATTCCCTTTGTGCGACCTGACCCGCCTTGAGTCTTTGTCGCGTGGCGCGGCGTGGCGTGTCGTGACTCACCTTGATCATCCGTTCCGTCTTCTTGTACACGCTGGAGAAGTTGGGGCCGTCGCGGTCGGCCTGAACACAAGCGAGACGTCAAGACTCCGCAAAAGACCGCGAGAGGTTCCGTGGCGTCTCGACCTTCAAGTACTGGACTTTGAGTAGCTCGGCCCCGGGCCCCGCCGACGAGCTGACCAGACGCAGGGGATGGCCGCCGGAATCTTTAGGAGGACAACATCAAAGACGCACGCACGCACGCACGCCACAACAACAAGGAGGAGCCGTCCGGGAAGGTCAGGCCCCGCGGGATTGGCAGGGAAGGTTCGGATGTGGCTGGCTGGCTAGCTAGCTAGCTGCAAAGAAGTTGTCATCGGTGCCGACGCTTACCTGGGAACTCCAGACAGGTGAGCGTCATCTCGCTGAGGTACGTGGTGGCGCAGGTGTCGTGCTTTCTCACTTTGGCGTCCGTGCCCAAGTGAGCCAGCCGGAACACCAGGAAGGGACATTCCATCTCGGCCGCCTTGTCGTCCACCTTCTTCTTCAGGCTCAGCAGGACCTCGGAGAGCAAGCGCAGGCGACGCGTCACCGCTAGAGTCCAAACGCTTGCAATTGGGCCGCGTCTAGCGCGCCGCGCCGCTCGTCCACTGAGAAAGCTCCTTTGGGTTTGACTTTGCTTTTTTTTGCAAGTATTTGGGATAAGCCGGCCGGCCGCTGCTTTGCGCAAACAAAGTTGCCTTGCCTTGCCTGAGTGTCCAAATATTTGCCATCAACGGCCGGCCGGCCAGCCAGCCCTCCCTCCCTCCCAAGTGTCCTCCCTCCCTCATCCGCCTTAGCCCCTCGCACAAAGACAAAAGGAAAGAAGCGAACGAGCGAGCGAGCGAGCGCCTCCAGGCCCCTCCCGTTACCTGTCTGATTTCAAAGTTCAGTAGGATGTCGACGGCGTTGTCGCCGGGTCCCCCGCTAGCGCCGGGCCCCGGATCAGCGCCGGTCTCCGGATCACCGCCGGTCTCTGGCTCACCGTCGCTCGCCTGCCCCGTCGCCGCCGGCCGCTCACCGAGCTCTATCTTGTCTGGGGACAAAGAGAGCGCCCCGATGGTTCCCACGAGGTTTGGACTTTGGTGTCCGTCCCGTCATGACTCACCCGGAGCCCCGCCGCCGGCCTGCGCCTCGCCGCGCTCTCGCCGACTCCCCTCGCCGATATTCTCCAGCAGAACCTTCATCAGCATGGCCAGGTCCTCCTCCCCTACGTTCACCTGGCGGACACGCAAAGCGTCAACAGGACGCCACCTGAGTGTGATTGGACATTTACCTTCAGAGAGCGCAGGACTCCTTGCACGTGCACGCCCGGGATCTGGGTGAACCAGGCCGATGCCATGTTTCGGGTGACGGCCAGCTCCACGTCGGTAGGCTCCAGGATCTCGATGTCCGGGGTCCAAGACGAGTCCCCGCTCAGGGTCGTTCTGCGGAGGGAGGGAGGGCGGCGTTGCTGTCGTTTGCGCTTCCCGTTTGGCGAGCGAGCGGCTACCTGGAGAGCTTGAGCTGCGTGAGCCGAATCTCCATCTTGTCCACCACGGCGGGCAGCGCCGATTCTTGGGAGACGACGAGGCTGAAGCTGTTGGACACGGTGATGAGGCCGAGGTCCACCAGGACGGCGTTGCGGGAGGCGGACGACTGCGGCACCACGATGAGCGGCGCCTTCAGCCTGATGTCTGTGGACAGGCGGAAACTCTTGCGGGCCAGGTGGCGCACGCCGGACGCCGCCTTCTCCGCCGCCTGAGCCGTGGCCGCGCTCACCGCTTCTTTGGCCGGATGGAACTTGTCGCCAAACATCTGGGGGAACAAAGCAACGCAGCCAGCCAGGGAGGGGACAAAGGTCAGGTCAGGTCCGGTCAGGTCAGGTAAGGCGAGGTCAGGTGAGGGCAGCGGGCCAAAACGACGCCTTTTTTCTGACCAGCAGCGACATGAGGAATTTGTGCAAGTAGAGCATCTTGATGCAGCCGAGGCGCAGGGTGAGCTTCCCGTCCACCTTGGACGTGTCCGAGTAGCCGTCCCCCTCGGTGGCCCCCGGAAACAAATGCAGCTTGAAGCTGAACACCTCCTGGCCCATGATGGACACGGCCTGAGCACACCAGCCACGATGTCGTACAAATGATTTGAATGTGCAAAATTGTTCAACTCAATTGCAATTGCTTTCAATAGTTTGAAATGGTCACGGTTTTGTTGGTCGGACTCCCTTTTTCCACTCTCCTGACAAAAATCAGGAAAAAAGAAAAATCAACTGAATCCTTGATCCCCTTCTACGGCATTCATTTTGGAAGTGACCATCGCATCTTTCCCGTTGCCATTTTGACTGGTGAATCGATTAGGAACTGAAATGAAGGATTTGCAAAAAGGGACCTACCTTTCTGTGAATGCATTTGGGGTCGACGTCGGTCACCACCATGTCCCGGAGGCGAGCGGACACCTCCGTCCGTTGGGCCCGCACCAGCACCGAGGCGTCCATGCCTGCCAGCAAAAAGCAGACGCACGCTGTCCAAACGCTCCGTCGCCAGCCGGCCTCCGGTGCCCGCCAAAGCGGCCGTTGCGGGCAACATTGAGGCTTTGCCAGACTTTGCCTACCTTTGACTCGAATGTCGGCGATGCTGCGCCGGTCGTCGCTCAGCTCCACGTGGAAACATCCCAGCGTGGCCAACAACTTCAGGCTCAACACGTCTGTGTCTTTGACGCCTTTGCGCACTGCAGGGAGGCAGGCAGGGAGGGAGGCAGGGAGGGAGGCAGGGAGGGAGGGGGAGAAATTGGAAAAAAGCCGGGTGTCGCCTGGCCTCCTTTCGGTGTACGACCGCGCTGCGCCACCAGATAACAAGCTGCACTGGGCTGGACCAATGTCGAGGTGCACTTGTGGCGGGCGTCTTTGCCTCCCGCGTGGCATATTAGTTTGGGCAAAAGCCGCCCCATTTGGACCGCACCTGTCCTGTCCCAATCTATGTCCGCCGGCTTCCTGACGTCGCCCCGTTCGGAAGGACGTCGCCACGCCACGGCGCCCGACAGGAACTCCGTGGCCGACAGCAAGGCTTGGGCGTCCAGAAGAAAGTCCAGAGAGGAAAACTCCACCTGGGACAAGGCACGGTTGCCATCGTGCCATCAATTGAGCACAAGGAAGCCAGCCGGCCGGCCGGGCGGGCCCGCCTTTGCAATCGGCACGCGCCCGCCCTCGTCGCGGTGTACAAATGTCATCCGTAGGCGGGGATAAAGTTTACGCGCGAGACATAGTATCGGTCGTCACCGAAGACGCTCCCTCACCTTGAGCGTTTGCTCCGTGTTGTCAAAGAGCGTCCGGAAGGCGGGCCCGCTGGGATCCGCCTGCGGGGCAAAAGGGAGAGGAGTCGCCTTTGGCCTGGAAGCGCGGGAGTCGGCCGACTCACCTTGATAAAGTCCACCTTGAGAAGCTCGGCGTCGCGTTGCTCCGAGCAGCTGATCAGGTGGAGAGGCCGGTCGTCTGAAAGCAAAGCAGAGCAGGGCAGAGCAGAGCCGCCGTTTGTTTGTTGCGATGTTTGGGTGCGCTGCCGCCGGCGCCGCGCAGCGACTGAAGCGACGAGGCCGGGCTCTGCTTTTCAACATGCTGCAGTCACCAAAAGGTGGCCAGGGAACGGGGGTGCGTTCAAACCTGCCGTGTCGCAGTAGTCCAGCGCGATTCTCTTCAAGTAGGACGAGACGCTGCTGTCGTAGGTCCGTATCTCGCCCCGGGCCCCCAGCTGCCAAACGGCCAGCGCCAGCACCGTCTCCTCCCGCTCGGCTTGCCGCGTCAGCTCCAGCAGCACCTGACGGAAGGAAGGAAGGAAGGCCACGGCCGAAACGTGCCTTCTTCACGCCCGCTCGACTCGCCGTGCTCCGCAGCGCCCGCCCTCCCGCCGCAGACCTCTTTGACTTCAAACTTGAACTGAAGGTCGGTCAGCTCCTCCGGGGCCCGGCGCCGGCCCGGCTCGTCCTCCGGTGACTTGTCGCTGCTGTCCGAATCTGACGGGCGCCGTTAGATCAGGCGGCAATTTAGGAGGGGAAGCGGGGCGGCCGTCTTACCCGTCTCGGCCACGCTCAGGAGCGCGGGATGGAGGGCGAGGGCTCCCGCTGACGACATAGTCGGCGGCACCTGCGGCAGGGAATGCGCCCACGTTGGGTCAATGCGCCGAAAGACGATCAAGGGGCCCGAGTGGCGCATTTGCTCGCCAAATACGGCCCAAAAGCGTCCAAATGAGACGAGGGTTAAGTCCCGCTCGCTCGTTCGCTCCCGCTAGATTGTTCTCCCCAAATCAAACAACGGAATGCCCCCCCCCCCCACACACACACACACACACCTTGTCTGCGGGCGTGGAAGGCGCCGAGGACGGGCGGGGCAGCGGGATGCTGCCGAGCAGATCCGCCACCTTGCGCATCTTTTCGTCCGACATCTTGATGTGCACTAGAGGCAGCTCACCCGAAAGCTTCAACCTGCGTGCGGCAGGCAGAGCGGCGGCGGCGGCGGGGGCTGAATTCTTGCGTCTTTACTTTGTGAGCAAAACACCATGACGTTCTGGCCGAGGTTCAGCGGCTCATCGTCATGGCAGGCCAGCGATGCGCCAACCTGGCCATCCGGGCGCCTACCTGGGCATCCGGGCGTCCTTGTCCACCATGCACTTGGACAGGCCAAGCGTCAGGTCCAGGGGCCGCAGGATGTGCTGGCCAGAAGAATTCTTCCACTCGTTACCTGGAGGGACGCCCAAAAGCCGTCGGCTTCATTTTCAAATTTCATTCAATTTCATCCACGGGCGCTCCTTGGAAAATGAGCCGGCTCAAATACGACCGCGGCAAAAAGGACCGCAACGTATGACAGCACAAGAAAGATAAAGAGTCACGTACGCCGAAAATCGGAAAGAAAAACTAAGGACAAAGTATTACAAAAAGGTTTGGGGGGGTGGGGGGTGGGGGGGGGTAATAACGCGGGCTCGCAGGCGCGTACCCGACTCGCTGTACAGGACTTGCACCCGTCGCAGTTGCACGCTGTATCGCTCGTACGCTCGGTCCATGATCTCTTCCAGAGACGAGAAGGACGACGACCGCACGTCCTCGTCAACACTGTTGAACTGGCACGCACGCACGCACGCTCGCTCACTCTGTTATGACACAAATCGACTCTTGTACGCATTCCGGCACCAACCTGGAGGTTTCCAAAGTCCACCACGATGAGCTCAGAAGTGTCCGAGTAGGAGCCGGACTTGGGCAGCAGAAGGTAGGACGGACTCAGGTCCATCTTTAGGTCCAGCACCTTGCGCGTCTCGATGATGTGAGACAAACCTGCAAAGACGCCAGCAGGTCAAAAGGGGGAGGGGAGGGGAGGCAAAGGCAAGCGCCGCCGCCGCCGCCGCCACCACCTGCTGCCGTCTTTTCTTTCAGCTCCTCCAGTGTGGAAAGCGTCGCTGAGGTCAGCACCTGCAGGTCCATGCCTTTGGCCATCCTGAAGAACTCCACCAAGCTGTTCACCGTCATCTGGAAGGCGCCGAGGCGTGAGAGGGCGTCGGCGCCATGACGCCCGGGCGCGCGCGCCAACTTACGGCGTCGTAGATGATCTGCACGGGCTGCGAGTGGAGGCGGACGACGTGATCGGCCGGGCTGTCGTCGGGGTTGAGCTCAAAGGCCACGCGGAGCAGAGCCGCCGCCGAGTCGCCCGCCGACGAGATGAGGGAAGGTGCGCCGGTGCCGGCGTCCAGGCCCGTCACGCTCCACTGCTGCAGAGACGCCTCCAGCCTGCTCAAAGGACGCACGGCGGGCCTCGAGTGGAGATGAGTGGAGCGGAGCGCAGCGCAACGCAGGCCCCAGAAAGCCCTGACGGCATTTCGTCAAGGAAGGAAGGAAGCAAGGCCACCCACCTGAGGGCCTGGGCTCCGGGTCTCTGGGAGATTTTGGTGCCGAGCTGAGTCATCTGGACCTGGAGGATTTCCGCAACGCCGGGTTGCTCTCTGACTGTCACCGAGGTCCGGAGGAGCCGAAAGCTGAGCTCCACGGCGACGTACTGGAGGCGACACCGCAGAGCAGTCAGGAGCGGTCTCTACGCCAGTCCGCTTGGAAAGTTTGCGGTCCGCCCGGCGACCTCGTACCTGTTTGGGCAGGGCCGGGTCACGCGAGCTGGCGCTGTAACCGATGGCGGCGTAGAGCTTCTCCTTCTCCTCCGCCGTCATGATGCCGTCCAAAGCTGAGCCTGAGGACCAGCGTGGAGAAAGGCTCGGCACGGTGGGGAAAGGCTCGGCGTGGTGGAGAAAGGCTCGGCGTGATGGAAAAAGGCTCGGTACGGTGGCGACGCCCCCCCACCGGCCCCCCACCCCCGGCGCCCCTACCGACCCTCAGGCTCGTCCGACTCGCGCTCCTCCTTCTGGGCCTTGCGCCCAAAGAAGCCGCTGAAGAATCCGCCCTGCTTCTGGGCCCCCCGAGCCTTCTTGGCGGCGAGCTTCTGTCCCGAGCGCAGCACCTGGAGGGGTTCAGGCGCCAGTCGTCACACATTTTCATTTGTAGCTCATTCATTTTGTTTTTTGCCAATTCAGGCTACATTGGGTATGGGAGGGAGGGAGCGCTCATCAGGTCCACAAAAAAAAAAAAAAAAACTGTACAAAAACTACAAAATCATTTTGCTCAACCTTTTTACAAATGAAAAAACTTGAGCCCATCTTGAGTTTGCACTCTACCTCCATGTGGGCCTGCTGTCGAGCCAAGGTGATGTTGAAGACATCTAGAACTTTCTCCAGGTCCTGGTACAAGCCCAAAGTATGCCAAATGAGTGCAAGAGCTTGCGGGTCGGCCGGCCAGGCGCTGCGTAGGCTTCGGGAACCTGAAGTTGGCTTTCGGTGTCGGGGCCCGGCTTGTTCTGGCTCAGAATTTTGCTCTTGTAGGCTGTCTTATAGGCCTTGACGTGCTGGCGGTGCTGCTTCATGTTGGACCAGGACCACATGCGGCGCGAGCGGCGGACGTGAACCTCTAGGATGCTGCTGAAGGCGTAGCGCCACCTAGTGCGGGCAGGAAAACACACACTTGATGCCGTCAACAAAGAAAAAGAAGGGAGGGCTGCAATTTGAACCGATTGGAAGCGCGCAAACCCTCGTCGGAAGCCACAACACCACCCAAAACGGGTTCAAATGGAAACGCATCATCGCAGAATGTGACGGCAAGTAGGTGGCTGCCATGTCCAAACGCGGCCAAAGCTCAACGCTTTTGCGTCTGGAACGAGGGCACGGCACTGACCAGATGGCGGCGGCGGCGGCGCCGACCGGGACGTCGGGCCGGAACTTCCTGTAGGGGGCGTTCCTCACCATGCGGTCGACGGACTCCAGCATCTCCACCATGGTCACGTACTTTGGAGCGGCGGGCGCCAAACAAACACGGTCAGTCGTCACGGAGACGATGGCGCAATTTCACCATTGCGTCACCTGAGCTTTGGTGATCTGGACGTCGATGTTTTGGACCTCCAGGTGCACTCGGGCTTTCGGGGAGTCCAGTTCCTGCTCGGCGTTGGGGTTGATGCGCATTTGGGCCGAAGCGAAGATGGGCTTGAAAACTGGGGAAGAAAAAGAGGCCACTCTGAAAGCGACGCCGACGCAAATGTTGAACGGAACGTTCCATTCGCTGCTGGTGCTGGCCCGCTTCAAACGGACCTTTGAATTCTACAGCCGTCAGTGGCAGTGAATGAGATGATATGACATTGCAAACATTTCCACGGGTGTCTAGTCACACGTATAAATGGGACGGTGCTCTGGATCGGAATTGAGAAAAGCGGCGGGAGCGGAATGGCCCGGCCCTGCCCTGCCGCCAAACATCTGCTAGTTAACAAGAGCTAGTTCCAGGCAAACAAACACAAAGTTCCGACCGGCCGGCCGGGTGCACATAAAGAAAGGCAGGCCCGTGTACTGACTGTAGTGGTAGTGAGGCGGCTCCCGGTCCTTGCTGGCGATTTCACACTTGAGCCCATCCTGCAAAAAAACACGCGGTCGAAACTTTGCGGGTGGGGCTTCTGTCAACGTGGAAGCTAGCTCACCACAATGTCTCGCCACGATCCTCGGCACATCATTTGACTCTTTACGTTCCAATAGGCGCACAGACACTCCAGGCGGCCCAGCTGAGGCATCCAAAGCAGTCGCCGTTGACATTTGGCCGGCCGGACCCGTCCGCCTTTGACGGACGGCGCTTTACCTTGTAGGTGATCTTTGCCGCTTCGTTCAGGATGCATTGCTTCCAGTTGTCGTCGGTCGTCTAGTAAGCGAGAACAAAGGGAGGTCGGCTTTGGAAGGGCGACCGGGCAGAGGCACCGCCGGCGGTGGGCGCTACCTGGAGGCTGAGTTCCGCCAGGGTGACTCCCACCGACAGGGGGCGCTGTGGGTCGGACACCTGCAAGGCACGCATAGGTCGACGTGAGCGGGCCGGCCGAGATCTTGAAGTGGACCTGTAGCTCAAACTTTGCGTCGATGGTAAAACGCTGGTTGACGACCGAGCAGCCTCGACGCCGAGTGGATTTCAAGTGAGACGGACGACCAAGCGGCAAAGGCAAACTCACGTCGTCCTCGTATCTCAGGTGGATGCCGCTGATCTTCACCTGCAGGTTCTTGATGACTTGCGTGGCCACTTTCTCCATGAAGGAGTCCTTCCTCTCCTCCTGGGCTTTCTCTGAAAACAAGCGGCAGGAAGCTCACCACGGCTGCGGCCGTCTCACTTGAAGGACGGGAGCGCCGAGACGTACGAAGCCGAGGAGCGTTTGTGGCTGTGGCGCAACTGTGGTTCAACTCACCCGACTTGCCTGCGCGATTGCGTTTCAACCTCCGCAGAGCTTTTTTGTGCTTTTTGTCTTTTGGACATCCTTTTGGCACTTGCGCAGCGTTAAACAAAGAGACAGTGGTTAGCGAGCCAGAGAGAGGGAGGGAAGGCGGTGGCGGCGGCGGCGGCGAGTGCACGACAAGCGATGACAAATCGGTGGCACGATAAAGCGCAAGGACGGACGGATGCCCCCAAAAGTTCTTGGCTTTTTCAGCCTTTTGACAAGGGGCCGTTTGCTGCCTGCCCGTACAACCCGTGGCAGAGTGGGCTCGGAGGGAAGGATGGAAGGAAGGCAGGAAGGCAGGAAGGCAGGAAGGCAGGAAGGAAGGAAGGAAGGAAGGAAGGAAGGAAGGCAGGAAGGAAGGAAGGCAGGAAGGAAGGAAGGCAGGAAGGAAGGAAGGCAGGAAGGCAGGAAGGCAGGAAGGCAGGAAGGCAGGAAGGAAGGAAGGAAGGAAGGAAGGAAGGAAGGAAGGAAGGAAGGAAGGAAGGAAGGAAGGAAGGAAGGAAGGAAGGAAGGAAGGAAGGAAGGAAGGAAGGCACGCAGGCAGGGAGGCATCCCGGGTCAGACACACTGCACGGACGGCGACCCGACCGCAGCGCAACACACGCAGAGTCCAACGTGGCGACACAAGCAAGTCTTGAGCACGCTCAGGCTACATTACCGTTGGACATCTCCTGACAGACAAGGCTTTCCAGACCCAAGAGCAGCTCGCCACTTGGTGCCGCTGACGCCAAAGGCAGCGTGAACACAAGAGCAAATCTTCAGAAAACAAACAAAGGCCCTCTGACCTTTTGGGCCCAAAGGCGGAGATCCGCCATTTCCTTGACGTATGGAGTGTGAGCGCGTTGGCGTGACAGTGGGAAAAGAGAAGAACAGAAAAGAACAGCAGCAGCAGCAGCAGCAGCAGCAGCAAAGACAAAGCGACGACTTTAGCCATTCATCTGGCTGCCATGGACTATGTCAAGGCTCTTTTGCATTTGCACCTTCCTAAATCCGTTCCAAGTCAATAGCCAGACAATAACCAGAGGGGCATTTGACAGATGCCGCTCATCCCTCCCTCCCTCCTTCCTCCCTCCCTTCCTCACCTCGCCTGGCCGCCATCTGGAGCGCTTCCTCGATACGTTGCAGTTGCCGCTGCTTGGCCTCCTGCCGGTAGCGCTCCTCCTTGGCCTCGTCGTACTTGATGGCTGTGCGCAACACACGCAAAGTCACCACGCCGTTGCGCCTCGTGGAGTGAGACATGCGGCCGGGCTGGGCGTTTTGCTTCTTCCCTTGCTCGGTCGGGATGACTTGATTTTTTTTTTTAGGAATCCTCATCTTACGTCGCCAGGGTCACGCTAAAACTCAACGGCTTTGGCCAGAGCCGGTGAACTCGACTGGCCGATTAGTCGGCGCGTGACTTACTGGCGCCGGGCACGAGCAGCAGGTAGAGGCCATCCAGCGTGGCCACGACGGCGTCGTTGTACAGGTTCTTCCAGGGGATCTTCAAGGTCAGCGTGCCTGCCACACGCCGACAAACGCAGATGGGAGAGAGAGAGAGAGAGAGAAATGGAGAGGGCGAAACAGAGGCCGGCACTCGCACTTCCCGCCGTGTTCTTTCTTTGCTTTGATGGGCTCCTCCAAATTCCACCCCCGGTTTTCGACACACCTGGTTTTCGACACGCCCGGCCGGCCGGTGTTCCCAGTGTGAACGCGGCGACGCGAGGGAGGGAGGGAGGGAGGGAGGGAGGGAGGGAGGGAGGGAGGGAGGGAGGGAGGGAGGGAGGGAGGGAGGGAGGGAGGGAGGGAGGGAGGGAGCGCACTCACCTATCTGTCCGGCCTTCACCTTGAACGGGATGTCAAACTCACTCTGGCGGGACGGAACGAGACAAGACGAGACGGAGGCGTCCCGATCAGACGTTTGGCGGTGGCGCAAAAAGGAAACAAGCCAAGCAAACTTACCAGCGCATTTTCCTTCACTCGCAGGTTCTCCAAGACGACATTTCCTGCAAGAAATGACAACGGCCATGCTGAGCCAGCGTGGGATTGCCACTTTTGACCAGTCCTTGCTTTTTTTTTCTTTTAACGAACGGGAGCAGGCAAGAAAACCGCCTCTGTCTCTCGGCGGCCGCGGCTCTCCTTGCCCACACGCGCTACCACCGCGCTCGACGCAAAACTTGTTTTCCAGTTCCGAGAAGCCCTTGTTGCATGTCCGTCATTGCGTGCTCCGGGGATTCAATCAATTGCCCGACGGACAAGCAAGTTTGGACGGCGGAGTTGAAAATGGACACATTTGCGTTGTGACATTTTGACCGAAGACGCGATAAAAGCTTGCTTCGTGCAATTCACGCTTGGGTGTCGAGAGAGAGAAGTGAGTGAGTTTGGATTCGCCACGCAAGCCAAACAAGTCCGATTGCGTCCCTCGCCCACCCCGCCCACCAATGGTCAACAAGAGGCGACGCGTCCAAGTCAATCGTGTTTGAGGACCGAGGTTGAGAGGAGACCTTGAGAGGAGACCTTGTCGCACGCCGCCACCCCTTGCTGAAGTCTGCCCAATTGTCCATGGTTTGTAGAAAGGCACGCGAGTTTGGACAAGCGAGGCAAGCGAACGGACGGAGTCTGGCTGCGTGCGGCTCGGCTTGGCTCGGCTCGGCTATAGGCTCGGTGGAATTGAGCTCACCTCCCCAGATTCCGATCTTGAGCTGCGACTTGTCCAAGTTCTCCACGTAGTCCCCGATGAACCTGTTGAGAAGGTCGCTGACCAAAGACTCGAACACCATGGCTGGTTGACAGGCGCCGAGGCTGACTTCCGCATTGGACGCTCACGCGCTGCCTGCCTGCCTGCCTGCAGGTCAGCTGATGCGAGCGACGCCTCTGCGCTCTGTTGATCGAGCCTGCCGCCGCCGATCTCCAACTTGCCACTGCAACTAAAAGGGGTTACCGGGGAGCAAGTGAAGGAGAACCGGGAAAGGAACCAAGCCTACTACAGCAATGCGCCCGCCGCTGTGACATTCGTAGAGCGCGGAACGGAAAGGGATTGCACTATACGATCGCGAAGTCATAAACAGCAAACGAAAGAATAAATCACCTGAAACAAAACGGTGTGATGACCAAACTTTGTCTTGAACAACGAGCTTAATTTGATTTCTTTTTCACACGCGATGCTATTAACCGGAAGTCTCTCTTCCTCGGTCTTTATCGCTGACTGAACATTATCAACAACCGTGGAACCCTCTGCTGGTCGCATCAAGTATTACAGTTTCCCATATCGCACAACACACGGAAGCCGTCACAAACATGCAAAATCATTGAAGACTTTTGACACAGACTATAGGTTTTGTCTTTGAAAATGGTCAACATTGAACTTTGCCAGGAATCTGGTCAAACGAATGATTATTTTTTTGGCTCACCAAACTAAAAAAGGCATTCTGTCAATGAAGCTCAGTTATCCGAACCTGAAGGTGTCTTGCAAGGTTGGCCTTGGCGCTGCTTGCTTGTTTGCTTGCTTGCTTGCTTGCTTGTTTGCTTGCTTGCTTGCTTGCTTGCTTGCTTGCTTGCTTGCTTGCTTGCTTGCTTGCTTGCTTGTTTGCTCCTAATAGCACGGACAGAAAAAGAGAGAAAAGTTGACAACTGAAAACTGCCACGAGGGGGAAACATGTTACGTCCGTCCCTCCGTCCATAGGAAAGAACGGTTGGCGGCGGCCAATCTGAGGCACTGATAAGTATCCGCACGCACGCACGCACGCCAGGGGCAATTTGGAGTGCCTCGTGGCCCACGGGCGGTTTGGAGTGCCTCATCGGCCGGCCTACCGTGCATGTTTTAGGGATGTGGGAGGGAACCGGACGACCCGTAGAAAAGGCGCGCAGGCACGGGGAGAACATGCAGACTCGGCACAGGGAAGTCGGAATCGAAACCGCAACCTCCGCACTGTGCGGCGGACGTGCTAAGCAGTGCGTCACCGGCCGTGCCGCCCACTTTCCACATAGACGCATGGCTTTTTGTTCCTTGTCCAAAAGCAAGAGGAAAGCGGGAGTCGACCTTGTTGATTTCGTTACTGTTGCTTTATTACAAGCCATTTCCCGCGGATGGACTTTGAGGCGATGGCATTAGTGCGAAGCGGGCCCGCAGCGACGTCATCAGCGGGCGCCGCTGATGAGGGCAGCGAGCCGGCTAATGAGACGCATTAGGGAAAAGCGCAACGACCGCGAGCGTGGCGTGGCCTGGCCTGGCGTGGCGTGGCGTGGCGTGGCGCAGCGCAACCCAGAGAGCTTTACTGCCATGGCAACGGGATGGATGCTTCCGCTCGGGAATTTTTTTCAACTTCTTCATTTTTGTGTGTGTCATAGACAGCAAAGACTTTCTGGCAGTTACCAATAAATATTTTGCCTTTGTGGGAAAAAAAACCTTGTTTTATCAAATGAAAAATTGGACATTTCATGTTGGAAAACTAAGAAATGGTCATCTTTATTTTGGACGCAAAGAAATTGCTGGGTTCAATCTACAAACGCAGCTTTTTTTTCTTTTTTTTTTTTACTCCAGGCCAGGACGTTTGTTAAGTCCAGATCAGTTGTGTTGAACGTTGACCTGCAACACATTGACAAGGAACTGATTTGATGCAGGTACAATTTGCGTTTTCTCTGAATGAACAACACATTTTCGATCATCCTTTAAATGCAGTTTTCTCCAAAATATCCAGGTCGCTTTTTGGGCGTGGAAACTTTTCAGGAGTAGATTTAAGAGGACTTGGCTAGCTTGGTCTACTTGACAAGTGCCGGCCGCGGCGACTTTTAGGAAGCGCGCGCGTCCACATGGGCCGGCCGAGTTCCTACGCTTACAGACGTCGGCCGTTTTTTGTTGTGTTTTGGGAGACGCCGGTCAACGGCTGCGTCTCCTTCATTCTGCCTGCCTGCCTGCCTGCCTGCATGCCTCGGCGCATTTGGGCCTGAGCAGACGTCACTTGAGCGAGTGTGCGCCTTCATTTCATTTGTCTCCTGGAATTGCGTCAAGCGGTTGCCGCGGCAACACGCGCTCCCTTCGGATGACAAAGAAGATGCGCCGGCACGCTCCGCCGACATCGTCGCGGCAAGACCGGGACAGCACACGTCCGCAATCGCTCGCTCACAGGTGAGTGCACGCCCGCTCGGGCGCCCGCCCGCTTCGCGCGCCACAGCATAAGGAAAACCACCCACCCCGACACGTTGCCATTCTAAAATGGCATTTTGGGAGAAAGCAAAATCATGCTGGGGAGAAAAGAAAGATTCCAAACTTTTTGGAAACAAGCCTTTCAATCTTTTGCCCCCCCCCCCTCCCCCCCCTTTTTTTTGTTGCTCGGCAAAATACACATCTTGAAATTTTGTCATGGGAAAATGGGACTTTCTTGTGCAAGTAAGAAGCCCTGCCCGCGTGCATGGTCTTTTCTTGATTCTTGAAGTGACAAATGAAAACAAAGACTTCAATCAGTTGTCTTTCAAATCTTTTTTAAACGTGGAAAAATAGTTGTTCGTGTCCAAAAAAGAAGAAAAGGTAGGTTATCTTGGGAAAAATAAGTGAGCCTTTCCTCATTTGGTCTTGATTAAATTAAAAGCATGCACTAATACTAGACCTTTTGTGTCTTAACTTTATCAGGTTATTCAAAATATGACTTTTCCCATCTTGATTCAAAATGGACCATTTTCTTTCCAAGATAAAAAAAAGGAAAACTCCACATCGTGACAGGGAAGGAGGCTGGCTGGCTGAGCGAGCGAGCGAGCGAGCGAGCGCGGTTGGACGCAACCTGCTGCACTGCAACCAAGTGCAGCGTCTCGCTCCCGCTGCTGCCGCCGCTGCCGCCACATTTCCCACCTCCAATCGCGTTGTTGCTTGATTAGTTGGCTCAGAGGAACTCGGCATGCATTCTGGCGTTTTTGTGCGCAAGGTTGGAAAGGGCATGTGTCGAATGGTTGAAATTGCTGCGTGTGCCAAAGTTGCTCAGGATGTGTGTGGGCGCGGCTCCGTCCCGTGGCTACTGGTTCCTCTGCCTGCTCGCCTTGTCGTCGGCGACGCTGCTGAACCCGCGCGACCCACGCGATCTTCAGCTGGACGCCGAATGGGGGTCGCCACTAGGTGAGAATTTGCCAATGTTTTTGCTTCAGTTTTGGGCACTCGTTTTTTGTTTGTTTTTGCTTTCCATGCCACAGAGAGAAGTCATGCCCCCGAAACCGGGCACCACTTGGACAGCGATGGAGACTTTCTGATGGAGGCGGAGTCCTATGACCAGGTGGGTGTGGCCACCAATCAAATCCGTTGTTGTTGTCGTTTTCTTGTTAGTGTTTTGCCGCGTATAACGTTTCTTTTGACGGCTGGCTGGGTTGGCGTGTTCCAGGATGAGGCGGCGGCGGCGGCGGCGGCGGCGTCGCGCGCCCTGCGCTCGGCCCGCCGCTGCATCCGGCACCAGCAGTCGTGTTTGGGCTTGCCGCTGCCCTGCTGCGATGCCTGCGACACCTGCTACTGCCGCTTCTTCAACGCCATCTGCTACTGTCGACGCGTCGGACACGCCTGCCCCCCGCCGCCGCCGCCGCCGCCGGCGCGCACCTGACACATGCATCGGCCAGAACCGCTCCTGGCGTGCGTGCACTTTTGACGACGCGGCACAGCCGACACGCTGCGGACAAGACGTGAACGCAGCTGCCTCGCCGACATGCACGCATCGTCCCTCTGCTGCTGCAGGCAAACGCTAACCATTGGCAACTCGATCATTTATATCGTCAACTTGTTTCTTTTCAATATTGATGTTGATTGGCGCTGACGCTATTGCTCATTTGAAGAATTATACATAAAAAGTTCTTTCAACACAAGAATTGTGCTCATGGCTTTCAATGCTCGCTCGACTTCCGACGTCACGCCACATGGAATTACGTGACTGACTGAACGTAACTCCTCCAAATATACGTAGTGAGGTAAATTGAGCAACGCGTAGGCCAATTGCAAGCTCGTCACCGTGGACAGACGCCGCGAGCTCAATGGCCCCCGCCCATGAGAGCGCACAATGCAGCGCCAAAGGTGCACAAGCACGGAGATGACTACACGTGTCTCGCTTCTTCTTCTTCCTCGGTCCCGACGTACGAGAATGGACGCTCGCTCAGCCAACTTCAAGGGAGCGCGCCGGTGCTGTCAATCGAACGGCGCGCGCTAAGCAATTAAGTGACGATCGGATAAACGGCAGCGGACAAAAAGAGCGATTCAAGTGTACTCACTGACTCCGTGTCACAGCGGCCGCGCGCGTGCGAACACGCTCGATACTAGCAGCATCCAACTCCCGTTACCGCTGCGATTCACGCGAGAATATAGACATGGGGACGTCGGTGTCAGCGCCATAGACACGCCCAATTGATTGATGTCCAGCATCAACATAAGAATCTTTCTAACAAACATCCTGTGAAGGCAACATTTGGCAGCCATGAATGAAGACTAAGAATGACTAAGAACGAGATGAGAACAAATTGGGCCTTCTGTCATGGGCGGAACATGATACACGCACGCACCAGCTGGAAGAACGTCAAACGGAACGCGCAGAGTGAGAAAAGACGTGAACCGTGGCGCATTTGGGCTTTTCGAGGCTTTATTGAACGTGAGCACGTTGAGCCTAGTTGGAGGCCATGGTCTGGTCCATCCAGGCGCGGAGTTGGGTGACGCGGGCGTAGACGCCGGGCATGGTGGGCGTGCACGTTCCGCTGCCCCAGGACACGATGCCCACCAGGGTCCAGGCGCCCGCCTTCTGGCACACCAGGGGGCCGCCAGAGTCGCCCTGCGGAGGCGCAGCGGCGGGAGGGAGAGCGGCCGTCAACAAATAATAGTATCCTCGCTAGCCTTAGCCTGTCCCGGCCTGAGACTAAGTAGCAGCGGGCATGCGGCGGCAGGAGACACTTGGCAAAGGTGAAAGGCCAAAGCGTACGCGCCGCTCCTAACATGAAGGCGGCCAGCCGGCAGCCGCTTCACACGGGTGGATGGGGCGGGGCGTTGGCCCAACCTTGGCGGCAAGTGGGAAATGAATCTCTACCCACCATGCAAGATGAGGCTCCGGAGGCTCCGGCGCAGATCATCAGGTCGGTGATCTTCCTGCCCCAGAATTGACGGCACCGCTCGTTGGTCAACAGCGGCAGGGAGGCCTGCTGGAGGAGGGCCGGCGTGTCGGGCGCTGAAAGGCAACAGCGGGCGGGCTCACGGGCGGCTCGACCAGCGGGCGGCTTTGCTTTGGGCACTCGGCCCTACGGCGGCGACTCCTGACCGTTGTGTCGGGTCAGCCCCCAGCCGGTGGTGACGCACTTGGTGCCTCCGGAGAAGTCGTCTCCGGTTTGGGCCACGCAGACGGGCGACACGCGCACGTTCATCTGGGCGGGGCTGGCCAGCTTGATGAGCAGGATGTCGTTGTTGATGGTGAAGCCGTTGTAGCGAGGGTGCTTGA
Organism: Syngnathus floridae; assembly: GCF_059516105.1. Classification (NCBI taxonomy): domain Eukaryota; kingdom Metazoa; phylum Chordata; class Actinopteri; order Syngnathiformes; family Syngnathidae; genus Syngnathus; species Syngnathus floridae. The sequence goes on along the minus strand of NC_142415.1, from coordinate 22,511,565 downwards.
ACACCTGACGGACCACGGCGCTGTCAACGCGAGCCACGCGCGCTGACGAACGTGGCGGTGGCGGCGGCGAAAGCGCGTCCTCACCTTGCCCACCTTCAGGACCTGGGTGTCCTCGGCGTCCGACGAGCGGTCGTGCTCACCCAGGACCACGCGGTGGGAAGTCCTGCAAAGGCCGAGACAAAGGGCGTTAGGCCGGCCGCCTGACGGCGGGCGGGCTTGTCGGCCCGGCCGACGCTACCTGACGTTGCAGTGCGCCGCCGTCACCACCCAGTTCTCGTTGACCAGGGAGCCGCCGCAGAAGTGGAAGCCCGTGTAGTCCTGAGGCAGACAAAAAGAGCACTCGTATGGCCTGACACCATCGGCCGTCACGCGCCGATGGCGTGCCCGTGACGGCCGATGGCGTGCCCGTGACGGCCGATGGCGTGTCCGCGCCGGCGTACCTGCAGGGACACCTGCCAGGGCCACGAGTGAGGCACCGCCTCCTCGCCGTTGACGATGCGAGAGTATCCCGTGATCACAGGAGGGATGTCGGGAGAGCCGCAACCTGGCCACAAATGACGACGTTGTGAGGACCGGGTCGGCAAATGCGAGCGTGACGGCCGAGGCTGACTCACCGTAGGTGGCGCCGACAAAGGCGAGGCACGAGAGGATCCACAGGAAGGCCATGGCGACATCATGTCTTCTCCGGACAAACGGCTGGCTTTTATACACAAGCGGCTGGGCCCGATTGGAGGAAAACGGTGGGAGGGCGGGGCCGACCGACCGACCGACCGATGTGAGAGTCTGGCCACATGGAATTGCGGGAAACCTGCAGCTGGAGGGGGGGGGGGGGGGGGGGGCATCAAGTCCTCACTGGAAAGGCATGCGGCGACAGGTGGGGTCATGGATGATTCATTTGATCTTTAAATGTTGATGGAATGATGAGTTCTTTCTTTCAATGTGGATATGGACTCATCAAAGGGGCATTGCTGCTTTCTCGTCCATTCCAACAAGCCTCACAAACACTTTTGAAATCATGGAGTGCTCGGATGAAGTTCTGCTGATCACGGAGGATTTATCGACATCCTTATTAGTAACGGCTTCCTCATTTTGAACTTATGGGTGCCGAACGAAGACGAAGGGATGATTGACGACATATGGGGCATATGTCGTATGTGTGGCCGCAAGCAAGGACGCAGCTGAAAAAAGTCTGGCTTTTTTCCCACCCAGCGGCTGCAGGAGCGGCCCGATTATTTCCGAGGACACGGGCGTGCACGCGCGCGTGCGCCCGTGTATGGCACCTATGGCTCTTGGGAGCACGCGTCTGGTACCGCTTCACCGCGATCTGCTCGGCAAAGGCAGACGGTCAAAGTCTTCCTTCCGCCTGGTTGGGCAAGGCAGAAACGTTTGTTTGTATCAATGGCGACAACGGTTGGCCGGCCGGTCGGCCGGCCGCCGATATCTCCCACCACGGCTTTGTGACGGCAGTTTTTTTCATAGTTTGGCCGCCGGGGGTGCGACTCGTACTCGGGAGTTATGTTGTATTTATGCGTGAAATTATGAACCCATGATGATTTTCACACTAAACCGCATGAGAGCGAGCGAGCGAGCGCTCTAGGCCTGTGGCATTTATGGAACTGCAACTGACGTCTGACGTCAGCACCACATCTACTTCCGGACTCGAGTCAACGGAGTTGTTTATAAGTGACACCCATGACAAAGATTCGGATGGATTGAATGATTCGGAGTGACGCAGATGGTTCAATAAACTGGTTATTTAAGCTGTAGTTATTCGATAACTCTTAATATGCTACGTCGGGCACGGTCCTCAAGTATATGCAACGTTAGCATGGCGTAGTATGCAGCCCGTCGTTGCCTATTCTATAGTTATTTGAAATTGCCTTTCAAGAAGACACGTCTGTTCATGGTGTTGGATTTGATCAAATCAATTACTCCCCAAAATGACACTTTTACTCCGGTGCGACTTATGTATGCCTTCTTCGCCTTTATTATGCATTTGATGGCTGCTGCGACTTATACTCCGAAGCCACTTATAGTCCGGAAAATACGGTAAACGTGAGCCACCGTCATCCCCGTGTCTGCGGCCTCGGTGCGGCGCTTCTTGTTGTCCCGCCCCCAGGCGCACCGCTGCTTTGCGATTGGTGCACGCACCTGCGAAAATGGCCGTGCTCGGGACAAGATGAACGATACGTATTCGGGCCAGAATTCAGCTCGCAGACACGGTCGGATCCTTTACGGCAAAACAAAGCACGCCTCCGACATTTACTTTTGTTCCCAGGGTCAGCGCCGAAATCGGTGGGCGGGCGGTTGGGCTTTTATTAATGTGAGCCGTACACGAGTGGGCACTTTGTGTCCTCGTGGCCAAGCTTTGGCCAAGTCAGCCGTGTTTTTTCACGGCGGCGGCGGCGGCGGCCATTTGTCACAGTGTCGTTTGCTCTTTCTTTGAAAATGGACAATGCACATGAATCAGCATCGACCGGCGTCAAGCTCATTTTCTCTGGTTGACGTCAAAGGCGTCCTACAAGCAAAGGCAGCCGTCAAGCGAAGCCCAGAGCGAGCAAACCATGGACATCTAATGGTTTGAGTTTCACTGTCTTTGCGAGTGGCCCGTTGCTACCGTGTTTGGTCAAGCAAGCGCTTTGGCGGCGGCAGCGGCAAAGTCGGAGTGGATGGCAAAATCCGACAAAGAAAAGCTTTTGCTTGTCAAACCCAAAAAGAAAGCTTTGCAGCCGAGCGCGGAATAAAGTCAAAGCACAGCGATGATCCCATGCAGATTTGATTTATTGGTAGCAGCAGAGGCATTTGCGCGTTCAGTTGCTGGCGAGGATCTGGTCGGCCCAGGCGCGCAGCTCGGTGACACGGGCGTAGACGGCGGGCGTGGACGTGGAGCAGCGGCTGCTTCCCCAGGACACGATGCCCACCAGGGTCCAAGCGTTGTCTTTCTCGCACACAAGAGGACCGCCCGAGTCGCCCTAAAGTGCACAAACGGGGGGGTGGCGTGAAGAAGAAGAGGCTTGCGTCAAGAAGGGCAGCGCACCAAAGCCGTTCCCTCACCATGCAGGAGGTGGCGCCCTGGCCTCCGGCGCAGATCATCACGTCGGAGATGTTACTGCCCCAGTGACGCTTGCACTGCTCGTTGGACAGAAGGGGAAGCGCCGCCTGCTGGAGCTTGTTGGGAGTGCCGGGAGCTGCAAAGACGGAGCACTTTAAAGCCTGAGGGAAAGCGGGGAGAGAGCCGCGCAGGCGTCGCGTGGCCACGGCGAGTCGCCAGCCGAAACAAGGCGGCGGGGATCGAGCGCACCGTTGTATCTGGTCAGTCCCCATCCGGAGGTGACGCAGGTCCTTCCCGGGGCAAAGTCGTCGGTGGCCTCGGCCAGGCAGACGGGCGACACGTTGGCGCCCAGGCGAGCCGGCGTGCTCAGCCGGATCAGGGCGATGTCGTTGTTGATGGTACGCGGGTTCCACCTGGGGTGCGTGAACACCTTGGAGGGGCGCAGCACCTGCACCGCCTCGTCGGACCCGTAACTCTTATCGTGCTCGCCGGCCACCACACGGTGGTAAGTCCTGGGAATTTGAGCGCAGCCGTCACCAAAGGGCGGCGGCCCCGACTCCCATTGGCGGCGGCGCCGCACTACCTGACGTTGCAGTGGGCGGCGGTCACCACCCAGTTCTCGTTGATCAGGGAGCCGCCGCAGAAGTGGAAGCCGTTGGATTGCTACCGAGGAAACGGCCGCGTTACTGATGCCGGCGGCGGCGGCGGCGAGGGGGAAGAGGAGGCGAGCCGACACGCTACGGGAGCGGCGACAGAAAGACGACGGGAACCACCGCCGGGATGAGGAGCCCAAAGAAGAGCAGAAGCGAGAACCCAAAACGGAACAAGGATGACAAAGAGAAAGCCCGAGCCGCAGCGGCAACCTGAAGAGGCAGGACGGCTGGCTTCAGCGGGCGCCACGCCACCGCAAGCAAAAAAGAGGAAACCAGAGATGGGCAAAGTGACACCCTGGGACCAGCGCGGCCGGCGCCGACCTACCTGCAGGGACACCTGCCAGGGCCACGAATGCGGGACGGCCTCCTCGCCGTTGACGATGCGAGCGTAGCCGGTCACCTCGGGTGGGACGGCGGGCGTGCCGCAACCTGACAGACAGACGCAAGGAGACCAACATGAGGCCGCGTGGCGGCGCCAGGGGCTCCCTCCCGTGTCTCACCGTAGGCGGCGGCGACCAGAGCCAAGCAGGAGACGAGCCAGAGGACGGCCATGACGACGACGGTGACGACAAGGACGGTGTGTCCCAGCCGCCGCCGCCGCACGCTTTTATACACCGATCGGACCAATGGCGGGGCGGCGCGCTCAGAGCGCAGCTGCTTATCAACGGGGCCGCTCGCACGCTCCCGTTGGACGCCGCCACCCCAAGCCCAAACTCCACTGCATCATCACATTTGCCATGACGGTGCAGACTTATCCTGTGGCAGGGTTAGCGAGGCACGCACGCACGCACGCAGGCACGCACGCACGCACATGTCGCCATTTGCAACGACATCAGACTTCCCGGTGGTGGTCAGTGTTCCGAAAGGATCACCCAAATGTATTTGAACTCTCCGAAAAGAGCCAGCCGACAAACACCATCGAGACGCATCGGAGTTACGTCACAAAGCGCGGCGGAACACGGCCATGGATTAATCGTTAACTTTCCCCGTCGGCGCTTATCAGCGCGCCGATTGCGCGAAGGCTCTCTTTCCAAAAAGCGTCGTCACCGGCACATCTAATCGCAAATCCGCCGCAACCCGACCTCGGCCCAGAGCTAGGCGCTCAAAGACGTGAGGCCGTGCGGGACTTGTTGGTCTCCGACCTCACATTCAAACACGTGCCCAACCTCAAGCATAATCCGATTAAGGATCTTTCTTTGTCACAAATGTGTCATTTGTCCTCTAATCCCAAACATTTCTCAGCTTGCGTTGAATTGTAGAGGTGAAGGGCATTTTCATGGTCCTATGTGTGACAAAAACATGATTAGAAAGACAGACCTGGATGAAGGCACGCCCTCCCCCCCAAAAAAGCACCCACCTCTTCTACTGCAAAGCCCGAAACGAAAGACTACAATATCCCCATGCATCTCCAGCCCCCTGGAAATGGTTGTTACTTGTCGGGAGAGAAAGTTGCCCAGACACACCCAGAGAAAGCAGCACAAATACCAACCAGAAAGGGATCGTTTCAAAAGTGTGCCTGCCGTCCGTCCATAAAGGAAGACGCAGCTTTTCAATGCTCGTCGTACGTACATGTCCAATACGAAAACCGAGGTGCAAAAAGTGCATCCATTCAGTACGGAAACATGCTTGCATTACCAAGTAGGTGAGAGACACACACTTCCGTGGTCGTGCAGTGGCAGCAAAGAACAGCGTCACGGAACGACAGTAGCACAAAAAACAATTCCATTGACACTATTTTACTTGGAAATAATCATAAAAAAGAAATTCATGGCGGTTACAAATGAAAAACTGAGAAAAAGAGATGTTTTTTTTTTAAACTATTATGGAAAAGAGCGTTGCGCTAGGGGTCAAGTTGAATGCTACCTATAGTTCAATGCCAGCAAAGAGATGGCACAAGCAGTGGTCGAGGCTTTATTTTGAAATGACCCGCGTGCTTTATTTTGAAATGGACGGCGACTCCGCCGGAACCGACCTCACAGAGGAGCCTCCAGACAGCTACTCTTAACAAATGGAGACCGGAAAACGCCATGACACCCACCAGATATTGCCACTGGGGCTCTTCTGCAGCTGGCCCCCTCCTGGGAGGGGGGGAAGAAGTAAAAAAAAAAAAAAAGAAGCTGATTCTGATAATGCCGGCCGCCGCTCCTGCTGCGAGCGAGCGAGCGAGCGCCTCCCGCGCCTACTTGTATTCGTCCGTTAGTCAAACGGGTCCGTGAGGAAACGACGACGGCGGCGGAACATGTATTCGGCAATAGCACACCAAAGCCAGCCAGCCGGCCAGCCAGCCAGTGTGACAAAAGCTTGACCGAAATCAAAACATAGCATACATTGACGTCATATCTAAATACTTCAAAAACCTCAGACAGACGAAAATGTCAAAGGAGAAGGAATCACTTGGAATGAGTGACAAACAACAAAGACAACTCAATAAAAAGATCAAATCACTCCAGAGTCAACAAAGGAAATCATTCAAGAATGAAAGCACCAACGAGAACATCCACATTTCACATCTTTATTACACTTCTTTGGATAGATGAAGTGAGCGAGCGAGAGCATATTTACACGGAAAGCCAACGTTTGAGTCGTCTTTTTGTTTGACTGGAGCGGCGGGCAAGCGGGTCACGTCGGCGTCACAACGATGAGGACGGCGGCGGCCGAGCAGACGGTGGGCGAAGGTGCGGGCGGGCGGGGTTGGGTGTTGGCGTCACAGCTCCTCGGCCATCTGCAGCAGCGAGTTGATGGCAGCGTCTTTGTCGCCTTGCTGCGCCTCCAGGACGGTGCGCACCACGTCCCGCTCCAGGTTGGGGAACATGTCCTGCAGGGCCTTCAGGTCCTCCTCGGCGCACACCGCCGCGACGCCCGGCGCCGCCGTTGCCACCGACAGCGGCGCCGGGCCGCCGGCCTGCGGGTTGAAGACGGGCGGCGCGCCTGAAACGCAAGCCACAAAAACTTCACTCCTTGGAAACAACACCCCAAATTTCAAGAGCTAATTTGCACCCTTAAACATAAATTTGGAAGCCAACGCCTTCTTTGAAATGCTCAGGCTCCTTTGCCTATTTTGAAAGTCCAACAATGGTTCAAAAGCCAAACCAAAGTCAAAACCGGCCAGCAGTGAAACGTGAAAATATTTCTCTATCTTACTGCCAAATGGCAAACGTTCATTGGAATGTGTTGGCCAGTTGACAAAAGCAATTGGCAAGTGTTGGCCAAAAAAGCGCAGCATTTTGGCGCCAAAAGCAATTGGCAAGAGTGGCCCAAAAACAACGCAACAGCGCAGCATTTTGGCCCATTTGAAAAGAGCTTCTGAAGAGCTCGTGCAAATTCTTTTTGAATGTGATTTTGAGGCGGGAAGGTGCCGGTCCCAACTTTGCCGGAAGCGGCCGGCGACTGACCTGCGATGGGCACGTAGCCGACGCCTTGCTGATACACGGAGGGCATGAGCACCACGGGCTGCGTCATCATCCCTGCCGGGAAGGACTGTGGCACAGTCGGCAAGGCAAAAGACAACAGGGTTTTTGGTTGGTCGGGTCGGTCCGGCAGGCCAGCTCGCCGGCGTACTCACCGAGAAGGACATGACCAGGTTGATCATGCCTTCCTTGTCGTCGCCCTGGCGGCCGCTGAGCGTGAACCACTCGTCAGCTGTGCCGCCCTCCCGCACGCCCTCGGGGATGCTCACGTGGGTCCACGCGATGCGGTCGTCCATAGAGAAGGCTCGCTGCGCCGACAAAGATGCAGAACGTCAATCACGTGCTTGCCTATGTGTGTGAAGGGAGGGAGGGAGGGAGGGAGGGAGGGAGGGAGGGAGGGAGGGAGGGAGGGGCGTAGCGTGTCCCTGCCGTGTCTACCTTCAGGTGTTGGAGAGTTGTCAAAGTCCATCGCGTACGGAATGTGTGGTGTGAGTCTAGGTCGTGCTCTTGCTAACCTGCTAACTTGCTCTGAGTGCCATGTGAATGAATGAATGCCTGGCAGCAAGCGGGCAGTGACAACCACCCACTCAGCCACTCACCCAACCTGCCTCCCTCCCTCGCGCATCTTATCTCACGCATACCTCATCAAAGATCTCCAGGTAGAAGGAGTCGACGGCAGGGGGCAGCGTGCACTGGATGACCTTGTTCCATCTGGGGTTTTTGGCTCCGTTGTGCGCAGTGGGCGTCTCGTAGACGGCGTAGCCCAGACGCACGCGGCAGTACGGGTCCATGCGGGTCATGCCGTAGTTCTTGGCCAGCTTGGCCTGAAAAACGGGGACAGGCTGCGTGGTTGGCCCGAGGCAGCGTGAGCGTCGCCCAGAACGTCGCCATGCGTTTGAAAGGTCAAGGAAACTTGAAACCCAAAAATCCGGGTCTCGGCACCTACTTCTCATTTGAATGAGATTCATCATGTCTTTGTACTACTTGGCTAGCGCCCATCGGCGCAAGCGATCCGGCACACGCTTCACTTTTCAAACGATCGCTCAGACAACGTCCGTCCGTCCCGAGTCGGTCCCAATGACCGGCGCCAGAAAAATGCTCTCGTAGGCTGTGTTTGAGTCTCGCCGCGTTACCTGCACCACGGTGATGCTAAGTCGTCCCACGGTTCCGATGGCGCCGCCGTACTGCAGCTGTCGTGCGGCCTGCGCGTCCAACTGAATCTGATGATGGTGATGAGGGTGGGTCGGCGTGATGCGCAGGAAGTCCTGGGGGAGCTCGCCCACGTACACCTACGTACAATACGCATGGTGACCCGGCACAACTTTAGGACTCACTCCAATCTCGATAACCACGCATTCCTAAATGCTATGCTGTCCTCGGTGGCAAAGGCGGCCAAAATGGCCATTTGAAGTGAAGCGTGACATGATATCATCGCGAACAATGTGCGTCATTCTTGGCGGCCAAAACGGCCATTTGAAGGGAAGCGTGACATGAAATCATCGTGTACAATGTGCGTCATTCTTGGCGGCCAAAATGGCCATTTGAAGTGAAGCATTCAAGTGAAAGGCTTGTAACAATTACCATCAAGAAGCCTTTGTAGGAAGAAAAACAAATGTGCACATGCTGTTATTTGGGGCTTCCTGTCACAGCGGACATTTCAGACGCTGCAGGCGCTAAAGAGGAATGCGGTTCGTTCGTTCGTTCGTTCAATCACAGAAAAGGAGCTAACAGCTGCCCAGTTAGCAGCCAGCCAGCTAGCCAGCCAGCCAGCCGGCCAGCAAGCCAGAAGCCAGCAATTCTTTTCCAAAAGGCCCTTTCAATGAAGAAAAAGTTGCGTCTTTCATGATTCTATGCGATTGAGCGCCCTGAGATGAGGACGTGACCCACTTGGACATGACATATAAATGGAACAATGACGACAACAACAACAAAAAAAATGGCACAATACTTCTCCCCGCTGCGTGCTGATGGTGCTCGCCATGTTGTTGTCGTCTCCCGACGCTTGAGAGAATGTTTTGAATTTGGAGCCGCTCAAAACAAACGTCAACTTCAAAACAAACCGACGACTTCCTGGAATTAGGGCTGACCCGGAAGCAGATGAAGCAAGAGGGTCACACGACACACCAACCCGAATCCACCAATACACGCGCCGGCCGCGAGCATCGCTTGAATCGTTTTCCGATCTTACCGTTTGTGCCGCCCCCACACAAACGAGATCAATCGGGATCAAATGCTAAAAACGGATGAATGGATGGATGGATGGATGGATGGATGTACTGGCCGGGAGTGATAGGCCGTTCATTGTCATCAAACAAAATCACACGCTTCTTTTTGTCAGCTTTTTAATGTCAATCCTGACAAAGACCGCAAGACTAAGACTCCATTCCCCAAAATAGCTGCTCTTCTATCATCAGTTCAAAATGACATTCAAAGAATGAAGAGTTTATATCTCGCGTTTGGCTCCATTGGGGGGACACAAGTGCGGAGCAAGCAGGGTATGTTGGTCTGACAAGTCGTCGAGGGTGCCAAGGTGCTTTTGTGACTTGGGGCAGGCGTCCGATTTGTGGAAAGCACCTTTTTTCCCTTTGAAAAAATTCGGAGTCCTGAGAGAAAGAACAACTTGCAAAAATGCTCGGCAGTGCAAGCAGGAAGACAGACAAGTATAGCTATAGAAATACATCAAGTCACAATACAAAAAAGTCAAGTAATGTATACATATATACACACACACACACACACATATTTATTTTTAGCTCAGGGGAGCGCCCACGTGGACAAGGTCGACCAGGCTGGTGGCGGGGCGCGGCGCGTCAGCCGTGCGCGGCAACAGGGGCTTCTTGCCGCTGTTGATGTTGAGACTTTTGGAGCGCAGCGCCGGGAACTTCCTGTCATCTGCGCCGTCGTCCGCTTCCTCGCCGTGGGCGCCCTCGCACGGCGAAACCAGGATGTCCACGTCGGACAAAGGCCCTGGGCTCGGAGCGCCTGGAGACAGCACAAAGAGGGCGGTTTCCGTTCAATGTCGTCACCACCGCATTTGAAGGCTTGGAAGCTACACGCTTGCAACGGCTAACTTGTAAGTTGCCTGAAAGCCAACTGTGGCGGCGAGAAAGCCTCATTTGGAAGCGCCACACTGGCTCCAAAGCCCAGGTTGACCCTCTGTCCTGTGGATGAGGCCCCAGTGCTTTGGAGTGGCTCTACATTAACATTTAGTGAATCCCTTAACTTGGAAGCTCAAGCATGAGCGCCAACACACACACACACACACAAGGCCCCAACACTGGCACGCCTGGCCGGGCCTCTGACCTTCTAATAGGCCGGCCAACTTGAGGTGAGACTTGCATTCCTACCCCTCCTTGTAGTCCCCCCCCCCTACCGACTCGTCTCTCGGGACTCGCGGGGTCGTGCTCCAGCCGGTAGCGATAGAGGCTGCCGTCGTCCGCGCTGCCGAAGCTGCCGCAACGGCGGCGGGGGGACGCGTCGCCGGCCGAGGAGCCCGGGACGCTTCCCCCGCGGCGGTCGGGCTCCACGCCCGCCAGCTTCTCCACGGCGGTCATCATGCGGGCCGAGAACTCTTCCAACTGGGCCAGGCGCAGGTCCACCGTCTGCAGGCACGCCTTCATGGCGTGCTCGCGCTCGTTCACCTCCTCCAGGCGCATGGACATGTTCTCCACTCTGCGACCGCAACAAAGGGTGCTGCGTGCATGCGTGCATTCTTTTTCACGTTGCGCCATCCGTACCCCGCCCGAACCTCTCCGAAGTGACTCGGATCCTCTCGTCGTTGGACGACTGCTTCTCGTCGTCCTTTTCTCGGAAGTATTCGTCCACGCATTGCTCCTCAAACTCGTGGAGACTCTTCAACTCGTCTGCGCCCAGCAGAAGCTCTGCGCGTGCAAAAAAACAAGCGTGAGCCACCGACGCCACGGCACGGCATAGCTCGCGCCCGACGCCAAATTCTCCCGACTCGACTCGGTTTTCGCATGGCTGCGTTCTTTCGTGGAGCCGTGTGAGGAAGCCGGCCGAGCCACTTGCGGCCTCCGGAGGGACCGGAGCCACGGTGGCGGCGGCGGGCGGGCGAGCGGGCGGGCGGCCGAGCTTCGTTGTCGGCAATTCTAAGCCACGTGGCCAAAATACGGCTGGCCGGCCGGCTCATTCGGAGTGGGAGGGAGGGCGGGGTCGAGCTCTTACGGAGGCGTCTCTGGGTGTCGTCCCGGTCGGCGTCGCGGCGCGGCGGCCGACGGCGCAGGCATCGGCAGCAGAGCCGCTTGAGGACGATGAAGACGTGAGGGAAGACGATGAGGGGCGGGGGCAGGATGGGCCGGTCGTGGAAGGTCATGATCAGCTGGTAGCGCTGGAACTTCCACACCTGGTTAGAGATGGACTTGACCTCGAAGAAGGTGTTGCTGCCGGGGCGACGCGGCGCGTCAACGTGACAATGCCAAATGAGCGTGCCGTCTGTACTGTACAGAATTGCTGCGCGTACTGACTTGAAGACAGCGATGAGAAGGTTGACCAGCAGGATGTTGGCCACCAGCAGGTAGCAGGCCATGATGGCCGGCGTCAGCCAGGCGCCGGGAATACACGGAGGAAGCTTCTTGCCGTCCTCGTCGTACAAGTTGTCCCCGCACGGAGCTGGCGCATAGGCAGGCGTGCGTGACAATCTTCTTTTGACTGTGGCATTCATGATTGACGATTGATTGTTGTTGCTTACGATTGATCTCCATGGCGTAAACTGAACATCAAAAAAGGGATGAGAAGCAAAAGAGGAAGAGGGCTGTCAGTCTTACAAAAGAGGAAACCAAATCCACAGCAACAACACAGCAAAATGTGTCACGCGTCTTCGGTGAAACGTGCTGCTGCGGCTGCTGCCCCCTGCAGCATTGGAGGCTCAATTTCGGCAACAAACAACAACATTCCAACTCTTTGCGTGTGTGTGTGTTTCTCAAATGCGAGTACATTTATGTTTGCACATGTGAGTGTGTGTTGTTGTGTGTGAGCGTGCTTTTGCGTATGACTAAAACTTGATTGTGTGGGTTAGCGCGTGCATGTTTGTCATGGCGTATCGTCGCATACGCATGCTGGTCAACGTGTGCGCATCTGCCGTGTCCCGATGGGTGGATCAATCGTCATCGGCGCGTGTGACATATTTGCAGGCGGCGGTGTAAAAGGCTGCGCTCGGGCCGAGGGGAAGCCTTACTATGAATTCTAGTCTTACGGTCTATGGAGTCGGCAAACACCTCGCCGTAGATCATCCAGTAGGGCATGTAGAAGATGTTGCGCGCCAGGCGCCAGGTGGGCTCCTCGTCCGGGTGCAGGATGGCTTGGCGGGCCACGCCGAAGCTCATCAGGACCACCAGCATGATCACCACAAAGTACAGCATGTCGATCATCTGGGGTGCGCAAACAAACAGACAAACAAGCGACCAATGCATGCAGCAACACACGCACACGTCATTCCGTCTTCACGGGGGGGGCGGCCGTTTTGCCGCAGGCCGTCGACCGAAAACGACATCACGGTCGTTCGGGTCATGACCGACAGCAGCTCGTGTCCGCCGCCGATGCCGCCGCTCACCATCTTGCCAATCATCATGACGTAGGGCCCCAGGTACTTGTTGACGCCAAAGATGTCCAGCACGCGGATGTACCAGAAGATGATGTCCACGCAGTAGATGACGCGGCCGTAGCCCATGTAGGGCTCATTGTGCAGCCGCAGCAGCAGGCCCAGCACAAAGACCCAGATGGCCGCCAGGTCCGTCAGGTTCCAGTAGTCCTCCAGCCACACGTTGATCTTCTGCTTCAGCTTGCCCGGCTCCGACATCAAGATCTGGGCGGGCGCACGTTGCCAAACGCCGAGTCGGGCCTTTTTGTTCGTAGCTGGCGGACCTTCTCGCCGCGTGTTTTCGATCGGACGTACCTGGCGGACCTTCTCCAGGCCGAGCGTGATGATGTAGGAGATGACGATCCACTCCTGGAGGGAGGGCCAGCGCTCCATCTTGACCAGGATGATGTAGTTGTACAACATCAGGTAGACCAGGTACGAGATCTGAAATCCGTCGAGACGGGACAAGCGTTTGCTCTTTTCGGAGCGGAGGGAGGGCACAAAGCGCAACGGAGCGCCGGGCGGGGCCGACCAGCGCCGAAGCGCATGATGACGGATCGCCGTTACTTGCCGTGTTGAACCAGAACTTGGTGAAAGGGGCGTTGTAGAACTCGTAAATCTTCCTGCCGATGGGAATCCTCCTGCCGCCTTTCTTCCGGCCGTCCTCCTCGTCTCCTTTCTTGGACACGGCGGCGTCCGGGGTGGACGCGGCGGCGGCGGCCATCTGCGGCCAAAGTTCAGCGTTCGCTCAAAGTGGGGGGAGGGGAAAGGCGAGTGGGGCGCTCCTACTTTGCCCGACTTGCTGCCGTCGTCGTCTTTGCTCGCGACGCCCTCGCTCTCCTTGCACGAGTGGAAGGACGAGTCGTCGCCCAGGCCAAAGTCCAGCAGGAGGATGGCGGGAGGGAAGACGATTCCCAAAATCACCTGAGCGCAAAACGGCCAGGGGTTAGCTGCTGGGCGGCCTTGCTCCCACAATTCCCACGGCCGATTCCCCGCAAGGAACGGCTGCGTGACTTTGCGGCCCGCTTGGCTTCGCGCCTGACTGGCCACTTACCTTGAGGCTGTTGCTCTTGCCCACGCGCAGACATCCCATCCACATGTCGGTCAGCAGCATCTGGCTGCACGTGTGCGCGATGAAGTCTCGATGTTTGGCGGCCACGGCCAGCTTCAGGCAGGTGGAGTTGCTCCAGTTCTTCAGCTCGTAGGTCAGCAGCTTCATGGCCACCTGCTCGTCGCGTTTGTACGACTGGTCCAAAAGCTCGTAGGCCAGCTGCCCGAAGTCCCTGCCGGGGGCGCAAGGCGACAAAAGCCGGTCGGGACGGAGCGGAGGGAGGGAGGGAGGGAGGGAGCGGATGGAGGGAGCGGATGGCGGCCCTGCCCCAGCCTCCCCAGTGACCTTCGCCCCAGCCGCCCCCGTGACCTTCGCCCCAGCCGCCCCCGTGACCTTCGCCCCAGCCTCCCCCGTGACCTCACTTGGAGTTGTTCTCCAGGTCCTGGTAGATGTCGTCCACCAGCTCGCTCTGGGACGACTCGTGGGCCATGGCCTTGTAGAGCTTGCAGGCCACCAGGGCTTTGGCCATGGCCTCCTCTCCGCGCTGCCACAGGAAGAGCGCCATCTTCTGGCGCTTCATCAGCACGGCCCACACCATCAGCTCGTGGAAGGGGTATTGGAAGCGGCTCAGCTCGGGGTCGTCCGCGTCCATGTCCACCTCCTCCTCCTTCTTCTTGTTGTTGACCTTCTTGCCCTTGGGACGAGGCTCGTCATCCTGGAGGCGGCGGCCAGAGACAACGTTGGTCTTCTCTTGGTCGGCCGCTGGGACGGCGCCGGCCCGGGACGCTTACCTCCATGCCCAGCAGCTTCAAGGCTTTGGGCTGGAAGGCAAAACGGCAAGGACATGGGTGCGGCGGCTCAAACCAGCGCCGGCACAGCTTGCGGGAATAAAGTTGACGTGGGACAGGCGAGGGAGGGAGGGAGGGAGGGAGGGAAAAACGTCCCTCGTACGACTCCAAACACGGGCACAAAATACACCGGGAGAAAGAAATCATAGAGATGCTAAAATTGAATCCGACCGGCTCACCCACCCTCTTGAGGCCGTACAAGTTGTTGTAGAGCGCCCTGAAGTTCTTGCGGGTGTAGTTGCAGCGATAAGCTCCGCCCATCAGGAACTCCAGAACCAACCCGATGTCGATCAAGGTGATCTGGTAGTCCGGAGGGAGGTTCCCCTGAAACAAAAGTCGGGCTCGTCATCGACCCACCGAGAAACTCCAGAGAATGTGCAATGTTTATTTGCCGACGTCGCGTCGGTCACGCCAATCGGGGGCCGCCCATCACGTGCCACCGACCTTCTTGACGTCTCGGACCACAAAGTGCAGCGTGTTGGCCGGTCCCAGCTTCTGCGGAGCGCCGGCCGGATGGGCGAGCGGGCGGGCACAAACGGGAAGCAGCACGTCAAGTCGGCGAATGATAATAATAAAAAGCTCCCGCGCAGGTTGCTGTGCGTGCGTCTCGTGTCACATGCGTCAGTCGCTCGCTCGAGCGCGCGTGACGTGTGCCTGCGTGCGTGCGTGCGTGCCCCACCGTGTTGTAGAGCTCCTCCAGGCGGGGGATGGTGAGGAAGCGATGAATGTTGACGCCGTTCTCGATCAGAAGTTTGACAAAGTCGACGCGGTCCAACACCAAGGCGTCCATCATGGCCTGCTCCAGAGAGTTGACCTGCCGTGCACATGTAGCGCTAGAGTCCACATGCATGCACGCTTGCCTCGCCTACCCAGCTGAGCAGCTCTAGCTTCCGGGGGTCCGTCTCCTCCGGGGCTTCTGCTTTGGCTTTCCCCGCTTTTCCTTTCTTCCCTCGCGCCTTCCCTTTGGCTGCCGCGGCGCGCTGGGTCGCCGCCGCCACAGCCGCCACAGCCGCCACAGCCGCCACAGCCGCCGGGCTTTTGGGACGCTCGCTGGAGGTCACCGGCTGCACGCAAAACACAAGTCAAGTCTGCAGCGAGGTCACAATCATCCCAGTGTAGCTCGGCTCTCGATTTCACTAAACGTTTTCAGCTCAAGCCCTGGAAGTGGAGCGCTGCATGCGTGTGTGTGTGCGTGCGTGCGTGCATGCTCACGGGCCAGTGGTGTCCGTGCACAAAGATCTGACTGCGGGCGATGTCCACGCGATTCCACGCCAAGGCCAAGCTCAACTGGTCGCACGCCGAGGCGTTGGTGCCTGCACACACACGCGCACGCGCAGACACCTCAGTCGCTCGCCGTGACGCAGACATGCCGAAGTTTGACCTTTGAGAAGCGCCGTGAGGATGGACATCTCGATGTCCTGCTGGCCTTCGCCGCCCATCCGGAAGACGGTGATCTGAAAGGAGACGGCGAATGATGCTCGCATGCAGCTTCCTGCCCGCTCGCTGGACTGCATGCACCGCCCGCCGGCCTGGAATGCAAGGTCGACTCCTTCCCTAATCCTCCCCAATCACCATGGAGGGATTTCCCTTTTCAGTTTGAATCCTAATGGACTGACTCTCGTGTGATTTTGACGCCACAATGCGCTTGACCACGTGACCGTTGGCGAGTTGCCGCCTCCGTCCAGCGGGCTAAAGTTAGCGATGGAACTGTTTAGCCTCCGTTGCCCACCTGTTCCTCCATTTTGGCGGCACTAAATTTGGTCCCCTTTTGCAAAACACTTTTCGTACCCGCTGCCCCCCCCCCAAAAATCTGAACTCGTGCAATGCGGTGCGTGCCAGCCACCAGAGCTTTCTTCTTCATGCACTCCATGACCATGAGGAAGATCTGCTGCGCTTGGCTGCGGCCGTAGTTGAACGTCTTCTGAATGGTGACCAGCAGCTGCTCCTTTACGCCCTCGCTCAGCGACCTGAAAGGCAGCCAGCCAGCCAGCCACAAGTCACAGCCGTGCCACAAGATGGCGCTCCACGGAGGAGCCAGCGCGGAAAGGCCGCCGCTCACCCGTCGGGGTGGCAGTATCTGTGCGCAAAGGAGATGATGTCGGAGGCTCGCCCGCTGCCGTCGCACACCACCACGGGGACGGGCGGGTCCTCCCGCAAGCTGTCCAGGACCACCGAGATGATGTTAGGCCCGCCCTCCAGGATCAGGCACACCACGGGGACGCCTTGACCCAGACCTGCGCGGAGGGCGGGGCTCGTCATTCGCTCTTTGAATGGTGTCGCCGGCGGGGAGGGCTGGCCGGGCACTCACGCGTGTTGATCTTCTGCAGCGCCACGTGCTTCTCCAGCTGGCGGCGGAGTCGCACCTCGGCGCCGTACTTGCCGGCGGTGCCGTCGTCGGCCAGGATGAAGTGCGAGTGGCTGGCGTTGAGCGCGGCCAGCTTGCTCAGCGGGTTGCCCAGCGTCCCGCACGGACGCGACACCTGCGCAGCAGGCAGGCAGGCAGGCAGGCAGGCAGGCAGGCAGCCAGGCAGGCAGGCAGGCAGGCAGGCAGGCAGGCAGGCAGGCAGGCAGGCAGGCAGGCAGGCAGGCAGGCAGGCAGGCAGGCAGGCAGGCAGCCAGCCAGCCAGGGTGGACACGGACAGAGGGAGCACATGAAGGCGTTTCATTGACATCGCCGATGGTTTGGTTCACAACCGTACGCACGCATGCGCAATGAATGAAATGACGCTTTGGGTCCCTTCATAAAACCAAGTTCGTTGCTGCAAATGAAAACTTTGGAGCAATTGAGGAAGAAAAGAATCCTTTTGTTGGCCTATCCGACAAGAGATGCATGCAAAAATTGCAAACGGCGCGGCGTCAAAGACGTGAAATGAATTGCACTCAATTGAATTCAATTTGAGCACTGATGAAAACGAGCGGATAGAAAGGACAGATGCCCGCTTGGATGAAGGTGCGTGGCGGCGGCGGCGGCTGGCTCACGTCTCTGCCCAGGAGGTCGTCCTTGTTGTCCACGATGCCCCACGGCGCGATGCCCACGGCGCACACTTTGCCCCGAGACTTGGACGAGTGATCCTTCAGGGCGTCGCCCACGTGGCGGATCACGCCTGGCGCCAAGTCAAAGAGAAAATAAATCAGTCCATGAATAAATAATGCTCAAACTTGGAGGTTGTTCATGCTGCCAGATGGTTTTGTTTCTCAAGGCGTTTTTTGGAAATTTACTGTCCATTTGCTGGACCTAATGCAAAGAGTTCAATTGCAAAAGCCAACAATGAAATACTATGTTACATTTGGAGAAAAGATCTCCATCCTGGTCGGCGCCCCCTTTGCGTACCGGTGCTGACGCCTCCGGTGAAGATCCAGGCCCCAGTGGTGACGGCGGCTTTGATGAGGCCTCGTCCGAAGACCTGCCGCAGCTTGGGGGGCACCTCGAAGTTCTGCAGGCCGCCGTGGACCGAGATGAGCAGCGTGGGCAGCTCCAGCGACCACTCCTTCACCATGAGCTGCAGCAGGCACTCGGGCTTGGAGTCGAACGACACGCGGATGTACTGCGTCCGGGGGGGGGGGCAGGTGCACGCACCCAAAACAAAACAAAAAGCGTCGCCGGTCAATGGGAGGCCAAACACTGACAATGGAGCGTTAGGCAGCGCAGCGCAGCGCTGCTGGGTATACCATGGCCTTGTTGACGTGTCCTCCCTCCTGGAACTCAAGCACGCCGTACGCGTCGGTGGGGGCGGCCCGGGTGTGTTTGAGCGGGCTCCAGCGCTCGGGCGCTCGGAGCTCCAATCGCGGCAGGGGCCCGCCGCCCTCCGCCGCCTCTTCCTCGCGCCCGCCCAGCGAGTGCTGCGTCACCGCCTGGCCGCAGCCGCACCTGCCGAGAGAACGGAGGGCGCACGGTCGCATGGCGTGCGTCCTGTCTTCGTCCGAACCGCAAAGCTAAAGTTACGAAAACACGCCCCGAGTGATTGGGCATTGGGCTCAATGGCCGTCAACTAGTTGTGTTGCATGGGAAGATTCTTGCCGGGGGCGACACGGGAGGGAGGAAGGAAGGAAGGAAGGAAGGAAGGAAGGAAGGAAGGAAGGAAAGAAGGAAGGAAGGAAGGAAGGAAGGAAGGAAGGAAGGAAGGAAGGAAGGAAGGAAGGAAGGAAGGAAGGAAGGAAGGAAGGAAGGAAGGAAGGAAGGAAGGAAGGAAGGAAGGAAGGAAGGAAGGAAGGAAGGAAGGAAGGAAGGAAGGAAGGAAGGGTTCCTTAAGGGTTCCCTAAGGATTCCTTAAGGGTTCCGAGTCTGGCGCATGGCCGGCCGGCCGGCCGCGCCTGCCTCGATGGGGCTGTCCGTAGCCCCCAAACGCCGCGTTCCCGTTGACCTCAAAGCTGAGACGAAGGCATGGTGACCACATCTGAACGCCATGCAGACAGACTCAAAAGTCACGTCTCCCTCCACTTTTTATGGATATTGTGCGCGTGCGTGCGTGCGCCCGCGCGCGCGCACCTGCTGCTATCTTTTCCTGGAACGATGTGCACGCATTCTCTCTTCTGGAAGGTTTTCTCGATCCAAGCTCTGTGCACCTGAAACGAGATGCAAGGCATTCTCACAGTGCAATCAATGGATGACGCTGTTATTTCTGACAGTGAGCGTTATTTACATATGGAACATTTGTCGAGCGATTTGGTCTCGCTTCCCAAGCCGAACCGAACCGAGCAGCCACCATGCAAAGCTAGCTAGCTTCCTGCGGGAGGGGTCCGACAGTCGGACGGACGGACGGACGGACGGCAGCACCGACATGCTGACGAAAGGACAGATCGATATCGGCTGCATGCGTGGCGGCTCATTTGGGTGCAAAGCCAACGCAGAGACCAAAGCCACGCCCCTCTCACCTCAGGTCTAGTTCGTGCATCTTTCAGAGCATTTGACCACTTTGTCGCAGGAAATCCAACGACCCCAAAAGTTGTTTGTTTGTTTGTTTGTAAAATAAAACAGATCAAAATGTTGTTCATTAACCTCATTCATGGCGCGCGAGCGTGCATGCAAAAGAATCGGACTAATTATTGTGAGAGTGAAGCTTTCCATTTCTTGATGGTTCCAATCCTCTTATACACAATAACCATGAAAAATAAATAATCCTGCTCAGCTTTTAAATGACGGTGATCATGTTTCATTGTGCTCTCTCGCAGGCAGGCAGGCAGGCGCGCGCGCGCGCACACACACACAAACACACGTGCCCGCGCGCCATGGCACTCTAGATAATGGAGGATTAGCATGAACCTAACTTAAGCCATGGTGACATTGTCATCATCTTCCTCTACCTATATCTCCACATGTATTTATGAGTAGCTTGACGCGGGACAAAGTGTGCAGCTTGAGCGAGCGTATTTTGCACAGCCAGTGTCAATCAAAGACAAACTTGTCATCCATTTTTTTTGTCCTGTCCAGCAATGTGACTTGGACAAATGCCGCAAAGCTTTCAGTTATGGCTGAGCGAGGATGATTCCAAAGTTCACCACCTGGGCAAAGCGAGCCTTGCCTCGGCGGACAGGGCTGAGTTACGTCTGACGACGTGGCCGCCGCCGAGGATCGCTCGCTCATGGCCTCTCCGGCTCGCTCGTGGCCTCTCCGGCTCGCTCATGGCCTCTCCGGCTCGCTCGCAACTTTCCGCTTACAGACAACAAGTTGTCAACAAAGTTTCCCCAAGCAACTCAGGATGATTGTCTCTGAAGACGTCAACTTGTCTCCAAAGGTAAGGTGCCTTTATGGCCATGGTCCACCGTCCTGACATGAGCCTTGCCCAGCCAAACGCCTCAAAAAAAAAAAAAAAACACAAGCCACACAGACTGACTGCAACGCCGTGCCACGCCAGTTTGTTTGGATGTCTCTCTCTCTCTCTCTCGCTCTCTGTTTGGCCGCTTGCGCCTGGTAGGGAGGACGCCGGGCACCTTGCCGCCGAGGCGACATCGTGCCGTTGTCTCCAGAGACGTCTCTGAAGCCCAGCCGCGTGCTTGAAAAAGTTGGACTTACTCTCTGCGATCCGGACGAGGCGCTGCGTTTCACGGACGAGCGCTTGAAGGAGCCGTCGGTTCCTCGTCTGCCTCTGCCGTCCATGGCCGCGTCTTGAGGACGGCGTCCCTAGGCTTGGTTGCCTCTCGCCGTTCAGGGCGCCTCTGTCAAAAGCCGCATCGCCTACGAACGGGCGCGTGCGTGCCTGCGTGCGTGCGTGCGCGCTGACCGGGTGGGCGAGCGATCGGACCGGGTAATCCCGCTTAGTTGTCTTTAATGCACGACGGAGATTTCATAAACGCTGATGGCAGGAAAATCCACTTTGGAAGCACAAAAGGCCAACAAAGGCAGCAGCCCCGCCTGCCCCGTCCCGTCCCGCTCCGCCACTCTGTGCCTCCCAATCACCACGCACACATGTTGATTGTTGCTGCTGAGCCTAAATCTTGTAAAGATTTAAATCTTGCACAGCCCCAAAACACACAAGAAACGAGCCCAAGGGCGGGCACTTGAGCTCAGTGTGCAGGTGCAGGCCCAAGGGCCGAGGTCGGGAATTGTTCAAACGTCCTCGCACAGCAGTGTGCGTGCGTGCGTGCGTGCATCCTGGGCAATGACTTTGAATATCATTCATTATTACTGATCATTAAATGAACTTTACAGTATATCATGATTTCATTCATTATAGATCATGATGCCATTCATTCATCACCAATTACTATTGATTGGCGGAAACAGGTCTCACGCAACGTTTCCAACTGAACCTCCATTTCATCATCTGACCTTGACTACGTAGTATATTATGGAAGTAGATGGTGTTCTTGTTGCCTTTTGCTATTTCTCTGGCCGGCCGGGCTGGATAAGCAAGCGCATAGACGTATTGTGGAAGAAGGAATTGCGCACAGCTCGCGGTGGGCGGCATGGCGTCTAAGACGGACGGACGGACGGACGAACGTCCACTTGAGCAGGTGTGTTGCCTGATGACGGCAAGCGCACCACACTCCTGTTCTATTCGGGCACTATTTGGAAGCTGGACGGCACGGCGTCCGTACGTCTATAGTCGTTCCCGCCTTGAACCCAGCCAGCGGCTGTCTAAAACCTTTCAGGTCATTTGGCTGCAACGTCACCCCAAGGACACTTGCCGAGGGAGCGCGCTTGGCTCCTAGCCTGTTCCTGTGCGGGAAGGTCAAAAGTTGCGGCTCGAACGCGGTCAACGTAGAGCCGACGAATTTGTCATGAAAGAAACGTTGGGCCATCTTCTGCATTTGTCTTGATGTAGCTTAGGTGGTTCGAAGAACCAGGATGAGTTGCTTGTCTCCGTGACCTTCCCAAATAAATAGGGGGTGCAGCAATGTCTTGGACAGCCTGCCATGGAACGTATCCTCACGATCAGGCACATTTCATTGGCTACTTTTGACACCACTATTTGCCAATGTTCAAATTTGACACGTCTTAAAACACAACTGTGGGAGATACTATGTTTCCGTTTTTTATTCATCCATCCACTCATTCTGTAAGTGGAGGAAAGTGATGTGTAAATAAATGACTCGAATCCTGCCCGCATTTGCATCGTACCGCACGACCCAAATTGGCCGTTGCTACGCAAGTCCGAAAGCTGCCGTCCAAAAAAAAGATCAGGTTCCTTACAGATGCTCTGTGGCAATTGGCTTTGCTAAGGGATTCGTTGAAGCGCTGCTGCATAAAACGCTGCATGTGGCAAATGTCTGGAAACGTCGCATCGTTGAAGTGATTGCATAACTATGCCGTTTTGTTCCGGGAGCGACTTTAAAGTGGCAGCTGCTGCGGTTGAAGAAAGCGTTGCAAAGGATCACTTTGCCGTGAGCTCTGTCTTCCCATAAACGCGTGTCACTATTTATTGATTCAGAGCACCAGCAAACGTGTTATTTCACAGGTGTGTGCGGGTTAGGGTCAGAGCGGTAGGCCTTTGCAGTCGCCGGTGCATCAGGTTTGCTTCCGACGGAATGGACAGAACGCCGCCGCCGCCGCCGCCGCCAAATTGGCAGCGCCAGCCACCATTTGGCGCTGGAGTCAAACGGAGCCGCTGCTGCCCTCCCCGGCGACACACTTGTGCTTGTTGAGCTGGTACTTGTAAGCAAAGTTGTCCCCGCACAGGTGGCAACAGAAGGGTTTCTCCCCAGTGTGCGTTCGCATGTGTCTCAACATGGTGGCTTGAAGCGTAAAGCGGGAGTTGCACACGGAGCATGCAAACGGTTTCTCTCCGCTGTGCGTTTTCATGTGGTTGGCGATGGTGGACTGCAGCCGAAAGGTCATGTTGCAGACGGAGCAGGAGAAAGGCTTCTCTCCCGTGTGAATTCGGGTGTGCTCCATCAAACTCATCATCCTGGAGAAGATTTTGCCGCAGAAGGAGCACGTGAAGTTGTCGCCCGTGTGCGTCCTCATGTGCGGGATCAACGACGAGCGAAAGCGAAAGGTCATGCCGCACAGCGAGCACGAGAAGGGCTTCTCTCCGCTGTGGATTCGCATGTGGGCTTTCAAATTGATATTTTTGGCAAAGCCTTTTGCGCAGATGGAGCAGGCAAAAGGTTTCTCGCCGCTGTGCGTTTTGGCGTGCTCCTTCAAATTGCTCTTTCTGGCAAAGCTTTGAGCGCAAACGGCGCACGCAAAGGCTTTTTCCCCCGTGTGCGTTTGCGTGTGTTTCACCATGGTGGAGCGATCGCGGAAAGTCATGTCGCACGCCGGGCACGGATAAGGCTTTTCCCCGGTGTGCTTCCTCATGTGGATGGTCAAGGTGCCCCTTTGAGTGAAGCTTTTAGCGCACAGCGAGCAGCCGAACGGTTTCGCTCGCGCGTGACTTTGCGTGACGTGCGTCTTCAAGTCCGACTCGAGGGCGAACCTTTGGTCGCATCGGGGACATTGCCAGCCGCCTGGCTGATTTGGCGAGTCGCCTCGAGAGCTTTGCGCTGGCGCCGGCTCCGTTTGGACGCCGTCTTCGTCTTCGCTCTTCACCACCACGCGAATCACCGGGAAGTCGCACGTGTCCGCCCGCTCCTGGCCGTCCGCACCTTGCGCACGCTCCTCCTGCCGGCTCACGTCCACTTCTTCCTCTTCGTCTTTAAAGCGGCGGGGCACCGGCTGCTCCTCGTCCTGTTCCTGAGTGGGCAGACCTCCGGGGCTGTGAGGCGGCCGCTGCCGCTGCCGCTGCCACCGCTGGACATCTGCAAAGGGACAATTGTGGCACACCTTAACACAAGTAGCAGCCAAGACACTTGGGAAGCATGAGAAGGTCGATAAAGACATTTCTGGGACCAAACGAGGGCTTTTTCTACAGTAGCTGTATCCAAAAATTCAAAAGGCGCTCATCGTTGACGCCATTCATTTTCATGATATTACTAAGAAATGGACAGTGTTTAGCAGAAATTTGACAAGGAAAAATAAATAAATAAATCATCAAGTTAGCACCCCCTCCTGGTGGAAAGTAAGGTTTTCTGTTCGGTTTTTGTGTGTGTGTGTGTGTGGGGGGGCGATCTCGTTAGGTCGGGGGGGGGGCATTGTCATTGAAGGTGACATGTTCTGGGGACGTTGGCGGGGCAAAATGCATGCAAGTCAAAGGAAAGAATCAATTCAATGAACTGAAAGTCTCAGACGAAACAGGCCAATTCAAGGACAAAAAGATGTTGGCGAATTAAACCCACCTGCTGTGTGCGCTTCCATGAGGGGGGGGGGCTTCTGCTCCTCCTATCCGGGCCACTTTGTTGGCTGGCCCGCCGGCCACCGGCACTGGCGGCTAACAAGCTAAGCTAGCTGGCCGGTCGGCCGGATAGATTTGATAGATAGGCGTCAAAACACACAGAGAAGCCCTTGTAATAAACTGCGATGTTCTGTCCGCCTTCGATGGCAGCAACGATCACTTGGTGAAAGTCAAAAAAAGATTACAGCAAAAGGTGGAGCCGATCAAACATTTAGACGCGGGCGATCGGCCCCAATGGAGGAGCGGCAACGTTCACTGCGCTTTCGTTTAAATGATCACTGCGCATGCACGCTGGCCGCCATCTTGGATGGCAGTAAGGCGAAGCATGAGGGTCAAAAGACAAAGGAAGTTGTTGTTTTTTTGGGTTATGTAAACACTATATTATTAAAACGAATAGTATATTGTTCTACATTGATATTAACATCTGGTCGAGATAGAGCGAGCGGTCAATCGGCCTAAATGCAAGGAAGGAAACCCACCACGCAGGAGCCCTACACCTCAGGACTGACTGTGAGGCAACGTGCGTTATGACCAGTGCGCACACGCGCGCCATCAGCATCCATTTAGCATCGACAGCATCCCATCAAAGAAGTGCAGATCCGAGCAAACAACACAGTGTCTGACATAGGGAAAGAATATGAGGCCAGGAATTGCCATCGACGTCAGGCCCGCAGCGCTCGGCTAACCGGTGTTCCCTGCTCAGTGTGCCTCCACGGTGATGGCTCTTTTGGCATCAGGTTGCCCGCGACGTTGCAGTTGCTCGCTCCAAACGTTGAAGCTTCTGCACCTCGCTTAGCTCGGTAGCCGCTAGCAAAGTTAGTTAGGCTTTCGGCCGCGTTGCTATCGTGTGGAAAACGTCGCGTGCGGAAAGCACGGTCGCCGAGCACCGCGAGGAACTTTGGGGAATTAAAGAAGAAGACATCAACTGCAAGCTCACATGGATTCTTACACAGCAGGTTGGTCTATAAATGCTGTATTTATGCACTTGAATTTAACAAGTAGAAATGTTTCACTCGCTTCATCCTTCATCGTCTAGACTGGGATGGTAGCGAACTTCTGTGTCTTGTCATTTCAGGGACCGACGTTCATCAGAGAGGCTTGAACATTGTCGGGGCAAATGTTTGCCCCCCCCCCCGCCTTGAAAATGTCCACCCACAGGTGTTTACCGCGACCGTGCACGTTCGCCAAAGTGGACCAAATAATGGCAACCGAAAGGAGCTCCGGCGAGGTTGGTTGGCTAGCTACGGTTCAAAGTCGGAATGTCGGCGCTCTTGCCGCCGCCACACGGGTGCCTGCCCAGCTGGTACTTGTAAGCGAAGGCGCGGTCGCACGCGTGGCATCGGAACACCTTCTCGCCCGTGTGTCTTCTCAAGTGGGTCATCAAGGTGACTTTCTGAGAGAAGGATTTACTGCAGAAGGAGCAGGCAAAGGGTCTCTCTCCGGTGTGCGTCCTCGCGTGCTGCACCAACGCCGAGCCCACGGTGAAGCTGGCGCCGCACGCCGAACAAGAGAAGGGTTTCTCGCCGGTGTGGATGCGGGTGTGAGTCAGCAGGTTTCCCTTCAAGGAGAAGCGTTTGGCGCAGAAGGGGCAGCTGAAAGGTTTCTCTCCCGTGTGCGTGCGGGCGTGCCGCATCAAGATTCCCTTCTGAGAGAAACGCTTGCCGCACGCTGAGCAGCCAAACAGTTTTTCTCCCGTGTGGCAGCCCATGTGGCGCTTCAGGTTGCTCTTGCTACCAAACGTTTTGGTGCACTGAGGGCACCTGAAGGCTTTGGAGCTCCTGGAGCCTCCTCTGGGGCGGTCCTCGTCTGGAGAGCGACGCGATGGCGAGGACGTGTCTGCGAACGGCGCCGTGGGCTTCTCCTTGCCGCCACCGTCGCCGTCTTCACTCTTCACCGCGGCGACTGTATGCTTGCCGGCGTCAGCTTCCTGGCTGATGCGGACTTCTTGCTCTTCCTCCTTGATGCTGGGGGAGCCGGTCCCCCCCTCCTCCTCCTCCTCCTCCTCCTCCTTTTTGATGAAGGGGCATGCTTCCCCTTTGAGACAGGGCGACCACAGCGCCTCCTCTTGGGGCTCCAAAGTTTCGCATGTCACGCCCGAGAGCTTCTCTCTCGGCTGAACACCTGCGAGACACCGGAAGGAAGACCAGTCTGTCATGTTTTGCCATTTGATGCCTGACTGCAATGATGTATTCTAATGAATGAAAATATCATTTTATAATCAATTCCTTTGGAAACAATCTTTTTTTTTCTCATACTTTTGTATTTTCTATCTTATTCTTCCCAACCTTATGCCCCCTCCCTCCCAAGAAAAAATGCTCCTTGTGCTTTTCCCAATCATTTTTGTACCTTCTTTTGTCTAATCTATTTGATTTCGCTCTCTTGGTTCTTCTGGCGTCCGTGCAAAATGAGGCCGGTGCAAGAAGCGGCTCGCTCGCTCGGTCGGTCGCCCGTTCAATTTGCCCCTCTGCTTGCGCCGTCGACGATTGGAGGGAGCCAGCCCTCCATTCTGGGTCCAATCGATTCTATTCCTAGTCTGATTGTTGTTGTCGCTGTTTTGTATTGTTAGAAAGGACAGAACACCCTAACGTAGAGAAACCTCGGTTTCAATGGCTTCACTTTCTGACTGATATTTTCCAGTCATGTTCAGAGGACCAACCTGCTACGGCGTGAGAATCCATCGGAGCGTCCAGTCGCCGATTGTCATTCTTTCGTTCCTTCTCGTTCTCCGTTGTTGTTGCTTTTGGCAATACTACTACGATTGATTTTCCTTTATTTTTCTACCAATGTTTTCCCTCAAAAGACAAACACTCGAGGCTCAAGCCACCTTAGCATGTTGCTAACTTCTGCGACTTTTTGTTAGCAAGCTAACGAACTAAGCTAAAGAGAGACGCTTCGTTGCGCGAGAGTGAAGTAAAGGTCTCAATGGGATTGACGCCTTCTACTGTCGATGAAAACAACAAAAATCCCTAGCTTGGATTTGAAAGCGTTAATAAAGTGCTTGGAGGAGCGGTCAGGCTCCGCTCGGCGACGTGTGGCTTACTTCCGCCTTTTCTCTTCTTCTTCGTCTTCTTCTTCTTCTTCGGGGGAAGGCGGTGACAACCTGTATCCGTGGCGGCACAATTCTGCCATCAACTGGAAGCACGTTTAAACTTACTACGGCACATGAAATTGACCATTTACGTCGTCACAAAACACCTTTATTTGTACGATTATTACGATCATATTTTTGATGTGTTGTCCGAAGGAAGGAGGGAGGGATGCTGGTGATGAAGTGAACTAACACCAAATAAACTAACGGAAGGGATGCTGGTGATGAAGTGAACTAACACCAAATAAACTAACGCGGAATCAAGTCAAACAAAACGGAATGAAGTTGACACATGACGAAAGTCAAATCAAACCTGAAGTGTGAAGAACTGGAAATTCAACAATATTGTCAACGTCTCTCTCCAAAGTCATATTTCAGCCCCTGTCGCAGACGGGGAAGACAATTCCAGAAACATTTGAGAGCTAGCTTACAGCTGGGCTTTCTACCGAAATCGGACTTGATTCCCTGAAACGTTCAAGATCATTTGCAACAATTCCACCTTTCCCGGGGACGGACGGGTGCGTTCCATTCAATAGAGTCCTCCGTTCTGACTTCAAAATCTTCTTCCCCCCTGAGGTTGGCAAACGTAATTTTGAGCCACCGATCCCGATCGAAGGATTCCCTCCGTTTGAAGCCCCATATCCAAAATCTACGGCGCTCGCAAAAAATTCTAGGAGCCGCAACCGCGTGTTCAGAGCTTTATTTGAAGAACTGTACCCTCGAGGATTTACAGTAGGTCTATATATTCCCCGCAATGAACAATGATGTGGCAATTTGTTGCAATTTGCCATCGACCCTCTATTATTTACTGATGACGACATCTTGATGCCAAGGTGACCATTTGAAGGGAGTTGAGAAGCTGCATTCGGTCAAAAGTAGTCCTTAGGGGCAGCCAAAGTCAAAGTTCTTCCATGTCTTCACGCTTCAAGTGTCGCACGCGCACCGATGCTTGCTCAGTTGACTCGGGCTGGCAAATTTGGCCTGACACAGGTTGCAGCAGAAGGCTTTTTCGCCCGTGTGCTTCCTGGCGTGAATGTTCAAATTGCCTTTCTGCGCAAAGCTCTCGCCGCACACGGAGCAAGCGAAAGGTTTCTCGCCGGTGTGCGTCCTGGTGTGTTTCCGCAAACTGCCCTTCAGAGCAAACTTTTTTCCGCATACGGAGCAAGGAAAAGGTTTCTCCCCCGTGTGCGTCCTCATGTGGATGACCAGATTTCCCTTCTGCGAGAACTTCTCGCCGCACACTGAGCAGGGGAAGGGTTTCTCCCCAGTGTGCGTCCTCATGTGCTTCATCAGGTTTCCTTTCTGGGAGAACTTCTCGTCGCACACCGAGCAGGAGAAGGGTTTCTCTCCCGTGTGCGTCCTCATGTGCGTGGTCAGATTGACCTTCTGCGAGAAGCGCTCACCGCAAAGCGAGCAAGGGAAGGGTCGCTCGCCGCTGTGCGTCCTCATATGGATCATCAGCGTGCCTTTGAGCGAGAAACGGCCGCCGCACACGGCGCAGACGAAGGGTTTCTCGCCGGTGTGGATCATCACGTGGCCCATCAAGTGCTCCCGCCGACCGAAGCTCTTGCCGCAAAATGGGCAGATGAAGATGTCTTCCTTCGCGCGCGCACTCAAGCCGGACACGTGGCAACCGCCCCCCCGAGACCAGCCGAAGGCCGCGTGGCCCGGAGAGCCTCCGTCACGGCTCCGCCCTCGCCACGCTCTGGTCTTCTGCTCCGGCTCGCCTTGGTCTCGCTCATCTTCGCCTTTCACGACCACTCGCATCGCCGGGAAATGGCTGAGGTCGGCCCGCTGCTCGTCAGAACCGCTTGCGGGGCCACGCTCGCCACCTTCCCGGCTGACGTCTACTTCCTCCTGTTCCTGTTTGACGCGGAGGGGCTCTTGCCCCTGATCCTCTTTGACGTGGGGGGGCTGCGCTGCCTGCAGCTGCCGGCCGCCGCCTGCGGGACACAAAGCTACTTCAGAAAATGTGATGGCCTCCCTCCGCAACGGCCATCAGTAGATTGGCCCGAGTTGGCACACTTGAAAGCTTCAATGATAAAAGGAAGGGTGAGCTGAGCTGAGCTGAGCTGAGCTAAGCTGAGCTGAGCTGAGCTAACCTCGCGAGCGTCGCCGCTCTTTTGGTTCCAAAAGGTTCCTGCTTGGCGTCCGCTCACCTTCTCTCATCGTCTATGGAAAATTTCAAGCGCCCAACCGCCAGCGCCCTCTTCGTTTCGGTTCCACGAGCGCGCCAATGAAGCGGTCGCTTTGGCACATTTTGCTCCACGCGAAACCGAGGTCAACTTGACATTCACTGGGCTCTCGACTTTAGCATGTTGCTAACTTGCGCCGGCCGCCGCTCTTTGTTGGAAGCTAACACGCCAAGACACCCGGAGCCGCTTTTAAGTCCGGCGAGACCAAGCTAGCGTGACACAAAGGTTAAATTCTTGCGATCCGATCGATGACGAAAGAATAAAGCCGTTGGTTGGTTGGTTGGTCGCTTGGCTAACGTCACCTGTCATCAGTAAAGCGGTCCGACGTTTTGCTCACATTGTCCGAGGCTCGGCGCTCGCTTCCTTGCTCACTTCCGTGTTTTTCTACTTCGCTTGACCCGATTGGACGACGGCGCCCGTGACGTCATAGGGGCCTCACCTCAAGCTTTGCTCCAACGAATAAACACGATACGAATTAAGGTGCTTCTGAGTTGTTTTTCAAATTCATAAGTGTAGCTAAAGGTGAGTCAAACCACCATAGTTGTGTCAAGATGTACATAGGCGTTTGACAACCGGTTGCATTGCGCAATCGACAGTTATGTTTGATTGTAATGTCGAGTGATCCGCCACCGGTTGCGTCTCAAAATAGCCGCCAGCTTATGGTACGGTCACACGTTTTTTATCCGTCCGTCCATCCGTCCGTATGGCGCTGTTCAAGTGCGACTAGCGCAAGGGACGACGGTTGCTTCGGCAGGCAGGCAGAAAAATGCTGCGAACCAGAGGGAATTGCAGCTCAACGGCTTCTCAACGGACTGACGAGCACACCAGCAGAGCGAGCACACTGGAAAGGTTTGATCTTTTATTAGCATCAGCCTTGGGAGTTGCCGCTTACAATAGGACCGACTCTATTCCCGTACGATCCTCCCCAAAAAGCGCCGGCGCTAAAATGCCCAACTCTAGCCGTCCAAGTCCATCTGAGCGCTGCTGCCCTCGCCGCCGGCGCAGGCGTGTTTGTCGAGTTGCTGCTTGTGCGAGAATTGACCGTGGCACGAGCGGCAGCTAAAGGGCTTTTCGCCGGTGTGCGTGCGGGCGTGCACGTTGAGCGTCCCCTTGATGGAGAATTTCTTGCCGCACACGTTGCAGGAGAAGGGCTTTTCCCCCGTGTGGATTCGGGTGTGTCCGATCAGGTGTCCCCGCTGAGCAAAGCCTTCGCCGCAGAAGGAGCACTTGAAAGGTTTCTCTCCGGTGTGCGTGCGCATGTGCTGGATCAAGGCGGGGCGCACGGTGAAGCCGGCGTCGCACTGGCTGCACTTGAAGGGCTTCTCGCCCGTGTGCTTCCTGGTATGCCGCATCAGGTTGCCTTTGAGGGAGAAGCGCTTGCCGCAGAAGGAGCAAGTGAAGGGCTTCTCGCCCGTGTGCGTCCTCATGTGGTAGACCAGATGCGCCTTGCGGATAAAGCGCTTGGGGCAAACGGTGCAGCTGAACGGTTTTTCCCCCGAGTGGATCATCATGTGCCGCTGCAAATCGGACATCTTGAAGAAGGCCGAGTCGCACAGGGAGCATTTGAAGTGCTTGGCGTCGAATCGCGCGTGGTCGGCCGGATAGCCCCTGGGCGCCGGGGGGCCGCCCGGCGAGCGGGCCGGCCGCTGAGCCCGCTCTGGCGTTTGGCTCTTGGCCGGCGCAGGAGGGGGCTTGCTGCTCGGCGCCTCCTCGTGCTCCTCCCGCCACGCCGGTCGCTCTTTGCCGTGGCCGGGCTCCTCTTGCTCCTTGCAGCTCAACTCCCGCCGCCGCTGCTCCTGCTCGGGGGCCACGTCATCCTGACCCACGTCTGCGGGAACGCAGAAAGACAGATGCACTTTGGAACATCGCTCACCTTTTACAAACTGTCAGTGAAGAAAATGAGCCACGTTTGTTTGGCCCCTGCCGCATTTTAGCAGGACCTTTTAGTGGAGACGACCACAAACTGTCAGGCTTGATACTTTGGGATTTTTCATTCTTTTAAACTTTGCTTTCTTCATGTTCAGTTAGGTGTGGTTTCTTTTTCGAAATATGAAAGGTAATCAATCACATGTCCCAATATCGCGTCCTAAGTCACTACAATTCCCAAACAGATTGATCGTCTTCCTTCCTTCCTTCCGTCCGTCCGTGACGCGTTACAGAAACAAATGCTGCATTCCAAACGAACCCCAAAATGCACACGTATGAAGCGACGATGAAAAAGAATCCAAATACGCATGGTTTTTAATCAATGCCAAATGTGGTTTCAGTTGCTTCTACTTTTTTTGTTTTTTTAAAGGCGCCGTCATTCACAAAAAAACGTTTCTGGTTGAATTGTAGTTCTTTATTTCTCGCCAACCATACGAACGTGTCTGCGTCACGACTGAGGAGAAGCGGAGCGGGACGGCGAGGATCTTCCGCCCCGCGCCGTCGAGAACCAATCCATAAGAAACTAATAAACACATAATACAAAGATGGAAAGCAATACTGACGCAGCGCTACTACTTTCAGAGTAGAGTAGGATGTGGACAAAAGGCTCAGCTAAACCCAGCCTTTCTCATTTTCCAAACTTGCAATGCACATTGTTGAATGGTGGTCCCCAGGTGCGAACCAACCTGCTGTGCTCGAGTCCATGAGCGCGTCCAAAAGTTGTCGTTGCCGCAGGTTCTCCTCTGGTTCGAGAAAGTTCCACCTCGTACTCGCTTATGGTTCTCTCCAACACCGCAAATATTTCTTCCACGGCCGCATTCAGCCGCTGGTTGACCAGAGCTCGCAGCATTTTCACTTTACACATTCTCACGCGGTGACAAGAGGAAGAAGAAGAAGAAGAAGAGGACCAACAAGACGACTTCGGCACTCGCGGCTGGCCTGGCGCGCGCTTCGCGGGCTGCTAACGTCCGTCCACCGCTCTTTGTTTGCAGCTAGCAGGCTACTAAGCAAGCGGGAGTCGCTCCCTCCCAAGTGACGAGTTTGCAGCCAACTGGACTGTTTCGTCTGTCTTGGTCTAGCGACCAGGGGAACCCAAAGGAATAATGAGCCACACAGAAGTAGGAAAGGCAGGCCCCGAAAGGTTGATTTTCACGCTCAAGTCAGCTCCGGCTTAGCAACGTGTGACGGCTAATTGGGAGACTTTTTTTGTCGCCTTCCTTCTTCTTTGTCGTAATTGAAAGGCCCGTTTAGCGCTTATTCGCTCGATGCAACCATCTAGCGGTCGTTCAACACCGCCGCCCGCCATGTCAGCGCCGCGATTAAGCAAGCCGCAGTGCGCATGCGTGGAACGGCCGCCATTGTGAACGCCTTCGATGGTACCCCTCGAGGGACAAACGACATAAACGCATCGCCCGTGACGGAAAGTGCGCGCTCCTCGGTCTCGTCGCCATGGTAACAACAGGTTCTCCGCCAATAGAATTCTCTAACTCTAGAATTATAAACAACAACAATAACATCGTTTTTAAAGAACAATAAAACAAACATCTTGAGAACTGTGCTATATTAGACCAAATTTCGTGAATGATTATTTTTTTCCTGGTGTGGCAACAATTAGCTTCCCCACGTGTACACTGTGTTCACTTGAGAATGTGGACTCTGTTACGGCAAATTCAGTTTGGACAAACTTTATTTATTTATTTTTTGGTCATGTGGAAGACATTCAAGGCACACGCAACACTTTTGAATTGCAGTCAGAAAACAAAGTGGAGCAAAACACACCCAGCACACTAACACATGTTTTTCAGTTGCGATGCTTTAGTGTTGGATGGCGTTTGGCCGCTGCCACCGCCGCTCCAGCCGCCGCCGCCGCTTTCCCCGCCAGCACACACGTGTTTGTCCAGCCGGAGCTTGGAGGCAAACTTCTCACCACACGCGTGACAGTCAAAAGCTTTGCCTCGCGTGTGACTTTGCATGTGTTTGACCAGTTTGGAGTGAAATCTGAAGTTCATGTGGCAGACGGAACAGGAGAGCGGTTTCTCTCCGGTGTGGATCCTCACGTGTTCCACCAAACTGGCCTTTCGGGGGAACTTTTTATCGCAGAAGGAGCAGGCGAAGCGCTTCTCGCCCGTGTGCAGGCGCGCGTGTCTCAGGAGCGACGAGTGGACGCTGAAGCTGGCGTTGCACACCTGACAGGTGAAGGGCTTCTCGCCCGTGTGCGTTCTCACGTGGTTGACGAAGGTGGACTGAAACCTGAAGGTGGCGCCGCACACGCCGCAGGTGAACGACTTGTGGCCCGAGTGCTTTTTCATATGGCCCAGGAAGGTGGAATGAAACTTGAAGGTCATGCGGCACGTCGAGCAGGAGAAATTGGCATCGCCTCGCGAGGGCTCCTCGGCCGCCGCCCCGGCCACCGCCCCGGGCGCCGCCCCGGGCGCCGCGTGGCTCCTGGCGTGTCTTTTCAAGTGTCCCTTGCTGCTGTAGGTTTTATCGCATTGAGGACATTCAAAGAGTTTACGGAGACCTCGGGCGTCTTCCTGGTCGGCGTCGCTCTCCGTCACCATTTTCTCAGAGATTATGCGGGCAACTCGGGCGTCTTCCCGGTCGGCGCCGCTATCTGTCGCCATCTTCTCTGCGCTCTCGCCTTGCTCTTCATCTTCACTCTTGACGACGACGCACGTCACCGTCAGCTTGCCGAGGTCGCCGGCCTGGTGCGGCCGCTCCGCCGCCGTTGTCTCCTCTTTGCCGAGGGGGTGCTCCGGATCTTGCGCATCTGCCGCACACCAGAAGGCAAACGTTGGCAAAGTCTTCCCATTCCAGTAAGGCATCCGCCTCGCAACATCGACGACGTGTTTATTTATTTATTTTCAAATGCAAAAAAACCAAAACGTGCTTTACGACCGCAACGCACGACGGTGGCGTTTTTGGCGAGTCTGCTTTAAGGGGACAGTCGAAAACTAAAACCAGGGCTTAATTGCAGAAAAGCGCCATCGAGCTTCACCTAACTTTGACTTCTGCGCATATTACAAACGTGCCAAAGTCGCGGGCCGCGTTGTCGTTCAGAGGGCCGTCCGTGGTTGTTGATGACGATGATGATGGGAAACCGAACAAATGTTTCATATTGCACGCACACACGGGGGAGGGGGTCAAATGACTGTAGGAAGGGGCTCGGCAATGAGATGGGCCCGTTTCAGATTTTGGGCAATTTAGCAAGAACGAGACGAGAATCTGATCAAACAAACCAAGGTTTGCTTGCTCCGCCGGCCCGCCTGAGCTTGACACGTGTGTATTGGAGCTATCGCCTTCATAGTTGGCATTTCGTGGAAGTGAAACGCTCCTCGTTTGACGACGTTTTTCGCTCGTATGAAAAGGCAAACTTTTAAAGTTTGCAGAAGTGGGCACGTCGTCATCCGTTCTGGTGAGCGGGTCTTGAGGGCAGCTTCGTGACGTGAAGCGCTTGACACGGTGCCGCTTCAAGGAAAGCGACAACAAAGAAAAAAAAGTGGCAAGAGCAGGACACAACCTGCTGGTGTGCGCGCGTCCACTTGAGGCTTGAAAAGAGCGTCGAGGAGTTGACGCTGTCGCCGGTTCTCCTCTTTGGTACGACAAAGTTCCTCCTCGTAGTCTGCTATGGTTCTTTCCAACACCGCAAAAACTTCTTCCACGGCCGCGCTCAGCCGCTCGTTCACCAAAGCTCGCAGCATTTGGACTTTAAACATGTCGCCGGGAAAGGCAAGAAGAAGAAGAAGAAGGACAACAACAAACAAGCGGAAGGCGGCCGCTGAGCACGTTGGTTGTCTTTGTTCGCGGCTGACAAGCTCCAAGCTAGCTCGTGCGGCGAAATGGCGGCGAATGACCCGGGTGGGCGAGCGGCCTGCCGATGTTCCTTCCCCCCACTGGTACGTGACAAATGAAAAGAGAATGTTCCCAAGTTGACGCGGTGGCGGACATTAGACGGCACAACGTAAAGTGACGTTGCACGAAGTTGAACGTCAGTCAAGTGGCCCTGCCGAGCCAGGCTGCGCAATGGTTTGCGCATGCGCGGCGACGCGGCCCAAACGCAATTGCTGAGCGCGTCTGCTCGTGAGGGTACTGCGCATGCGCTCGCCATGTCATGGCAAAAAGTGGCCCCGAGGAGGCGAGATTTTCGGACGTCGCTGCTATACGTGCGCTCGCTCACGACTGCTTTCTTGCTTCGTTCGTGCCCTTTTCGTCTCCAGATAATCTCTCTGTTAGCGTGTTAGCTGCTCACAAAGAACGAAAGACATACGTGCGTGTGTCAAATGTTGCTCCCGCGCCAAATGTGAGCATGAAAAGACGAGAAGAGGATGGGGGGGGGGGGGACAAACGAAGAAAAGAACACCAAAGATGATGGACAGCAGGTTCCTACTTACTAGGTTTATGCTCAACATTTCAAATCTGCAAGCTGTGTGCCTTTCTTTTGCAACAACATGAGTGATCAGGCAAAAGATTTAGAATTGGATTTTCAAATGCAACCACGAGGCATTGAGAAAGTTTTGCAATGGTCCAAACACCCCCCACAATAAGCCATGTTCTCGTGCTCTGAAGCAGAATTTGACAACGCAATGACACGCGACGCGTTCTCGTGTGCTGCAGACGTCCATCACTTGGAGGAGGAAGAGGAGGCGCTCGCATTAAAGATGAAGAGGAGGAGGCGGAGAAGGCGCGAGGAGATGGAGGGAGGGAGGGAGGGAGGGAGCCTCTGCAGCAAGCGATTCACCGGGAAGGAAGATCACCTTGAAAGAAGACGCTGGCGTCCGTCCGTCCATCCGTCCACACGGGGGTCAAAGCCTTCGCCTACTTGAGCTTGTCAGTCAGTCGAGCTCAACAGCGGCAGGGTTGTCAGGATTTGACATTGTGCACGCACATGTCTGGAGCAGGCCTTTGACTCCAAACACAACAACATTTACGACTCACTTTTTACGGTCAAGAATTGGAAGGAAAAGTCGCAACAATTGCATGAGACCGCAAGCATTCTCAGCGCAGGACTGACGGCGGCGACCGAGCGACCTTCTCTTTGACTTGGGCTTTCTCAACAATGAACCTTTACTTGTATCAAAGGAAGTCTGCTTGCTCCAAATCACAGTTTTCAGCGTCAACATGTCGAGCTGCTCCTTCGACACCCGGCCGGCTGCGAAACATTCCCCGAGAGAAAGCGGGCCAAAGCACACATGCGAGTGGGCGGCCGCCGTAGCGCTAACACGATTTCCCGTCCGGCTCCAACTGGGAAGCCAACGTGGCATCACAGCCGCGCTTCTCGGCGGCAGCGTGTTTCCGCATGTGGGTCCTCAAGTTGCACTTGTGAGCAAAGGTTTGCGCGCACACGGAGCAGGAAAAAGGTTTTTCCCCCGTGTGCGTTCTCAGGTGTGCCACCAGAATGGCTTTGGTCGCGTAGCCTTCGCCGCACACCGAGCAGTGGAAAGGTCTCTCGCCAGTGTGTCTCCTCGTGTGAATCTTCAAACTGCACTTTGACGAGTACCTTTGGCCGCAGACCGAACAGGGGAAAGGTCTCTCTCCCGTGTGAGTTCTCACGTGGACCGTCATAGTGTCTTTGCGGGTGAATCTTTCGCCGCACGTTGCGCAAGCAAATGGTTTCTCTCCGCTGTGTTTCCTGGTGTGAACCAACAGGATGGCCTTTGTGGCGAAGCCTTCGCCGCAGACTGAGCAATCAAAAGGTTTCTCGCCCGTGTGTCTCCTCATGTGAGCCTTCAAGTTGCTCCTGGAAGAAAAGGTCTGGGTGCAAACTGAACACGGAAAAGGCTTTTCCCCAGTGTGCGTCCTCATGTGCTCCATCAGCGTGTGCTTCCGGGGGAATCTCTCGCAGCAGAGCGAGCAGGCAAAGGGTTTCTCCCCGGTGTGCGTTCTCACGTGCGACTTCAAATTGCTCTTGGAAGAGAACTTCTGAGAGCAGAGTGAGCAGGGAAAGGGTTTTTCGCCCGTGTGCGTCATCACGTGCGACCTCAAATGCGTCCTCCTCGTGAAAACTTTGCCGCAAAAGGCACAGGCGAAGGGCTTTGCTTCGGTCTCGGGGTGGGTGTCGAGCGGGTGCGATAGTGCGGCCGACGCGCCGCCCGCCTCTGATGCGCCGCCCGCTTCCAACTCACTTTGACCTCTGTGAAGCTGTGGAGGCTCACCTGGATCATCTTCAGCCTTGACAACCACCCGTATGACGGAAAAGCATGTGACGTCAGCCCCAGCTGGCTCCTCTCGCTGCTGCTGCTGCTGCTGCAGACGCTCTGGGGCCTCCTGAGCGATGTTCATTTCCTCCTTTTTCTCTTTGACGTCGGGGGGCCCGTCATGCTCCTCTTCCATCTTCACGCGAGGCCACTCGGGTTTCCGTGTGTCCGAATGCTCCTCTCCCGTTGTTGTGCGCGCGGGCCTGGTGTCCGCAGGACGCAAAACCCAGAAGAAAAAGTCACAGTGTGCGTGCTAGCAACTAACAGGAAGAGGACCCTACATTGGAACAGTGTCTTATCAAAGTGAGAACAAAGTCTTGCCTTTTTGGCAAAACCTCCGACCCCCCCCCCCAGGCGTTTCTTGGACTTGAAAGTTTGGCCCCAAATTTACAGTTGACAAACGAGCGTCAAAAAGAGCGAAGGCTGCACTTGCCGTTAATAATGTTACTAATAAAAGAATGTTATGTTCACACGCTCGATCCTGTGGAATATCAAAACAAGTGTGAGCGTCAAAATAGAAAGCAACCTGCTGCGTGCGAGTTCATGTGAGCGTCCAGGAGTTGACGCTTTTGCTGCTCCTCGCACTCCGCCCTGGTTCCCGTCCACATGTCCGAACCAACAACAACAACAACAACAACAAAAAGATGAGCGTTTCTGAACCGTGCGACGGACGCGCGGGTGATGACGTCACGCCACACGCTGTCGCGGTTGCAGTGACGCCGCCACACGTCGCTTCAATTCTTTTCCGACCTCGATCCGGTGCTGACATCTGGTGGCGCTACGACGCAACCGCTACGCTCTCAAGTGTTCAGATTTGCTGAACTTGCTGAACTTGAGCTTGTCCAAATTGTCCTGGAGATTTCAGCAAGTCGCAACAGTTTCCCATATCTGTCATCTTCCGCCAAAGGAGACAGCACGGCTCGTTAGCTTGGTGTGTTTTTCCATCATTTGCAAACATCAGCCTTTATTTAAGAAATATTTTTACCGCTTAGCTGACGGTGTTATGAACCAAACCAGTAATCATTCAATCTGTGGGCTTTTTTTGTTTTTTGCATCGTTGATTTGAAATATCGTAAATCAAGGGGTGGAAGTTGAATCAATTGTAATCGGCGAATTGATTGATTAATTATTCGTACTTCGAGGTTTTTTTTCTTTTTTTTAATTTAAAAAAAAAAAGCCAACTTCAAGGTTCCCGCTATGCGTTATCTGAAATTACGCACGTGAGCGCAGGTGCGAGCAGACAGTGACGAGCACATTTTGGTTGAGCTGAACGTTTGGAATCAGTTTATTTGTCATTTTCCAGAAGTGAACACACATCAGTTGACACGTTTGTGGAGAATCTCAGTGCAGATATAAAAAGATGCACCCTGAAAAGGGAGCAAGCGTGTCAAACGAGACGAGGCGTCGTTCCGCGCCAGGTGCTGGGCTGGGCTAGGCTAGGATTCAATTATAAACGCCAGCCAAGCATGTAGCCACAATATATGTCGAATGTCCATGTGCACAACATGATCCTTATTAAATAGTCGTCATAGCACAAATGTGTTTTTGTGGCTACCAATTAGCATCTACAAATAGTTTGTGCCAGTGACGTTGGCTGCTTGCAACCTCTTCTGGGGGCAACCTGCCCGCCTGCCTTATGTTTGAGAGATTGTTCAAGGAAAAGCCGACTGAATATGACTAGAAAAAAAACAACAAAGTCTTAATACCACAAGGCTAGAGAGAGCTTATTTGGGTGGGGAACATCAAATAAAACTATTTGACGGATAAAGTGAAGCCGGATTGCCGATTAAAAAACAAAACAAATTGCAAAAAAAAAACTTTCTTTCGAGTGAGGAATTAAGCTGCATTTTTCTGAGAATAAAGTCATTGTTGAAATAAAACATTGTTTTTTGCTGGAAAGACAGTCGCGATATTCCGAAGCTATAACGAGACATACGTTACTGGCAACGCGCCAATCTTGTGCAAATCTCAATTTTTTAAAAATGTTTCGAAACAAACGTGCAGCCTTGAATACTTCTTTACGAGGGAACGTATCGCAGCTTTTCCTCAGCTTCCCCAAGCGTGTTGTTTTATCACCCAATCTTCAGCTTGGTTGCATGCTGGCCTGCCGTTTAAACCAAATCTCGACCGAGGCTTTTGGAGTAAATTGC
Organism: Syngnathus floridae; assembly: GCF_059516105.1. Taxonomy (NCBI): domain Eukaryota; kingdom Metazoa; phylum Chordata; class Actinopteri; order Syngnathiformes; family Syngnathidae; genus Syngnathus; species Syngnathus floridae. The sequence goes on along the minus strand of NC_142415.1, from coordinate 22,471,692 downwards.
TTCCAACTATACTGTGGCCACAAGGAAAACTTGCTTCACACGTGTCAAGACACGCAAAAGCGCAACAACTCGGCGGGGCCGGCCGAGACCGACCGACCGAGCGAGCGAGCGCGCGCACGCACGCCACGCCACGCGTGTGTCCCCAAAAACCTTCTGGACTTTGAGGAAAACGTTGTGGGCTGGCGGTTGGATCGAAGGAGGGCCCGGCCGGCCAAGAAAGGCAATTAACTAGGTGTAAACCTCCCGGTATGGGCGTCACAGAGGCACAGTGGGTGGGGACTGGACGATGACGTCACATGCTACAGTCTTCCAGAAACACAGCACAGCACACGTGGGAGTCGCTGATGGTCCGGGGTGCGCGTGGACGTGACAAAAAAAAAAAAACAGCACAACACACGCACACTGTAGTTTAAAAAAAAAAACCGGCGATCCATCCAACTTTGCACCAACTAAGAGTCCATGAACAAACAGGTGGTGTTATGTCACCACATGCACAGGCAGGTCATCATTGCGCTCACAAAATGGCAATTCATTCTCGTACGGTTACGACTTTTCTCCTCGGAAACGCCTCCAAGTACGTGTCATAACGTTCTGTCTCCTTTAGGGTGTGGACCTTGATGGCTCCCACGAGCGATGAGACGAATGATTGAAGAGAGCCTCGTGACTCTTTGAAATGGAGGTAACTCGTAGTCGTGACGCTGTGACGCCGTGACGCCGTGACGCGCGCGCCAGGAGGTCCACTCGAGCCGCTGGACAAACTCGTGGTTGAAAAGTATACAGCAGATGAATAAGTCGGGCAATAAATAGTTTCCCGGCACACGGGAGAAGTATAAAACCTTCCTGAAATATAAAAATAGAAGAGGCTCGGTAGGTAAACACGTGGGTGCCTCACCTGCTCTACAAAAAGCTAGCACGCCCAAGGAGCGCGTCGCCTCACAGCTTGCCGAGGCCGCGCGCGTGCGCTCAGTCGCTGCTTCTGCGGTGCACGGAGCGTCGAGACTTTCGTTGCGCGGAAGTTGAAATAGAATCGGGCCTGCAGTGAATTGGTGGCATTCCAAAACAGGAGGGAACGTCTTTTTTTCCCAAAGCGCGCGCGTCCCAGCCGTGGGCTCCAAGGCGGAACGACCGAGCGCTGGCCGGATGATTCGGACATTTGTTCCAGTGGTGAACAGCGAAGGAAAATGAACCACTTTAAGCTGTCCAAGTGCAACACGTGGGAACAATGGAAGGAAGGTCTTCAAAGGTAGCACAGCAAACAAGAGTTCCAAAGAAAACACAGCAGTTTGTCGTCCTCGCTGGCGGGAAAAACAAAATGCACGAACCACAGAGGAGAAGACGGGAAGAATCCAATCTGTCCGCGGAGAGGGGGGGTCGAACGGGAGGGAGCGCACGTTTGCCGTGGCACTCACCCGAGCGGCTCCTGCGCTAAGGCGGCCCGGCTTCAGTAGGGCTTGCTGTCGTTCTTGGAGCGCTTGAGCTGCACCTTGAGTCGCTTCATGCCGATCTGAAATCCGTTCATGGACTGGATGGCGGCCTGCGACGACACCGGGTTGTCGTAACTCACGAAGCCTGGAGGGTCACAAGCTCTCGGTTACAAACGCTTCGTCTCCATCGGCGATCGATTTTGACGATGAATTCGCTAAGAGCACAGCGAGCTGGCTCGTTTCCCACATCGTCCGAGTGAGCCACGATCGAGACTGACCAAAACACTTGCTGAGGTTGGTCTGCTTGTCAATGAAGACCTTGGCCGAGATGACGTTGCCGAAGGGCGCGAACATCTGGAGCAGGTCCTGGTCGCCGAACTCTTGAGGCAGGTGGTAAATGAAGAGGTTGGCGCCTTCCGGACCTGCGAAGAAGCAGCTGGTGATGTGCGCAAGAGCTCCCGTTGACGCGGCGGCGGCAGCGGCGGCGGCCCTGCTTTCTGGGCACGCTCTCTGGGCAACAGCCGCTCGGCTCGTCCGTGGCTACAAAACGGCCGCCCATCGCCACGCTCTCTCCTCACGCCCGTCTGGGCGGCCAAATGGGGCGCACCTTTGCTCGTTTGTATTTGGCGGGCGCACGCGTTGACAAGCGGAGCTTCATTTTGTCAGCTCGCCTCGCGGAATCAGGTGCTTTGCCGCCACCTGGCGGTATGGAGGTCAAATTGCGGGGCTCAACGACTGGGCTTTGCCCAGCTCAGCTCACACGTGGCAGGTAGGGCAGGGCAGGGCAGGCACGGCAGTGGGTGGTGGCCACAACTTTTGTGCTCTCGGGCTCGATTTCCTATTTGCTCGGTAATCTCGCCGCAGAACTCACCTTCCTTTTGGCTGCCCGCAGCCGAGACGCTCTGCTGCGACAGCAGGCTTTGGTTGTAGAGTCCCGGCAGCGCGGTGGCGGCGGCGGCAGCGGCGGCGTACTGCTGGATTCCGGAGTAAGCCTGACTCAGCGCCTCCATGGTGCCCCCGGAGCCGTTGGACAGGCCTCCCGAGCCCAGGCTGCCGTTCAGAGCGGCCATTCCTGCGCAGGGAGGGGGGAGTGAGAGCACGATTGCATGCACGCCCGTCCGACGGTGGAAACCTGGAGAAAAAGCTTCACCCCGCGACACCCACGCACGGCCAATGCGCTCGGTCGGTCGGTCGGTCGGTCGGTACCTGCGAGCGAGCCCACGTTGAGGCCGGCTCCCGCGCCGGCGGCCAGAGACTGCAGCGTTCCCAGAGACCCGGCGGCGGGGTTGACGGACGACACGCTGCTGGAGGTGGGCGACGAGCCTGACGCGACAGCACAGTGCCAAGTCCGTTTGGGTCGCGCACGAGGCCGCTCATTTGGAGGTTCGGCCGACGCAAGTGCACGTTTCCGCTTGTATTCCTCTCGAATCAATTTTGGTGTCACCTACAACACCTGAACGGTGGTTGACTTGTATGTCATACTTGGGAACGGCTTTTGATCGGAAAAAAAAGGTCATTTTTTGAGCATTCACCAAAAATTGCATGCGGGAGGGGGGGGGGGGCAATTATGATTATTATTGCCACCCTATAATCAACTCGATGCGTGCGTGCTTGCGTGCGTGGCTTGAATACATCAAGGCAAAAGCACACACGCTTCCAAGCTGCTTTGCGCCACAATCGGCGCTTACACATTACATTCAAATGATGGCTGGAATGTTTGTTCCATATATCAAATATATTTGCGGGGGGGGGGGGGGCACAACATTTATTTGTGGGGGCCAGGCCCGGTTCTGCTTTTGAGTGACATACAAGCAGCTGAGTGACACCCGCCCGCCACGGTGGCTTTTTTTTGGTATATTCCGACCGACCGACCGACCCAACCACCCACCCACCCACGCACGCACGCACATGTCACTTGCTGTCGGGCTTCGGGGGCATCTGGCGAGCGCTTTTCAACGTGCAGACGGACAGCCCCCGTTTCAGCAGCTCCCAAGTACGAGCGCAAGGCCAACGATCGCACGTGGCGCTTGTACCTGAGCTGGTGAGTGCACTTAGGGGACTGCTTGATGCGGTCATGGCGCCCGAGCCGGTTCCTGAGGCCTGGCTGGCGGTCGCTGCTGCCAAGGCGGCCAAATTCTGCATGGCATTCAGACCTGACGTGCACACTAACACGCAAACACGCGTCAGCTCGCTCGCTCGCTCGCTCACCTCTCACCGACGACAGCCGGGTAAGATTGTACTATTACCAAGTATTCGTCAGTTTCAATTGAAAAAGAAGCAAAGGAAAAATGAGGTCCATCCAAACTTTTGAACGTGTACCTGCAGCGGGGTGCGGGTTGCCGAGAGCGTTCCCCGCCGAGGCCGACTGCTGCAGCAGCTGCAAGTAAATCTGCACACATGCAGCAAACGGGTCACACTGTCGTCGTCTTCTACATGCATTCAAAATCAAACGACTCCTTGTATGCCACGATGCGGTGCGCGCAGTTGGCAGCAATTCAAGCGCAAGTGCAAGTGCAAAGCGCGGCACCGCGGCGCGGCACCGCGCTTTGCACTTGCGCCGATCACCAAGGCGGCGCGGCGGCCGGGTCGCATTGGCAGACAGGTCACGGCACGTGAGTCCTTTTTCTTTGCTTCGAAAGCCAAATTTGACAAATCCATCTGACCTCGCGTGCAAATTGTCTCGCCAAATGAACGGGGCATTGAATGACAAAGTGCCAAGTGAAGTGTTTCCCCAACATGCAGCGACGCTTCTCAAATGGCGGCCAAGACTCTGAGGCGGACTTACGGCCAGGTACTGCGGGCCCAGAGCTCCCAGCCCGCTCAGGTTGCCCCACATGGACGCGGCGCTGAGTTGCTGCATCTGCTGCTGCAGTTGAAGCGCCAAGCGTTTCTGCTCTTTGTCCTTCTGGGTGTCGGCAAACTTGACCACCACGGGTGACGAGCAGCCCTGAACGCAACACACGCACAGCGCGCCGTTGCCGCCAACACGTGGACAAATGCCAGCGCGGCCGTGCTTGCGTGGCTTTTCGCCAGCAGCTGCTGAAAAAAACTACTAGGCGGAGCGAATGAGGAAAACGGTATCGGTTAAAAAAACAAACATAAAACAACCAAAACGAACTAAGGAGATTTGAAGTCATCATCCGGTGCATGATGGATGCGTGAACTGCCGACTCTCAGCTTGTATTTGCGCGCGTCTTTGTTTCCAAAGCATCGTGTGCGTGCGTGCGTGCGTGCGTGCGTTTCACCTCCATGGTCTGGGACTGGTGCATGGACTTGATGGCGGCCTGGGCCATCTGTCTAGCTGTGAAGGTCACAAAGGCGCAGCCTGAAACACACAAAGACGCATGTAGCGAGCGGACTGACATTGTTAGTAGACGGGAAGGGTTTTTTCTGTGCGCGCGAAAAGAAAGGCTTACGATCTGACGACATCAAACGAGACGTGAACAAATAGTTTGAGCTGGACGACAAACTTCCGAACTTGATTCACAAGTTCTGAAATTGCGTTCATTCGGTGGCAGGCGTTGCGCATCTTTTTTTTCTTTCTTTCAGACTTTGTCCAATCCGCCTTTAGCCTTTGCCGCGTCAATTGATCCTGCTCCGGGCTGGGCTGGGCAATGCAACCAACGGAGCGCTCTTTTTTTTCTTCTTCTTCTTTTTCATTGCCGCACAGCGGACGTTGCGGCGAGACGCTTATTGCAGACGCTTGACCCGACTTACGACAACGAGACCGGCGCGAGCGACAATGTTCCGATGTCCGAAGAAGACGGCGGTCACCTCGGCTCAGTCCGTCGGGGCCCCGAAGTATGCGACACTCTTCGATCTGGCCGTAGGGCGAGAACATCAAGCGCATGTCGTTCTCGGTACACTTCTTGGAGATCATGCCGATGAACAGCTTCCTGTCCTCCACGGCTGCATGCGCGGCACGCAGCGTTAGCGCGCAAAGGCAGCCAGGGGGCGTGCGTGCGGGCGTGCGGCCATGGGCCGAGGCTCACCGTTATTCTTCTCGCTGTCAGCCGGCTTCATCTGGATGGGGTGGTGCATCTGCATGGAGGAGGCAAACGCGCTCGGCGTCAGCGCCTTTGTCGGCTTTGGAGCGTACGTGGGATTAATTTATGGAGTTGTCTTCTCATTCTACTCTGTACATTCATTTAAAAGTGATCAAAAAGCATTGACTGTAAACTGAAGCTTCCTTGCAGCTAGCCTCCTTGCAGCTACCTTCCTTTTGCCAGCGTGCTGCTGCTTTAAGTGGTAGCGCCGTCATGAACGTTTTCTTGACGGCTCAAGAAGATCAAGTCAATTGCCCCAAAAATCGCTCATTATTTCTATTTGGAACCAAAATGGAATGCGACGATGGGTGAGCTGCGTCGGCAGGGCGGATGCTTGTTTCCACACAAAACAGTCAAAGTTGAGCCCAAAGGACGCCGCCACTCACCCCTGGTAGAATCTTCATGTTGTGAAGAGCGTTCTGCGCTTCCAAAGCCGACTTGCGGGTGTAGTATGTGATGAAACAGCAGCCTGCCGCCAGACAACGCACGCACGCACATACACACATGCCACACACACACACGCACGCGCACACACACACACAAACACACACACACACACACACACACATACACACTCTCTCAACAACTGAATGACGCCGAATGGTCCAGACCGTCGTGCAGATCGCAGGAGACTTTGATTCCAAGTATTTGTTTCCGTTCCAATCAGAACAAGATTTTTACGGGGCCGTCAGACACGAGAGATGTTTGAGCGTTTGAAGGCCGTCTTTGGAAAATACGCAAGCGCTCGCCTTTGCTCTGCGGCGGGTTCTGGCTGCGGTCCTTGAGAACGTTGATCTCGTACACGGCGCCGTACGGCTCAAAGAGCTCGCGCAGCTGCTCCTCCGACCAGGAGCGCGGGATCTGGCCCACGAACATCTTGATGGCGTCCACGTCCGGCTGATCGGGGTGGTCCAAGGACCCGTTCATCTTCTTGCCACTGCGGAGACACACAAGAGCGTCACGCCGCTTTGCTCCTCCGTCAGAACGCGACAGGGCTCCAGATGGGGGCCCGGGAACAGGCGAGGTGCACCGCCGGCCGCGCCGGTTCCTCGCTCATTCAGCTCAGAGAAATCTGCCGGAGGCAGACCAGCCTTCAGATCTTCGCACCGAGTTGCGGTTTTTATTCTTTCTGGTCACAGCTTCTGCCCCAAAAGTGAAGGAGCTTTGAAGGGGAAACCTCTTCAAATTGCCTGACTGGAGCAGAAGTCGTGAATCTTCACAGATCACTCGGATCACGTGCCTTTTTGTTCTCACTCAAGAACTTTTCGGATGAAGGGCAAACGACTTGCATCCGTTACGTCGCTAGCGTGCGCTTTCTCCCGGGTAACGAGGCCAAACGTCGTTGGCCACGACCGACGGTCGGACGGGAAAAACGGAACCTAGGACAAATAGTCAAGCGCGGGAAGAAAACGGCGACTCACACAGGACCGGAGTTCAACGAGCAATGATCCACCATCATCTCCGGGAGGAAGTCCAGTTTAAAAGACGCCATGGTGGCCAAAGAAAAACAAAACGCACACGGGGGAGGATGAGCCGCTGGAAGTCAATCGTGGCGCCGCTCGCTGAGAGCTCCGCACCCACACGCAGACAACCTGGCCGGCGGAGCGCCGCGGTCAGAGCACGAGGCCGAGGAAACGCGGCCGGAGGATGACAGCCAAAAGGCCTTTGCGGGAAACGCCGATGCCGGCGGGATGGGGGAGGGAGGGAGTGAGGGGGGGGGGGGGGGAGGGCAGAGGGGAGGGACGGAGGGAGCGAGGGAGGACGAGCGGGCGGGCGGGCGGGCGGTCGGGTGGGGGCCGCCGTGGCCACAATCAAAATGCTGATGACCCGCGCCGTCGCTTTTGTGAGTGTTTCTCCTAGGCCAGCAGAACTGGCTGCAGCGTCAGATAAACACTGTGTCAGATTGATGGCGGCGATAAGGCCCAGCGGGCGCCGATGAAAAGAGGCAGTCAATGCGGCCACGCGGGCCGCCCCGTAATCCCGGGACCGGCGCCGCCCAACTGAGTTCCGGCCACGGGGGCTGGATGGGTGGGGGAGGCTGTCAGTTTGGCTCAGCGCGCCTCCGTCCTGATGACTCGGCCAGTTGGCAGAAGCCGCCTCCTTCCATTTTGAGTAAGAGCCGCAAATACCGGACCCGGATTGTCGTCGCCAATTACGTTCCGCTTACGCTGGGTCGGGTCGGCTTCAAGAGGGCTTCAAGCCGGGACTTCAAGTCTAGTTTATTGCCTCCTCCATCTTCCCGGCCACTTTGACCAACTCGTCCCAGCCGGGCGAGAAGTCCCTCTCCGTTGTCATCCTGGCCGTGAACCGCCGGCGTTAAAGCTTGCGTGACGATCGCGACGGAAGCGGCGCACCGTGTGCAAAAATCAGTGACGTGCTAGCGAGGCCAGCGAACCGGAGCCCCTCAAGCCCCCTGAAATGGTGTCCTCCCTCAGGGGTTAGGAACAGCGGCACCAGTAAGTAAAAACCCGGCCAGTTCCGCTTTTGCCACGGGTGCTTCTAAGCTTCCTTGCTCCATGGGAGCCGGGTGAACAGGAGCACCTAAGGAGCACTCAAGCCTAACTGTGGCAGGGTTTTCACTTCCTGGACCCGGATCTGACACCTCTGGGGATGACTCGTCCACTCCTCAGTGAGAAAGGGCAGCCTGGCTGGGCCGAGTCCAACCCTCAATGGTCCGCTCCTCAGATAGAGAAAGGGCAGCCTTGGCCGAGTCCAACCCTGGACGGAATCCGCAACGCAGATCAAACCAGAAAGAGCAATATTATTGACAGCGACGTCTATGGAAAGACCGATAGCCGGGAAACAATTGTAAACCTTTGTATGTCATAAACCGAAAAAGTAAAAAAGTTCTTAAATGATTGACAAACGCATCATAAGAAATGCCTAGTTATCTTGTGAGGAAATGATACAAAAACATCTGAGCAGCAGCAGCAGCAGCAGCAGCAGCATGGTGCCCGTCTGTCAGTGGACCACCACGCTGCCTGCCACTTGACATCACGTGATTGATTCCAGAAATGATCGACAATGCTGTGCAACTATTTGGAGTCTCCCTCCGCAAGTACAGTCCAACACACCAATTTCTCTCCGTTACTCTGCCAAGGTGCAATCAAGTTTCTTATTTTGAAAACTATTGCCGCTTCCGCGTTAGTAGGTGACATCGCGCAGTACCCTCTTTTCGGATATAAATAGTGACCAAAAGAGAATGTATTAGTAGTGGGCAAAAGTGTTCTCGCTCGTCGCACTTGACACCATGCAAGCTCTCGCCATCCATAAGCGCCCACGCATGGCGAACTAGTCGGATTGTTGTCACGTTAGTTGCAGCGTTAGCGTGTAGCCAACCAAGACCAAGAAGTTTGACAGCCAGCTGCGAGAGGTGCGCGCACGCGCACGCGCACGCAGCTTCAGCTCAGCTCGGCTAAGCTAGGCTAGGCTAGGCTAGGCTAAGGTGGCTGGCTGGCTGCTTGGCTGCTTAGCACACTAGCGCGCCCAACAAGCCTTTCCCAACTTGAAATGAGCAACTTACCCGCGGATCTTTTACGCCAGACTTTATTTGACTGGTTTTGGCTCAGAGCAGGGTGCCGTGTTGGACGTTGACCGGCAAATGTTATGTTATGTTGTGCTGTACACTTTCAAATCGACAAGTTGAAGCAAGCGGCGACTACTCGTAACTTGACAGATTTTGACAGGTAGCCGTGACTGCATGTGTTAAAATGGCAGGCACTCGCCCCTACTCGGGCCCCTACCACCGTATCTGTCCAATGGGGGGGTGGAGGCGGGTGCTCCGAGGCAATTTCAGACCATTTTATTCCGCCGTTGCGTCTTTTTTGTTATTAATCGTAATTTATTTCAAACGCTTCATAATTTGTGGGTCAGAGATGGAGACGGAGTTAGTGTCAAAATTATCCCTGCGTTTAAGTGGAAGGTGGTACCGTCCACCGAGAGGCACCATGCTGGACAGATGTTTTGCTTTCTTTTTTCTACAACATACATACATACAACATATAACAGTCCAACGTCACTCAAAATAGCATTCACTCATTTATTATCATTTACCTAGCATCAAACAGTTAAACCAAATACAAAGCGTTTTTGATCAAACAAGGGATTTGAGATATTTATTTGTTGCATTGCCATAATTACTTTACTAAATTATCTCCGGTCATACGAATAATCTAAAGAGATTTTTAGAAAGCAATTTTAAATCATGAAAAATAATGGAAAACGGCATCAGCATGTGCATTGGAACAATTTAAACAACAACAACAACAACAACAAAGGACAGTGTAATTGAGTTTGGAAGTCGTAATCGTGCAATAAGAAAAAAATATGTTTAGGATATGTGCAACTGTATTTTGCCGTGTAAATATCCCGCCCGCCTCACCCTCGTGACGTCACTCTGCACTTGCGCATGAAGCTCATGAGGGCATCGCGGCAGTCACATGACACTTTGGCGACGCTGTTGGACCGTTCTGACACTCCGCTTGGAATCATGGTAAGTGGCCTGACCGACTCAGTGCAACGCAGCCGAGCACGGCATTTGGGGAAAAGATGCGCTCGTGTACCATCCAAAAGCCAGGAGAGCGTTTTAACGCCTGTTGTGGCCTAGTAACTATAGTCATGCAGAAACGGAGGTTAGGCTAAGCTAGGCTAAGCTAGGCTAGGCTAGGCTAAAAGCGACTTCCAGCTTCAAGGCCAAAATTTTAAATGCAAAATGAAGTGTAACGATATCAGCCGCCGCGCCCTTTCATCGTTTTATTCGCGGCGTGCAACGAAATAAGTGTGTTCTATGTTATTCGGACCACTTTGAAGAGGCGACTCCGACGCCTGATGGATGTTGTTAGCTTAACATAACTAAGCTTTGCTGCTGTCAAATGACTGTTATTGTGAGAGGCAGACGTCTTCTAATAAAGACTGGTCTTTGCTCAGATGGTTTCCAAATTTCCGTCTTTTGTGTCACAGTAAATGGGAAGGTAACCAGATGAGGATTTGTTAAGACTAGCAGCATAGCCCATCGTTTAAAACAATGTCCACCAAATGTTTACAAAAATCTTAACGGCATTATTTACCGTAATTGTGTTGACTTAAAAAATGGCCGCTTGACGTGCATCAAGTGCGTTGCATAGCTGCCTTTCAGTTCAGTAGGGGTGGCTGTCAAAATTTCAAGAGAAATGGATTTTTCCATGGCGCTTGTGTTGTGAGGCAAAGCTCTTCCAGACGTTCCAGTGATACAAGTATCATTTCCCTGTAATGAAAGTGCCACTTTCATTCAGAGTCATCACACGCACAATTCACTGTCAGCGGCACTTTCCGTCGCGTGTTATCATGAAGCTAGTGGGCTTTCACAAGTTATAGTACAGAACTTGTTTTGCACAATGTTGCCATTGGGGTTTATTTTTTTTCTCTCAGTGAAGGGAGGGGGCAGCACTGGAACAATACATTTCTCCCCAAAAAATATATGAAAATGTTTTTTACGCCTTCATTTCAGCCGACTACACAGCAGTCTCCTCAGGATGAGCAGGAGAAGCTTCTGGACGAAGCCGTGCACGCTGTCAAGGTCCAGTCCTTCCAGATGAAACGATGCCTGGTAGGTACATTTCAACGCGGCTGGCCTCACGAGAGCTGGCGCAATAGGGTGACTGGCGGGATTGTCGTGCTCCTTGGTGCTTTACGTTTTTGCCGCAGGACAAGAACAAGCTGATGGATGCACTCAAACACGCCTCCAACATGCTGGGAGAACTGCGCACCTCCATGCTGTCTCCCAAAAGCTACTACGAGCTTTGTATCCTCACGATGTCAGAAAAGACGAACGTCGAGACAACTTGCGTCAGCGTAGCTCAGCCGGTCGCCATTGAAGGTCAGGCCGTACGAAGACAAACGCTGCCGGTCGACGTTGGGCCACATGGAGACAAAGTTGCGTTGGCGCAATATTTTGACTTGGACGGCGTGGCGCCCGCATAACATTTTGAAAGCAATTGTAACATCTTTGGCACGCTAGCCAACGTTGTTGTCGCTCCCTAACGAGCGGCGCGCAAAGACATGGCCATCTCGGACGAGCTGCACTACTTAGAGGTCTACCTGACGGACGAGTTCGCCAAGGGACGCAAGGTGGCCGACCTGTACGAGCTGGTCCAGTACGCAGGCAACATCATTCCCAGGCTGTGAGTCGCCGCCGCCGCCGCCGCAAACGTTGACGAGCGACTCGGGCTTACAGAGGGAAAATGTGCAACTCTCCCCGCGAGCCGCCGCCGCCTTACAAACAATCCTGCCTCAGCCAGCTGAGCGCGGCGCCCTAACGCTTGTTTTGTGTGTGCGGGCGTAGCTACCTGCTGATCACGGTGGGCGTGGTCTACGTGCGCTCCTTCCCGCAGTCTCGTAAAGACATCCTCAAGGACCTGGTGGAGATGTGCCGCGGCGTGCAGCACCCGCTCAGGGGCCTCTTCCTCAGGAACTACTTGCTGCAGTGCACCCGCAACATCTTGCCTGACGACGGCGAGCACAGCGAGTAAGCTGCCGCCGCCGCCGCCCATCTTCCGAGTGGCTTTCCGTGACCGCGCGCTCAATCTCTCAGAGGCTCGGAGGAGATGACGGGCGACATCAACGACTCGGTGGATTTTGTGCTGCTCAACTTTGCCGAGATGAACAAACTGTGGGTGCGCATGCAGCACCAGGGCCACAGTCGTGACCGAGAGAAGCGCGAGAAGGAGCGCCAGGAGCTGCGCATCCTGGTGGGCACCAACCTGGTCCGCCTCAGCCAGCTGGAGGGCGTCAACGTGGACAAGTACAAGCAGGTGACTGGCAAAAAAGAGGAGACAAAAGGGAACATTGATGCCAAAATGACGCAGCGTTCAAGAGGCCAAAATGACGCAGCGTTCAAGAGGCCAAAATGACGCAGCGTTAAAGAGGCCAAAATGACGCAGCGTTAGAGAGGCCAAAATGACGCAGCGTTAAAGAGGCCAAAATGACGCAGCGTTCAAGAGGCCAAAATGACGCAGCGTTAAAGAGGCCAAAATGACGCAGCGTTAGAGGCCAAAATGACGCAGCGTTAAAGAGGCCAAAATGACGCAGCATTACAGACGCAATACACTCGGGATAAAGAAATAATCCAAATGTTTGAATTTCATTTGAAACAAGAGGTGGAAAGGGATGCCGACGACCACTAACGCACGCACACACACACACACCTAGGTTGTTCTTCCCGGCGTGCTGGAGCAGGTGGTGAACTGCCGAGACTCGCTGGCGCAGGAGTACTTGATGGAGTGCATCATCCAGGTGGGCGCCACGTCACTCAGGTCCAGCCAGCCGGCCGGCCTCTTGCTCTTCCTCACGCTCTGCTTGATCCAGGTGTTCCCGGACGAGTTCCACCTGCAGACGCTCAACCCTTTCCTCCGCTCCTGCGCCGAGCTTCATCAGCATGTCAACGTCAAGAACATCATCATTGCCCTCATTGACAGGTACGGGTTAGGGTTAGGGTGGCCCAGCTGGCCGGCCGGAGCGCCTCCGTCACCGTGGCGTTTGCTTTCAGACTGGCGCTGTTTGCTCACCGAGAAGACGGACCCGGGATTCCGGCCGAGATCAAACTCTTTGACATCTTCTCCCAGCAAGTGGCCACAGTCATACAGGTAGTGAACGTCACGTTAGCATTTCAAAGCAAGCGGCGGGCGGACCTCGTTCAGCCGGTGAGCTCGTTCGTCGCTGTTTGCGTTGCAGTCGCGCCAGGACATGCCCTCCGAGGACGTGGTGTCCCTGCAGGTGTCGCTCATCAATCTGGCCATCAAGTGCTACCCCGACCGCGTGGACTATGTGGACAAAGTGCTGGAGAGCACTGTGGAGATCTTCAACAAGCTCAACCTGGAACAGTAGGTGGTGGAGGGAGGGAGGGAGGGAGGGAGGGAGCGGCGCGGCCGCCTAAAACATGTCAAATGCGGCGCTCTGTTCTCCTCCCGCAGCATCGCCACGAGCAGCGCCGTGTCCAAGGAGCTGACGCGCCTGCTGAAGATCCCGGTGGACACGTACAACGACGTCTTGACGGTGCTGCGGCTCAAACACTTCCCGCCGCTCTTTGAGTACTTTGACTACGAGTCTCGCAAGAGCATGAGCTGCTACGTGCTCGGCAACACGCTGGACTACAACACCGCTATCCTGGCGCAAGAGCAGGTGAGAGAAGCTCATCTCCTCGTTTTTACTGGCACCTTGGCTTAACGACGCACACGGCTGTCTCTGCAAAAAAAAAGAAAGTGTTTTTTGAATTTCTGCGTTCTCACTCTGGCAGGTGGACGCCATCTTGAACCTGGTGTCCACGCTGATCCAGGACCAGCCCGATCAGCCCGCCGACGACCCGGATCCCGAGGATTTTGCCGAGGAGCAGAGCCTCGTGGGCCGCTTCATTCATCTGCTGCGCTCGGACGACCCCGACCAGCAGTACCTGGTGGCTCAGCCTTCGCCGCCGCTGCCGCCGTCATCTGGCTCCGCTTTTCTGGTCATTGACGTGCGTGTGGATTTTGCGCGCAGATCCTGAACACGGCCCGTAAACACTTTGGTGCGGGCGGAAACCAAAGGATCCGATACACGCTGCCTCCGCTGGTCTTTGCCGCCTACCAGCTGGCCTTCAGATACAAGGACAACGCGTCGCTGGTGAGCTGCCGCTTTGGCCGCGCCCACCTCTCTGGGAGAAAAGCGCAAGCAGGCGCGCATGGACGGCACTCGTGCGCCTCCCTCTCGCCGATGGACCTGTTTGTTTGGAATCCCTCCTTCAGGACGACAAGTGGGAGAAGAAGTGTCAGAAGATCTTCTCGTTCGCCCACCAGACCATCAGCGCCTTGATCAAGGCCGAGTTGGCCGAGCTGCCGCTGCGACTCTTCCTGCAGGGGGCGCTGGCGGCCGGCGAGATAGGCTTTGAGAACCACGAGACGGTCGCCTACGAGTTCATGTCGCAGGTCAGCCGGGATTGGCGCGCGCTAACGTGTTAGCGAATGCATGCTATTTTGGAGAAATCTTCTCACCCCGCTTTGAAGTCGCTGGTCTCGACTCCTCGCCGGTGACGGACGTCGGCTTGCGACTTTTTGGTTTGGTTTTGTCTTGTTTCTCAACACGTTTGACGGTTGCAGGCCTTCTCGCTGTACGAGGACGAGATCAGCGACTCCAAAGCGCAGCTGGCGGCCATTACGCTCATCATCGGCACGTTCGAGCGCACCAAGTGCTTCAGCGAGGAGAACCACGAGCCGCTCAGGACGCAGTGCGCCTTGGCTGCCTCCAAGCTGCTCAAAAAACCCGACCAGTGTCGCGCCGTCAGCATCTGCGCGCACCTCTTCTGGTCGGGACGCAGCACCGACAAGAACCACGAAGAGGTGCGCAAGCCTGTCCCATGAGTTTTAGGCCACCCAAACGGGTGGCCTTCCTTCTTTCGGCCCTTTCTTTCTGATTATCTTTAGTCCCTTCCCTCTTCCTTCATGTGTTCCTTCTTTCCATCCATCCTTTCTTGCCTTTCCCCTCCCTTATTCCCTTCCTTGCTTCCTTCTTCTTCCTGCCTACCTTATTCGCGTCCTTCTCGGCTCAACCTGGTTTCCGTCCTTCCCTCTTGACATTTGTGGGCAAAGATGTCTCGACGGCTTACTCGAGCTGGCTCGCCGTCTTTGTTTCAGATCCGAGACGGCAAGCGCGTGATGGAGTGCCTGAAGAAAGCGCTGAAGATTGCCAACCAGTGCATGGACCCCTCGCTGCAAGTGCAGCTCTTCATCGAGATCCTCAACAGATACGTCTGCTTCTACGAGAGGGAAAACGATGCCGTAAGAGAGGCCGCTGCGGTCCCGCTAGCTCTGAGCTCGTCTTTCCGCCGCGCCCGCTCGCTCGCTCTCGGGTCGCCCGACGCTTTTGGGCGAGCCACAGTGGAGTGAGGCTGCTGCTGCTGCTGCTGCTGTTGTTGCTCCTCACCGGCTCGACCCGCCCGCCCTCCCGCATTGCCGCTCGCTGCTCTCTCTCTCGGTAGCCGTTACTCGCTCACGGCGCGCGCTCCTCTCACGTGATGCGCGGCGCCGTGTCCTACTCCAATCTGAGGTGTTTTTGCACTCTTTGTGAGCGCAGGTGACCGTGCAGGTTCTGAATCAGCTGATCCAGAAGATCAGGGAGGACCTCCCCAACCTGGAGGCCAGCGAGGAGAGCGAGCAGATCAACAAACACTTCCACAACACGCTGGAGCACCTGCGCCTGCAGAGGGAGGCGCCCGAGGCCGAGGGGCCCGTCTACGAGGGACTGGTCCTCTGAAAGCGTTGACGTGCGACAACATTTCTCCACCGAGAATTCCCGCCATCCCTTTTATTGGGACCAAGACGACCAAGGGTTCCGATTTGCATCGTCTGCGACCGCTCGGACAGGCGTGTCGGAAAGCCGATTGAGCGTTTATTCCTGCCGAATGGAATAAATGCACAAAGGGCTTTTTGTCTGAATAAGAAGCCACTTGCATCGCGTCCTCAAAGCGCCGATCACCTGACCCCGGCCTCCAAATCGCAAAAGCGAGGTCTCGTGCTTTGTGCGTTAGGTTAGTGAATGATTTGCAGAAGTTTCCCCACGCGTCTGCTCGTCTTTTCTTTCTTCCTTGGTTTTGGCCGACCGACGGTGTGCAAAATTTCCCCCCGTCACACCCATTCGCAATCCCAGTGAGTCCCTTATGCTTGTCATTTACAGAAATAAACTAACTTCTTAAAGTACTTGCTTTTAATATAAGAAGCTTCTCTTCTTATCTTACAGTGGGCAAGTTCACGTCTTGTACACTGCACAATACATTACAAGTGGAGCAGAAAGAAAGGCAAAAGCAGAGCTTTGCTTAGTTCCCCTTGGTTGCAAGTCAAACCTGGTACTTTTTTCATTTGGGCTCATTGGCAATGAAAAGATTGTAAGGTCGTTGTTTTATTGCAAAACCAAACAATGCCAGGATTTGGAGGGGGGCAATTCCAAAATGTCAACAAAATGACACTGACAAACGGAGGTTTCCACCCAAGATTTGAAAAGATGGGCGTCCCCACTCACCCCAGCCCACCCCGTCCACATGGCATCATGCAGACTCGTCACAAAGGTAGCGGTGTTCCGGAAAGCTTTGCCTCCAAAAATGGCCCGAGGTGCGTCCACTTAACTCCGAAGTAGACGGAAGCTTTTGGAAATGTAGTAATATCGTCTGCTTTATTTAAAAAAAAAAAAAACGTGTTATGTCTCAAAAAGCAGCCCTAATTAACCCGAACCGGTGTAGTCTCGTTGTATAGCGACTCGAACTTGTGGTTTCGACCGTATTCAGCTTGAATGCAAATTGATGACTTAACCCCGGCCGCTTTAACCCTTAGTTCGCCCGCGTGATTGCAACCGAGCCTGACGTGAAATCTGCAGACCTGATCACTCTCCCATTGATTGTATGACATTTTTGTTTTGCGCACTGATATTTGATGACGTGTACGTGTTCTCTACAGAGTTCCAGGCTACACAAACGTTTGAGCTTTGCTGCCATTTTATTTCATAGAGCACCACACTAAAATGTCGCTCGGCTCGGCTCGGCTCGTGTCTGTGATGAATACGAGAATAGAACTCGTAACAATCAAGCGGTATTGTTCGCTAGTGGATCGTTAAGCCCACATAGCGCTTTTTTGGGATGCACAACTTGCACAAGTAATGTTTCATAAAAATGTCTGGTGAATGACTCCACGAAACCTTGAATAAATACACAGGTTTTCAAAAGAACCTCTCAGCTTAAAATTGAGAATCCGACTTGTTTAACAGCATGTTTTTTTTTTTTTTTTGCCCCACGTTACGTGAACGCCACCAAGCATCTAGAGGACACCGTGTGCGCATGCGCACAACTCGAGCAGCTCGGATATTACTGTACTTTTTTGGGTCGTAATTCTACCACTTGGCCTGCCATTCGGGTTGTCGAGTGTGCCTACTACCAATAATCACAATAATAATCGTGGTTTAATTTCTTGGGCTTTTCCTTTGTAATGCATCCATCCGTGTGAGGGCGAGTTGCCGAAGACAAGGCAAGGCGTTTTTGTCGTTAGTTGCAGCCAGACTATGTCGACAAATAAAACAAAGAAAGTCAAAATGGCTACGAAATCTTGTCCCGAATGCGACCAACAGGTGAGCGAAAATGTCTGATCTCATCTCTGCTTTGTGATCGACACATTTCAAAATGTTATTTTCTTAGCGTTGGCTGCTTTGGCGGAAATACGGTGTGCAGTTTCGTGCTCACGTCCTATTTTGTCTTTATTCAGCCCTCCCTCCCTCACTCCATTCCAAGCCTGAACTCCACTTGAAATGTTCTTTTTGCCTGCGAATCTTCGTACTCTGCAACGACGTGTACTTATTTAGCGACGGTTAATCAGCGTCAACTATGGAGATTTGATGGTTTTGAATTGTTTGCCTGTCGTCGAAATGCAGCCTTGGTAAACAACGAAAATATCTTCTTTCATTCCACATTGATGTGCACATTTACCACGCCAAATTGTGATTCTATATGCACACGTAAACAATGTTTCAAAAAAAACCTTACCAAGATAACCATGACATTGATAAACGTGTTAATAATGCCTGCTCCGGACTTTACCTAGATACGGAAACGGGTCAAAAGTAGAAAGACTTGTAAATAAGGAGCATGGAGAAATGTTTCAAATTAGCCGAGTAACAAATGCAAACGTGTTATTAGTCATCTATATATGGGCACTTCGTGATATTCCTGTTGGAAGTTCAAATCGGAGTCAGCCCTGTGACGTTCACTTCTGCATCCGCCCACACGGTGTCGCTGTGTCCCGCGCGGCCACCGGCTGGTGATGAACTTGAGCTCTCTGTTTCCCCCCCCTTTGCTTTTTCTCAGATTCCCGTGGCGTGCAAGTCGTGCCCGTGCGGCTACGTGTTCATTAGCAGAAAACTCCTCAACGCCAAGTTGAACGAATGCTCGTCCACAAACGCGGCGGCGGCGGCGGGTAAGTCGGCCGGCCGTGCGGCAAAGCAAAAGTGCGGCACTCGGCGAGGTCAAACTTGCTAAACGGGCCGTAGTTGTCCAGAGCATTTCTAGCTTTGCTACTGAAAGCACCTCCTGATGACATGCCATCAGGAGCTGCCACTACCAACCAGGTCCTGTGGTAGGATCAACCGACGCGAACCAAGGCTTCTTGCTTATCTTTCATCTGAATTCCAGGAACTCGCAAAAGCCAAAGGTCCCGCGACGGTTTGCTTGTGTGTTTGCAGACAAGCTGGAGTGCAAGCGTCGGCGCACGGAGCGCATCCGGCGCGATCGTCCGGACGGCGGACCGGCGGCGGTGGGCGGCGACGCGGCCGAAGGCAGGAGGCAGCAGCCCCGGGCCAACGGCCAGGCCGACCCCATCCGCAGGGGCCGGGGGCGACCCAAGACGGTCGGACTCAAGAAACACGAGGACGACAAAGGTGCGGCCGGTCGGCCGGCGGGCGGGCGGGCGCTTTGCGCCACTTTCTTCCTTTTTGCCCTGACATGCGTGGTGGTGTTGCGTCTTGCCATCAGAGAAACAAGAGAAGGAAGTGGACGTGTACGCGGGCCTGTCGGACGAGCGAGCGTTTGTCTTCTCGGTGGCTTTGGCCGAGATCAACCGCAAGATCCTGGCTCAGACGCTCATCTTGTAGCGAGCCAGCCTGACGTCACGGACCTTGGTGACGGGCCGCGCAGTTTTGGAAAGACTTCCACCAGGCAGGACGTGGGGTGGGCCCAACTGAACTCTCCCTGGGGCCGGGAACCTTTTGAGGTGTTAGGGCTTGGGGGGGGGGGCGCACTGACTAATGAGTGAGGAGATTCAAGTTTTGGGTGGTTGTGTTGAAAACGCAGCTCTTATTTGTGATTGGTCATTGGCTTCCCAGCCGTCCATGGCCTAAACTTGTTTCCGGGCCAAAACAAGACACTCTTACCATGGAACCATTTAGTTCCGCTAGCTTCAAGTGCCAGGAAAATCGACGACCCTGGAACTTTTAGTGGAAATACCGATAAAGAACACAAGGAATTCCCAATGAGATCCTGGAAGCTGCATAAAATGTTTTCAAGTTCCAAGTACTTCTGTAGCTCTTGTTTTGATTGGTTATTGCACAACACACACACCAACAAAAGCCTATCCTGAAATGGGGAACTTTTTAGCACTTTTCAGTTTTCTGGGCTCATTTCTCCAGGCTAAAAGGAGAGATTGTAGTACTTTCAGGAGCTATGTGAATCTGTCAAACTCATTTCTGGACCCATAACTTCCTTTCGAGGGCCAATATGACTAAACGCCTTATCTATATCTATATGTAGACTACATAACAAACTGATGAATAGCTTTGAAATCAGACTAGTGGGAAAAAAAAATTCAAATCTTTCTCTATTTTTGAAAGTGAAACTTCTTTTGTGTTTGCGGCGGGCCGTATCTGGCCCCCGGGCCTTAAGTTTGAAGCCTTATGGTAGATGAAAAACCTAACATTTCCCGAAACTTTGGGCAATAATAATGAAGGCTATGGATGTCCTCGTGAGGTCCCGGACGTTGAGCAAAAAACAATCGTCGTAAAGCTGTGCCACTGCGGGTCGGTCTCGTTTGTGAGTCGCCGTCGTTCGCTTGTAGCTCCGCCCCCGATCAAACCATCCAAGGCCTGGAGTCAACGAGCACGTGTTGAGCATATTCTGCTTCCTGCTTGCAACCGTCATGTCGTTGACCTCCACTGTAAAAATAAAAAATGCTTGTAGTCAAGGCCACTGCGCTTTGACCGCTGAGTCACAGTCTCATAACCATTCAAACGTTGCCTACCTCGTACGCACGCACGCACACGCACGCGCCTGTTGAAACGGTAAGCACACGCACAGGCTTTGAACTTTGTTCCCGTGACGGTGGTCCAACTGAAAAGTCGTCGAACTTTCACTGGTCTCGGACTCCACGCAGCAGACGCAGTGAGTTGACTTTTATCTATTTCATTTTTTGACTGTGCACGTGGAAGACGCCCGGATTGATTGTGACTGATGCTTTCTGGATGAGGACGTGGGAAATGCAAATGCAGCACATTCGGTCGGTCATATTTTGTCGCTACGTGGTCAAAGATTCACAAATGACACACCGGCGTTTTACGTCCAATTATTTGCAAATTTGAGGAAAAAGTCGAAAGGTCATATTTGGCTAAATTGATGATGCCGATTTCTTGTGGATTGTTTTCTGTTTGTCGTTCTTATCGACACAATAGAGATCACGCGTAACACTGTTTCGAGAAAATGTCAATATTGACAAGTGGCACTATAATTGTTGATTTGTGGAATGAATGTGAGCAAATGGCACAGTACGAATTGTCAAACAATGAACTTGTGCCTGCCTTTCAGAGATGCTTGGTGGCTGCTTGCTTCTCTTTGTCATCGTCTCAGGTAAAAAACAAACACACACACACACACACACACACACACACACACGAGTCGTTCATGAGGTCACGTCAGTCGAACGACAACCATTCGATCTTGTCATCATTATGCGATGACGTCACCCTGACGCCATGTCAGTGCTGCAAATGTCGAACAACAAACAACGAAAAGCCAGACAGAACGAGCAGCACACGTTAGCATTTAGTAGCACGCCGGCTGCCAGATGATGAAGGTTGATGACTCTCCGAGGTTTGATGTCGGTTTCAGGGTTGCGTCGTGCGTCTGCGAACGACGGCCAGGCGTTAACCGAGGCAGCGGAGAACAAGGCCACCGTGACGGATGAACAGAAAGAATATCTGCGATGGTTTTATCGCACCGAAGATCGTAAGAACTCTTAATTTGTCAGTGATGGTGAACAAACAAATGGGGTGCAGTGGCGCTAAAGAATCAGAATGTCATTCTATGGCAAAAGCAGAACTTCCTCAAATGTCTTCCAGCGACCGTGTGGAAATTTGTGCTGTTGGGTTTGGCCTTCGTCTGCCTTCTGGTCGGCTTCCTCTTGCTGGGAATGGGCGCCATGGCTAGCAGGTGGGCTGAGGCTAAAGCAAACCCGTTAGCCTGACGGGCTAACTCCACATCTGTGCATGCTCAGGAACAGGAGGAAGATTGCTAAGTACAAGGCGGCGGCCGCCGCCTTGGCCCATAGAGGCGAAGACCAGGCGTGGCCTGGAGACGACGACGGCCTGCTCGCCTGCGGCGGCGGCGGCACGCCGTCGTCGCAGAGGACCACGCAGTCGCCGGCGAGGGCGCCGCCTTGCAACGGCGACACCGGCGACATGAAAGCGGGGAGCATCGTGCTGACATGGAAGGACGGAAACACTTCCTGCCTGTACCCTGACAGCCAGGCCTGCGGCGAGATCGGGGTCAAGCCGACCCTGCCGGATGACGAGGACGAGGCCCGAATCCAACGGGACGACGAGGATGAGATGAAGGATGGAGGAGACAGATGAACATGCCCACAACGACAACAACATCTCCTTTTACTTGTCTACTTTAATGCCTATGAAGCAGGTGTGCATCCACTGATAAGAGGATGATGAGGATGATATTGACCCCACAAAATTGGTGTTACGGGTCAACACAATGAAATGTAAATCATTCAATATAAACGATAAATCACTTGCTGTTTGTGTTTACGTGCGCTTGTAGCCATCTGCTTCCATCCAGATGTATCTAATCGAGTGGCTGTGGTCAGCGAAGTAATAAAACTTGGAATGCAATTCATTGTTCAACAGTGTTTTTGTAAAAGCAACATTTTATGAATAAGAATGACATTAGCTGTTATTCCTTGAACAGACATATTGCCAATACTTGTCAATAAAAGAATGATTTCCAGGAAAATGTCAAGATATCATGCACAATGCAAACAAATGTTTATGCATGGAGTTTATGCATCTCCAATGGTTGAATAAATCAACATCCTACACACAAGATTGTTGGGATGGGGCCCGGCACGGCCCTTGTGAGGAAGGGCAAGGGCCGTCCGTGCACTTAGTGCATGTTGAAAAGAAAGGCCACTGAGAGTCGCTAGCTGTTTCCCACGTAAAAAGCTTTGACTTCGGGGCCGCATTAAAAATGAAAGAAATAAAGAAAGAAAGAAAGAAAGAAAGAAAGAAAGAAAGAAAGAAAGAAAGAAAGAAAGAAAGAAAGAAAGAAAGAAAGAAAGAAAGAAAGAAAGAAAGAAAGAAAGAAAGAAAGAAAGAAAAAGAGAAAGAAAGACGGTAAGCTTGTAACTATGCAGACTAATTCGACTTTTATCATTGAGTGCAATGCGTAGATAGTCAACAAAGAAAAGTTAATGGACAGTTTGCGTAGTGCGCGAATAAATCCGGATGGCGGCGCTCAAGTCAACTAAATTCGCCGACGAAAAAGAAAGACGGCAAAAAAAAAAAAAAAAAAAGAGAAGCGTGTTTGTAAAAATGGCGGCCTCCATGTCCTCCTAAACTCTCGTTCAACCTTTGTCCTAATCTTCTCCTCACTTTCTCCACAGCTTTGTCTGTGTTTGCTCATAGTAGGAGAAGCTCCGACTACCAGGCGAGGCTTCGGCTTTCAGAGCCCCATGCGAGGATGCGGAGAGGCGGCGGCGGCGGCCGCGGGGCGGCTGGGGTCACGCTGGCTGTCCTCCGCCTCCTCCGGCCCGGCGATAGCGGCGGCTTCGGCGGGGTGTCTGCGGGGCGGACCCTGTGGCCGACACTACCAAGGTGTCCGCCGCGCAGGCGTCTGTGCTCGTCCGGACCCCCGTGGAGGCTGCTGTTCTTAGGCTCGGATCACTTCGCCGTGGAGTCCCTCAAGGTCCTCGCGGCAGAAAGGTAACCCCCGGCCGGCCAGCCGGCCCCTCAATGTTGTTTATGTTTGGCCATTATTTTGCCTTGACTCAAGATTGCAAACTTGAGATACGAGCACCGCCACATGAATTTGTTCATGATGAATTTGTTTGTGGCCACCCCCACATGAAGCTTAAACTTGTGGGGCCACAGAGGCCGAGAAATTCCTTGCCGAGTGTTCACCTTGTAAAACAAACCGTTCTTAAACATTGAACGCGACGACACTGTGCTTGAAAGTGAACTTTGGCAGGGCTGGGCTGTCAAAGTCATTTTTGTCTCGGCCGGCCGCCACATAAAATGATTTGGCGGGCCCCCGGGCCTGGAGTTTGACACCTGTGGGCTAGGGGAAGACAGTCAGCAGCCGCGTGAACCAGTCAGTCAGTCAGTCAGTCAGTCAGTCAGTCAGTCAGTCAGTCAGTCAGTCAGTCAGTCAGTCAGTCAGTCAAGTCAGTCAAGTCAGTCAAGTCAGTCAGTCAGTCAGTCAGCCTGCTGCCTTTGTGCTAGGAGTCGCGCGGGAGGCGCAGTGTCGTCGTTGGAGGTGGCGACGCTGAGCGCCGACGTTCCGGTGGCGGACTTTGCCCGGCGCCAGCATCTGGCGCTGCACGCGTGGCCGCCGGCAGATGTGGACGGTCGCTTTGACGTGGGCGTGGTGGTGTCCTTTGGGTGTTTGCTCCACCAAACATTCATTGACAAGTTTGCGTGGTAAGGAAGATGGCTGAGCTTTCCTTTTCTTTCCTTTTCCTTTGGCCGCTGGCCGCTAATCGGCTTGGCCAGTCAGTTGTTGCGCATTGGCTCCTTTGCTTCAACATTTGGCCTTTGCAATCGTTTGTTCAATGTCAAATTGGAAAATCTTGGGCCACACGGCAGCCTGTCTGTGTGTCATTCTTTTTTTCTGGCGCGTGTGTGTCAGTGGCATCCTAAACGTCCATCCCAGCCTTCTGCCTCGGTGGCGCGGTCCGGCGCCAATCTTCCACACCATCCTCAACGGAGACGCCGTGACGGGCGTGACCATCATGCAGATACGTGCTCGCAGGTGAAAACGATGCGACCTTTTTTTTTTTTTTTTTTTTCTCCTTCCAGCGCCAGGCGTTAGCAGCTTGAAACCAGAGCGTGTTGTGTTTGGAAAGCCCGCTTAGCTTAGCGCCAACAATGGCAACTCCTAATGCCGCCTTCTTGCGTTCAGATTCGACGAGGGTCCCATCCTGAACCAGGCTCTCCACACGGTCCCCGAGACCAGCACGGCCGAGCGGCTCGCCGACGTCCTCGCCGTCAAAGGAGCTCGGCTGGTGAGTCGCACCTTGGAACCACCGGGGGGGGGGGGGGGGGGGGGAGGTTTTTGCCGTGCGCCTCAGACAAAAGCCTTTTCTGCCAAAGCAGCTCCTGGACACGTTACGGGACTTGCCTCGGCGGATGGCCGACAAGCGGGAGCAGAGCCCAACCGGCGCCACCTTCGGTACGAGCCGCTTTCCGCTCGCCCGAGCGATGCGAGGACCGACGCTTGCCGTTTCCCCCCCGACAGCCCCGAAGATCGGCGTCTCCATGAGTTGGATGGTGTGGGAGGAGCACACGTGCCGAGACATCGACCGCCTCTACCGAGCCATCGGATGGCGGGTGGGTGAGCCGTCGCCAGGTGGGCCCGTGCTTGAGGACGTGCCCGTAATGTTTGTCATTGCGCAGATCCCTCTGAGGACCACGTGGATGGGTCGCACCGTCAAGCTTGTGGACTTTGCCGGGAGGTGCCACATCTCCTTTGCAGGCCGGTCTCGCCGCCCGCCGTCTTTGTGTGGCTTCCCCTCCCCTCCTCCCCTCCCGTCCAGACGGCGCTCATTGGGCCTTTTCTTCTCACTCAGACGCGAGCGAGGAGCGGACGCCGCCGGGGCGGGTGAGCTTTCATAAGGAGTCCGACACGCTGGCCGTGCGCTGCAAGGTGATTGGCTCCCTCCCACGCTCATCACCGAGCCACCGGTGTCATGGAGTGACAAATCAAGGCTTCAGAAAGGTCCTCTGCTCCTTTTTTCTCTCCAGGACGGCTGGGTGGCCTTCAAGGCGGTGATCCTGAACAAGCGTCTGACAGCGGCCGACTTTTACAACGGTTACTTGCACCAGACGCTGAGGCGGCGCGGCGGCGGCGGCGCGGCCCGGGACTCTGCCCCCCCCGCCGCCTTCGTCAGCCCTCCGTCGACCAGACCGCCTGACGCCGGCAAACGTCTGCATCGCGATTGACCACCGGAAGAGTCGCTTTTCGTTTGACGAGGCTCCACTGTCCTGGCGGTGCTGGTATGAAGTTCTCGCCTTCTGAAGGGTACAGTCCGAGTCATTTTGGAGTGGGGTGCTGCTAGCCGCCGCCAGGGGGCGCCGCCGCCTGATCTCTTTTGCACATAAAGTTCAAGTCCCAATGATCGTCACATACACATTTGGGTGTGGTGAAATTTGTCCTCTGCATTTAACCCGCTATCATACCTTGAAAATTGGTTGCAAAAAATGATTGAAAGACGCTGGGCATACGCGACACAAAAGAGTCAAATGAATGACGCTATTCTGTTCCAAAAGTTATTTTTTATCAGCAAAACACCTTTATTATAATAATTCTCTTCAATTTGCCTTTTTTCACCCTACTATCTTCAGGCGTCCTCATTTTGTATGTCATCAGCCCTTTTTCGATGTCTCGTGTTCGACGCTCCCCCCCCCCCCGTTTTTTTTTGGATCAGACTTTGTCTGCAGCAGCAGCAGCAGCATTCATAGGCGCCGCCACACCGCACGTCAACAAAGACACTTTAGTTTGCGTGCTTTTATTAGGAATGTGCACATATTCTCTCAGCCTCAAACAAACTAGTTTGCAACAAAAAAAACAACACAATCTCTCAAAGCAAGTTGAGGGGTAAAGGGTTTGGGAAATGGGACACTGGCGAGCCTTGAATTGGGAAAGCCATTGGAAGTGTTAGTTACACATTCAACAAATGGATGAGAACAAAGCCCAAAAAACTTTGTTTGGGGGGGACGGACTTGCCATTAGCGGCGCCCTCTAGGGGACAAAAAAAAGTTCCAAACCACTTGGAACAAAATCCCTCAGCTTGCAAAATGTCAACACTTGTTTCATAAGTGAAAATGGCCATGTATCCTAAGGTCTTTTTCTAGTTTTCGAATGACCGCCATCTTTTGAAGTCAACACGCTCGGACGAACGGGCCATCGGGTTACGACGGCGACGCGATTCCCCAAAAAACACTTCCCTTGCCGACGCGATTCCCAAAAAACACTTCCCTTGCCGCCGTCTTGTTAAACGTCACCATGTGCGGACTCAAGTCTCAAACGCGTGGCAGTCTCATCTTTCTGTCCGAGCAAACGTTTGATCAAACGTTCCAGTTCTTCATCCTTAGCGACTTCCCTTCTGCTGCCGCCGCTGCCCATAAATCAAAGCATTTATCAAAAGTGTGCTAAATGAGTCAAGAGATATGTATCATATTTAGGTCCGTTAAATTGGCGACAACCTAATGTGGGTTAATTCAAATGGCCATAAATCATGAGTAGCGTCGGTGGACCGGACAGCCGTGGAATAAAACTATTTCAGTTAAAAAAAAACAACAAACGTGAGCAACGTGGCCGCCTGCTGGCCCGGCAGATACACGGCTTCACTTTAGTTTAGGAAGTAGTAGTAAAAATGTTTTAGTGATTAGTGGGTGCTGTCACGGAAACCGTGAAGCAGCCCGCCGTCATCCGGCGCTCGGGACACTTGCTGCCTCTTGGCCCCGTTAGCCAACTTCCTGTTGCGGGAAGTCTGTCTTGAGGCTTTCACACGCTGCCGTCGGCAAAATCGCGACGCGCAAATCCTTTCTGAAAGAGAAGAAAAGATGAAATAGCGTCTCCGGCGGCAATGGTACAACATTTGGGAGTGCCAAAGGCTGACCTCAAACCCAGCCCGAGCTTCGCTCGACACCCTGATTTGACCTGCCCTTGCCTCCAAAGCTTCATAGGAAAGCCTTACGCCATCCGGAAAGCTGGGTCGGAAATGCCGACATTTCACTCCTTTGGCATTAAAAGATGAATCCGTAACTTGAAAGCTTCATCTGAAAGCCCAATTGTGCGTTCAGCCGCAGCCTCAGCCTTGCTGAAGGCGTTAAAACCTCGGCGGGCCAAGGGGCGGGCCAGTTTTGCCGACTTGGAGAAAAGAGGCAGCTCGTTCCTTTTGTTTTCTCAGAACGTTCCCCGGATTCAACGAAAATCGGGGTGGGGGGGCAGACAACCAATGGGAAAGCGGCCCGCTGGCTGTCCACAAACATCTGGACATGCATGCGCAGCGCAGCCCCGCCACGCCCCGCCCTGCAAATCTCAAAGTGAAAACACCTTTTGTTCAGTCAAAGGCTTTGGAAAAAAGCAAAAGTGAAAAAGGACAGCTTCCCTTTGTCAAACTCGAGTCGGAGCGTTGTTTGTTTGCCTGGCAAAAAGCAAAAGTGAAAGGACAGCTGCCCTTTCTCAAACTCGAGTCGGAGCGTTGTTTGTTTGCCTGGCTGCGCTTCCGGGTGGGATGCACGCCGGGAGATGTGCTAAATCCCCCAAAAAGACGTGCGACGGCTCAGTCTGGGTTGCGCAATCTTTGCCGATTCGCTCGGCCCCGCCTGGCGTGTTTGCCGCCGCCGCCGCCGCCACTCGAGCGTGTCGTGGCGTTCCGACCTTCA
This sequence comes from Syngnathus floridae, assembly GCF_059516105.1. Classification (NCBI taxonomy): domain Eukaryota; kingdom Metazoa; phylum Chordata; class Actinopteri; order Syngnathiformes; family Syngnathidae; genus Syngnathus; species Syngnathus floridae. Next base: position 22,443,800 of record NC_142415.1, on the reverse strand, counting down.
TCTCGCCTCCTCTTTTCTTCACACGTGCGTGTGAACAAAAGAAACACCAAGGTCGGGTCGGGTCGGTTCGCATCGTATCTCACTTTTATTGGGGTGCAACGCCTCTTTTGGCCTGTGTGATGACTTGACATGTGAATGACGTGAAGCTAAAAAGAGCAATTGTGTGCATTTTTGGATCAGGTCTTCAGTTCAGAGGAGACCAAGGAGGAAAAAAAAAAAAAAGCCTCCAACACACTGGCCTTACTGTACCCTAACGCGCGCACACACACGCACACAGAGTCAGTGTGCGTGCGTTGCCGGGAGGGAGGGAGGGAGGGAGGGGTTGTTGCCGCGGCAACCAGATGTCCGCAGCGCCCTTGTTCTCACACAAAGCTTCATTCTGGAGAATTTCTCCTAAATCACGGGTACGGCTTTCACAGACAAGACCAAAAAAACAACAGCACCTCCCCATGTCCCGTGTCGCCCCGCCCCCTGCTCCCGACCGTCTGCGCTCCAAACTCTTCACGGCAAACTTCCAAAGCCCTAACCTGAGGTTGCAATCCTAATTTGTAGCTCCCGAGCGATCCGTTTTGCTTGACCCTCGTTTCCCACCCTGGCCACCCGCGGCTACTTCAGAACGCCCGCCGCTGCGGCCAAATAGCGAGCGTGTCTTTCAAACCGGTGCGCCTGAAGCCCGACTTTGGAAGCTTGTGCCCCATTTCAAAGGTTGTCTCACCAGTTTGTAGTCTTTGTGCAGCTTGCTGTACTGGAACATGTTGCAGAGGACAGTGGATGCCGCTCTGGAAGCTTTCAGACCGCTGGAACTAGCGCAAAGCACACACACAAAGTGACAAAGCGTGAGAAGCAGTGAGCATAACGAGGAGGAAATTCCAAAGCCGCGTTAGCCAGAAGCCATTAGCGACAATTACTGTGGTGCGGAGCCGCCCGGCGCTTCCAACTTCGCTGTAGTCCGCTATCGGAATCGAAAAAAAACAATGAAAGATGTCCAGGGAAGATAGTATCTTTTCAGGGTGCGGGCGCAGCTAATTGCTCTCCCGGCTCACGTTGCGGAGGACAGTCAACGCTGCTCCGGAACCTTTCGGGCCACTTAATCGCTAGCTAGCTAGCGGGGCCGAAACGGGCCTCGTCATCGAGACGAACAATCCTGCGGTTGCGCTCGAGTTCTTATGGAGTGGGGGGGGGCGGGGAGCTCAGGCCAGTCTTTGCACGTTTTGAGCAATGATCTTGAAAGGTCTCATTTGCTTCTAAACAAACGGATCTCTGGGTTCATCTTGAGTGCAGCGGCTGTTTGAAGCTTAGGTTTGCTGTCATCGAAATTAATTTCCTAATTTCCATTTCCCGCCTACCTACCTGTTGTCGTGGGACGTCTTGATGCCCACCAGCTTGGGCAGGCCGTTGAAGTAGGCGATGTCGCGGGCTGCCAGGGAGCTGCAGGTGACCAGGTGATTGAGGGCGCCGCAGATGTTGACCACCACCTCGCCAGACGGCGTCTTCTGAAGCCCGTCGCTGGGCAGCTTGGACACCAGGACGTTCACCATGTTCTTGGCTGCACCCAAAAACAGAGGGAGGAGCGCAGCGCCACAACGCGTCAGCACACGCTCGCTCGCTCGCCCGGGTGTTCCGTCAGACCGCCCTGTCGCGGCCGGGCGGGCGCCCATTTTGCCGACGAGTGCAAAAAGGACCGAGCGAGCGAGCCACCCGGTTCAGGACGCGCGCACCGACGGACGTGCATTTTGCCCCGTCGGCGTGAGCGTCCTGAACCGGGTGGCTCGCTCGCTCCCACCGTCTGTCACCCTGGCCCAGACGGTCTCGCGCGTGTTTGCCTTTACTATTTTCGAACAGTGGGTGGCGCTATGCACTGAAGGGAGAAACGCAGCCAGCATGCATTGGGACCATGTGTGATGCAAGACGGCAGCTAACGAATGAGCTCAAAGACAGAAAATGAGGAAGCGTGCGACAGACCCACGAGGTCCTTGTTGGGCGCGTGTCTGGCCAGGTTCCTCAGCAGGGCGGTGAGCGGTCGCAGCTCGGCCTCGTCGTCGTTGTCCAGCAGGTCCAGCAGGCTGGGCAGCATCCGCTCCTGCTCCAGGACCACCGCGCTCAGCAGCGCCGGCCACTGAGAAGAGCCACAGCAGCCGCGCTCAGAGCTGGCCGAGGGAGGGAGGGAGGGAGGGAGGCTCTGCATGTGCAGAGATGACACCGCCGCGGGCCCGGCCGGCCGGCCAGCCAGCCAGCCAGCCAGCCAACGTTTGGCGTACCCTGCCGTCTCCGGCGGTGAGGTTCTGCAGCGCCCCCACGGCCGCCTCCCTGCTGGCGGAGGTGCTCTCGGCGCTCTGGAGGACCCGCTTGTACAGCGCCACCACCCGCGGGTGCCACAGCCACTCGGCACCGCGCGCTTCTCGCGACGCCTCCGACATGATGGCCAAGCTCTGCTGCCGCTGCTGCTGCTGCTGCGTGCGCGCACACACACACACACACACACATTTGAAGGATGCTTTTGCATGTACGGCAGTGTTTGATTCTTTGCGTGCCCGAGTTTGTCACTTTTTTTTGTTCTTTTTCATGTATGGAACCGAACGGACACGCAATTCATTTGGAGCTGCCGCTAACGTATGCGCCGTGGCCACCGGGGGGCGGTGTCATAAAGACGGACCAAAAGACAAGGAAGCGTTTGACAACTCGGTAAGCTGCTGTAATATGAGCCACTTTTGACTGAGCACACGAGTACGATTATCTTGTCTGTCTACACGAGTTACTCCACCGTTTGTGCTCGCATGTCCGTTGGAAGTATTGCTGCTAGTTTGTGTAGCCCATCGATGGCGTTTTGTATTGGCAAAGTGGAGGGAGGGCGGGGGGATGGCCTCGTTGTTGCACTTTGTATGCTGCGGCCGGCTATTGTTGCCAGTAATTGGACCTTTGCTGGCCTCACTTGTTCTGGCGCAAGGCGATCCGCTTCTCGGCTTTCTATCTGCCGCTCTCCGAGGTGGAGCAGAGTCACTTACCCTCCTCCTCCTCCGAAAGAGAGAGGACACCTCCTGAAGCTTGAGCCCGCAATGGGGCGGGTGGGGGAGAGAGAGAGAAGGGCTCGCCCAAGGCGGCCCGCGCTAAGCTAAGCTAAGGCTTGCAATCGGCTCACATTCCCAATCTTGTGTCAGTCGTTTCCGTGCGTGTTTGCAAAGACTCTTGAAAAACAAATTCCCATCGACGCTCGTTCACGTTTGGCCCGTGTCCGTGGACTCTGGCCCACTCACCTCCACGTTCTTCTTGCCGTACATGGGGAAGCAGCCCACGGCCTGGGCGTCCCTGGAGGCGGAGCCTCTGCCGGGACCCTCCAGCCGAAGTCGCACCGAGTGGGGCAGCTCCGAGTACAGCTGGTAGGACAGATTTCGCAGCACGCACACCGAGTTCTCCAAACCCTGAAGCAGAAGAGCCAGAAGATGAAGAGGAGCAAGAAGAAGAGCAAGAAGCATCGGATCTTGTCGTTACCTTGTCGTCGGCGCCGACTTCCTGCTGGATGTAAGACACCAGCGAGTCCACCAGACCCGGCGTGTCCCTCATCTTCTCTCTCGTCCTCTGGTTGACCGAGCTCAAGTTCCTGCACAGACGCAGCGGACAAACGCGCTGATGTCTCAAAACAGGGCAAGGTCCGTGGGCAAGGTCCGTGGGCAAGGTCCGTGGGCAAGGTCCGTGGGCAAGGTCCTTGGGCCAGGCCCGTGGACGAGGGCCGTGACACGTACCTGAGGCATCCGGTGGCGTTGTTGAAGATGTCTTTCTCGGAGGGGCTGAGCGGGATGCTGGCACAAAGAGGGATCAGAACTTTGCTGCTCAGCTCTGCCAAAGCTTCTCTGCACAGCTTCTCCTTCAGGTTGTCTCTGGACGACAGGTTCCACAGCACGCCTGCCGGCGGGACCTCACGTTAGCGCGCCATCATAGCATCGGGCGCGTCCTCCATCCGCGCGGGTCGCCGCGTAATCGGGACGGATAACCTGTGATGTTCTTGCGGAGCTCCTCGTCCGGTTCTCCCAAGACGGCCACGAGGCGCGCCACGCCGCCGGCGTCGACGAGCGCCACCTTGTTGTCGGTGTTTTCGTAGATGAGGTTGCGCGTGGCGCCCGTGGCGAAGCGCAGCACTTCCAAGTTGTCGCTGGAGAAAAGCTGAACCAGAGCCGGGACGCCTTGGAGAAGGCGCACCTGGCGGGCGGCCGGGCGGGCGGGCGGCCGCCACCGCTCGCGTCAACGACGGCAGGCAGGCAGGAAGACGGGGAAATGCGGCGCAAACGTAGTACCTGCTTTTTGGAATCGCTGCTATGGTAACACTGGTGCTGAATGTAGGCGGCGCCCAGGATCTGCAAGGCGGCGTCCGGCTCGCACAAATACCTGACGGCGGTCTGCGCGTCCAGGCCTTGCATCCTGCAATGGCAAGAGGGGAAAGAAAGAAAAAAAAAACCTTACATTGATGATACATACATTAGCAAAACATAGCAAGACGAAGTTGGGGAGGAAAGCCCATTTCTGGGAAGAGAGTAGAGCGGTGGCTTCGGGGAGAAGAACAACAAAGTCCGAGGCAGGCCTCACTCACCCTGCCAGTTGCTCATTGCTGCAAACGGACGCTCCGTCCAACACGTCCAGCCCTTTGCCCACGCTCGCCACGCTGCGCACCGACGCCGCTCGGTGAACGGACGCCGAGGCGGCGGCGCGCTGCGCGCAGCTGCTTTGGTAGCTCACAACGTGGCCGGGCCGGTGCACGTGCCACTGCGGGACGCGCTGACTTCCCCAGCCCTCGCCCCGCAGCGCCCCGCCCCAGCCGTAGGCGGCGCCGTGCTGCTGTCGGTTGCCGATGCGGCTGATGGTGCGGTGCGAGGGGCCTTTGTAGGTGAAGCGGATGGGCATCTCCTGGTCGGCCCAGTCGCTGCCGCCTCGCGGGGCAGCGCCCTGCATGGCGCTGCCCTGCAGGGTGCCGCTGAGGGTGCGCCTCAGGGCGGGGGGCGCCCACGCCACCAGGTTGTCCCCGGACACTCCGTGATGGTTGATCTCGGCCTGGCACAGCGACTTGGTGCGGCGGCTGCGGGCGCTGTGAGTTTGGAAGACGCTCTGCTGCGCCACGCTGGCACGCACCTTGGAGGAGCTCTCCACCGCCGAGCGAGACGAGAAGCCGCCGGAGGGCATGGTGGACACCTGCGGAAGGTGGAAAGGAAGCTCTCAGGCGTCGCCCATGTGAGTGCTCACGGCCAATCAAAGCAACGGGCCAGCCAATCTCCACACACACACACACGGTGGCGGCTTGGAGATCAACCCTCACGGTGCCCATTTTTGCAAAGTTATTCAGCAAAGGTGGCAAATTTCGCCCCATTGGAAGTTGAAAAGCAGGCGGCTGGCGTGAAGGTGCTTTTCCATGTCCTCCTTGACGGGAAGGAAGCGGCGTTTGAAAGCAGGAAGCTGCCTTTTGGCCTCTGCATTGTTGCTGCGGCCGGCCGGCCAATCAAAAGCATCTGCTCCACATCCTGTTTGCTCCGGTTTCATTGTTGTGGCTTTAACGACACTTGCACATTACGAGTGCTGAAACTCAAAACGTGAAGTCGGTGGGTGGGTGGGTGGCTGGCGAGTGCTTTGCTTTGCTTTGCTTTGCTTTGCTTTGCTTTGGGCAGGGCAGGGCAGCAGGGCAGCAGGGTGTGTCGGGCTCATGAGCTGCTCCTGCAACTATTCGGCCCCTTGCTATTATGTCATGGTGACACGGGGCCGGAAACCCCCCCCCCCAAAAAATTATAATAATCTGACGCAGTACTCACCGCCATGATGCGGCTGGGCGTGTGGATCATGGATCTGGAGCTGAAGCCTCTGCCGCTGGGGAGCGCGTACTCGCATGCTGGACACGCAAACAAATCGACACGGGCGTTACTTCAACGGCGCTTTTGCCTGCCGCAACTTCTCTGAGGAAACGTCCATCGCATTCAAGGCGTAAAAAATGGCTCTGGACTTTGCTGGAGCATTTCACGTTGCTCGGCCAGACGGGCTTTGGGGGGCTGCTGACGTTCCCAATCATTCCCGAGCCAATTGTTTTATTTTGACCGACCCAATGCCTTCGATGTTATGGTCCTCATAATGCAGACTTTTGTCTGAGATCTCGTGAGAGAGTTTGACAAAGAGAGAGGAAGGTCAGCAGCCCCCACGTCCCAGTCTGGAAGGGAGGGAGGGAGGGAGGGAGTAGGAGGCTTGGGTGTTCGGGAGGGAGGGAGGGAGGGAGGGAGTAGGAGGCTTGGGTGTTAGGGAGGGCCTCCGGGCCGCATGCTTCGCCGGGGCCTCGCCGGGGCCGGCCGGGTCACGTGTCAAAGCAGGAATGCTCTCACTGCAAAGCGAGCGCCGACAGACAGAGTCAACATAAGAGCGTTCCGAGATGCGGCGCGCACCGCCACCTTTGACCTTTTTGCCACAGCTGGTCAGGCGAGTGGCCCCACTGCACGCCACGTCACAATCAATACGGCAGCTATTGCCAATGTCAGTCAACAACCAGTTGCATGCAAAGGCCATACTGCGAGGGAATCCTTCGCATTTTGCATTTTTATATTGTTGGCCAATTAACGTAACCGCCCAGCTAAAACCCTAGCTACTAGCACTTAGCCAGCGCCTAGCTAGCGCTTAGCCTGCGCCGTTGGTCAAGCTCTACAACGTTTTCTGCTTCTGTGAATTGTTGAGACGCAGTCGGTGGTTGGACTTTTTCCTCCTCCGGCGCTCTGGGCGCCCGCCCCGCCGTGGCAAAAGGCCGCTCGGCCTCTCCCATTTTCCCCTCGGGCAGGCACGGACGGAGCTGGCTTTGCGCAATGCGGGCAGAAAGGGATCTTCCCACACAAAGGTCCGACGTGATGGAGGTTCCGTACTGACTGGTTGCGTGCCTTTTCTGTTCTCCGCAGCCTGGGAGGAGAAGCTCCCGAGGCAGATAAGGAGCACAGGGAGCTTTTCCAGCCAAGAATGTTAATGGCGCCGCCGCCGACCTCTGGGGAACGCTGACACGCTTCCTGTTGGGCCTCACACTTGACGTGTGCGCCAGGCGAGGCGAGGCGAGGCGAGGAGCGCACTTTGTGACTTTACGCCTGCAATTATGGTGCCGTGGCTTTACGACGCTGGGGAGCTAATGAGCTTCTCGAAACCGCGAGGGCCACGTCTTCAACACGTCCTCCCGCGCTCTCCGCCACCTTGCAGCAGCTTTGCGTGTCCATCGGGATCCCCAAACAACCTTGAAACCACGCACTGGCCTGACAAATAAAGACCTACAAACGGCCAATCGGAGGTCAAGGGTCCACTCGTCGGATGATAAAAAGAAGTCGTCACTAACAGCTTTCGTTGGCACAAACGCCGTGGCGGCGAGTTCAAGCCAGGATTGAAGAGTCGATGGTGACCCGGCGTCGTCATCGTAAAGGTCTCTCGCTCTCTCTCTCTCTCTCGTGTGGCCGAAAAGCACTTCTGCATACTTGCTAGTTTAGCAGCCAGCTTGTTTGTGTTGAAAGGCAGGTGAAGGCGAAGGTGAAGTGGAGCAAGGCCACGCTGCAAAACAACTTTGAGCTGGCTTCTTCTCCAATGGGAATCATCCTGACAGAATCTTTGCACGCCAGCATTTAGCCACCACCGATGAGCCGCAAATAACCACAGGCGGCAAAAGGGAGCACGATAACGAAGCGGCCGGTCGGCCGGCCGGCCGGCCATCCGGCGTGTTTGTCCTCTTATCGCGAGCCAACCAGGATGTCTGTGCCCGCCCACTCCTTTTCCCACCGCTGGAAACCATGACAACACTGGTGACCTTCTGTCACGCTTTGTACAACAACTGTCACGCCAACGTCGCCGCAAAAACAGGAAAGGGTGCCAACGCGGCCTCACAAAATGGCCACAAACAAGTCTGGAGTACAAAAAGGAAAAATTGACCTCGGGGCTTGGGCACATCCGTGCGTCTCGAGCGTCCCCCGTTTGGAAGAGGGTGTGCGCACTTATGCAAGCACATTTCCCAGCCATGCCATTGAAAAAGCCGGCAACACGTGAATAGTATGGGCTTTGTTGCTTTAAACACAAAGAGGAGGTGAATGGGCGCCACTCTTTTGGGGGTTGCGCCCACTTAGAACACACGGCGGAGCCCCGACAGGCTTCTTCTGACTTTTGCAGACTTGCTCTTCTCATTTCATGTGTCTTCAGTTTGCTCTCGGACCAGCAATTTGTTTTCAAGCGCTCTCTAAATATAGCTTGAGGGGCTCGTTGTATTTGATATTTATACACGCATTTTATATTGATATGTATTTTTTTTAAGATTGATACGTATTTGATATTTCTTGACATGTAATCAACCAGGTGAAAAGGATCCTATTTCGACATGTAAGTTATTGATGAACATGTTAAGTCGCACCATGGCAATTTGTTGTGCAATTTTCAAGTTCAATTCAAACCGTTTTCTGCTCCAACAGAAGTCAATTGTTGAATTTCGCACAACAAAAGTGTCATCAAAGGAAGTCGCTCGTTCTTCCACATAAAAGCGACGACAAAAAAGAATCCAATAAATGCAATAAAAAGCAAAGGAAAAAGGATGGCAATTTTTTTTTGACCTGCGGGTCCAAGCACCGCGGCGTCGTCGTCGGTCAGCCTCCCCAGCGACGGCGACTTCTTCTCGGCCAAGCGCAGGCGAACCTGCTCCTGGACCCTCCGCGCCTTGGCCCCAAAGTCCGAACACGGGCCGTCCGAGGGGACCACGTAGGCGGTGCGCGACGAGTTGGGCTGCAAAGCGGACAGGAAGCAACCGTCCACCACCGCCGCGCTCATCCTGCCACGGCGAGCGCTTGGAGCCGAAACGAGAATCCGGACCAAACGAGACCAGCGGCGGGCGTGCGGACGGGCGGCGACTGGGGCGGGCGTCGCTCTCTCGCGCACTGACCCACAGACGACAAGGAGGAGGGGCTTCGGGGAGGAGACCAGATGGTGTCCATGGGCCCGGAGAGGCGGAGCGGGATCCGAGCCGGGCCGGCCCGAGCCGAGCCGAGCCGAGCCGAGCCGATGGGCAGACCACCTGTAGAAGGTGCGCGCTGACCTGTGGACTCTTGTCTGCTTTTGTGTGCCCTCCCTCATGTCCCTCGCTCCCTCGCGTACCCGTAAAGTGGAGCCTCAACCCTTGTGTAACCTAACAGTAATGCTCTTCAATGTGCATTGTAGCCTTTTGTGTATTTTTGTGTCATGTAGTGGCCTCCACTAAACATTGTGTAACAACACCGGGTCGTGTACTTTGCTGTGTACTTTAGTTTTTCTGATAGATTCTGTCGTGTACTTTCACGGTGTGATAGTGTCGTTTTGCCGACTCCTCCTTCAGCCTTCCCAACGTGTTTCACATTAGTGCTTAGTAACGAGGTCGTGACCCCTGAATCTACACACGCAGGCACACACGCACGCGCACACACGCATACACACACACATCTGCCACCAGTGTAAAAGCACAGTGTTGTTGTTGAGTCAAAGTGTGTCGTGTTGGGTGTTGTAGCTCCGCCTCCTCGTCTGCTTCCCCGGTTCCCCTGCAAGGAGGAACGGCAGTGGCCTGGCTGACGGGATTATCAGAACATTCCGGAACAGTGAGCGAATTCGGAGGCAGCACGTCAAGTCAGAAGTGGCCAAGCCTTCAATCGATGCGGCTCTAAACGCGCAAAGAGCAAATTTGGCGCCTTGAGATACGAGCGAGCCGACTTGGGACTTTCTCATGATACTGTGTGAGCTGGCATGGGGGCACTTCATTTTTTTCTTCTTTTTTGACTTGCGGGTGCAAACTTGAGTTCTGGGCACCGCAAAAGTGCAATTGTTCATTTGTGTATTTCAAACAAGCAAATAGCCTCTGCTAGCTTAATGCTAACACAAATTGCAAAACGTCATAGACGATTAGCGTCATCACATTTTTGTGGGATCTCATCAACACCTGCCGCACGTTTGCTCCGACGGCCGTTGGCGCCTTTGCCAAGTGAGAGGAACACATTTCAAGACATATATTATAGTATTCATTCAAAAAGAATGGCATGTTTAGACAAGTGGGGCCTCATCCAACTTCACTTGCAACCGTCCAGAACATTTTGGACTTAACGTCTCCTTTAAGGGTGCATGAGCACCACCAACTGGTGTTGTCGTTTCTTTGCAAGGGAACCGATGTGAATTGATGCTGACTGGCCGCTGAGAAGTGCGCTGCCGCCATCTGGTGGCGGCAGCTTGATGCGCACTCAAATCTCGGAATTTTGGCGCATCTCAGATCAAAAACTTGACTTGAGTGTGAGCTTGTGTCTCCCAAAAACTTGCAAGTCAAGACAGTTGTAGCTGAAACCACCACTTGACTGTCTTCTTGGGGGATTTGGGTTTTTTGGGTCAAAAGCGGCTACTGATAAATCTTAGCAACTTTTCCTGACCTCAGTGAATACTTTTCTGGTGTTTTGGAGACCCTAATGTGACAAATGATTTATGCGCACAAGAATAAAGTAGAGGCGGCATTGTGCGTGTGCCTCAGAGGAGGGGAGGGGAGCGGGTTTGATTCCGGCTCCGGCCTTCCTGTACGGAGTCCGCGTGTTCTCCCAAGAACATGCACGCTAGGTAGGGCGCGACAAATTGCCCGTACAATACTTGTTTGTTTGTTGAAGTGCGCCCTGGCGACCGCTTCAGTCCGAATGAGGGGCGTCCATCGTGGAACAGCAACATTTTCAATCAAATAAGCACACAATGGCCAAGTTTCTCTGTAAAAGACATTTAATCCCTCATATACTCGGGCAAACAGGAACGGGTCGGCAGTGGGAGGGGCCTGTGGGCTGGCGGCAGCCAATCAGAGAGCCTAGTGGCCCCGCCCACAGCCTCACCCTTTCCTCCACGACGTACCGGACAAAGGAAAAACGAGGCCTCTGCTAATTAATTAGTACATTGGAGTGTAAATACGATAACAACGACGTGGACGACGACGAGACACTTTGAGGAGGAGGACGTGGCCGTGGTCCGCTTGGTCGGCGGCTCGGCTCGGCTAGGCTAGGCTTGGCTCGGCTCGGCTCATTAAGGGTGACTGACGGACGGACGGACGGACGGAACCGACCGGTGAGCAACATTAGCGATGATGGCTTTCAGCGCCAAGCTAACACGTCGATGATAGCATTTTCATTCGTCCAATCTGTTTAGAACGCGAGTCGAATGTCAACTTTCAGGCAGGGGCATCCAAAGGGCAACATGCGTTGCAGCTAAGATATCGATGCAGAAAACAAACAAACAAACAAACAAAAACAAAAAAACCATCCACGCTTCACGTGACGGTAACTTTGCTCTTCTTTTCTTTTCAGTGTAATCCTTCATTAAGCCTTTATCGCATGTAAAACCATTTCACCACTTTTACAGAATGGGGGCGGTGCTGGCGAAGCGTTCGAAAGAGAGAAAGGAAAAAAACAAAAAGGGCAAACAGCGCTTACGTTACGGTTAGCAAATATCTTACAGCAGTCAGCAATACGACCTTGTTTTGCTTCAGCGTAACAGCGATGCGGGTGTTTTGTTTTGTCAAGCCGATTGTTTGGTCTTATCGCTGAGTAAAAAAAAATCGTCGTCATCATCATCTTGTGGCAGTATTTTCCAAAGGGATTTTGTAAAGGTGACATTTGATCACATCAGCACTTTTTTGTTTGGATTCCAAAAAGTTGCACTTTTGTTCAACGTGCTAAAGACGTATGCCACGACGAGTGTTCTGAAAGCACAAATCAACAGTTGTCATCGTTTGGACTTTGTTTCTTTAGCTTTTAGAATTGCGAAACATATGTGGTGGTCCAAATCTCCGAATTACAACGTTTTTGCTCTTGACGTTTGCTTTTATTCGTAACCTTGGTCTACTTTACAAACCATCCGGCAGACGCAACTTTTCAAATGAGGCGCTATGTGTAATTGTACAAACAACAATCATTTTGAACGTTGACTTCATATTTTTCAAAATCCTACCTGGCGGGCCGGGCACAAATATTTGGACACCGCCAACGTGAGTGAAGCTGGGCTCGCTGTGCAACAAAAAATGGACTATTTTAGTATGTCGTTGGCATTTTGCCGCTCGTTTATAGAACATCCGATTTATCGTTATCGCCGACAAAGTACACATTTTGTAAGCTGACGTGGTTTTTGTTTTCATTTTGCCAGTGCAGGCAAGTTAAGTGTCGTTCACAGAAAAAGAATGGAGTTACTATTTTCTTTTGGGGAATTCTGATCAACTTTCTTTTTGGAACGACAAAAGGTTTTTGGACACCCGTGCCTGACGCTTCCACCGATCGACTTCATCATTGTAAGAGCGTCGTTTGCGTTTTTGATTTTTGATTTTTTTTTTCCCTCCAATTTTTTAACGCATGTAAACATGCGGCGGACAGCATCCAGACTTTGGTTCCAGCTTTCCCAAAAAGTGAGACAGGAAGCGAGTGAACGTGGCGGACAAAGCGCCAACATACGGCAGTGCGCGGTTACATCCATGCGCTCAAAAAGCACGGTTAATATCTATATATATATATATTTACACACAGTTTATACATCCAACAGTGGGGGGAGGGGAAGGGGGGGGGCAAAAACAACTTCAACATGTTATCAACAACCCATGTGCCCTCCTCAACTGGGGCAAAAATGGACTCGCAAATCATTGTCAGATTATTTGTGAATACCAAAAGTAAAGTCTCGAGCGAAAAGGCTTGCTCCTTTTCTCCGCTTATTGGTCCCAAACTGGTGTTTGTGGTGAAACCCATGTTCTGTCGCTGATGACTCGAGAACAGTGAAGGAAGGAAGGAAGGAAGGAGAGATTCTCAAGCGACGCTCGCTTGTACATTTTTGCGAAAGAAGCGTTTCAAACTGCAGTTTCTTTCTGCCAGAGGAGGGCACCCGGGTTGTGCTTTCAAAAAGAGGATAGATATACTGTTGCGTAGCTACACGGGGGTGGGTTAGGTCGGCTCGGGGTTAGGTGGGCTCCAGCGCGGGGGAATAAAAGACGGACGGGCGCCACCAAAACGCCACCATGCGGGAATCCAGCAAGCTAAATGCGGCAGAGGAACGCCGGCTAGGACTAGTAGACGGGACTGTTGCGGATGCCGCAGCACAGGACCATGCTGAAGATCATCTCGAAGATCTGCGCACGTATGCACAAAACGTTGTTACCGGGGCTTGCCCGCCCGCCCGCCCGCACGGCGACGCTTCACTTACCATGATGATGGCGACCACCAGGGCGAAGATGCCGATCAGGTAGATTTTGTCGGAGAACAGCTCGGTGATGCGGTTGTGGCAGCTCTACAAGACCGCCCCCCCAAACAATGAAAGTGACAACATCAGTCCCAAGGGAAAAAAATGAAAAAGAAATCAAACAATATATGACAATATATTGAAAGTTGGACGTTAACTTCAAAAAGGAATGCTTTTAAAATACAACCATGTCAGTCAAAAAGCAATAAGAAATACGCTCAGGTGTAAAAAATGGAATGCAAAAAACAAAAGTACATTAGCCACATCCCAGCTCAAGACAAATGGATTTTAAAAATTCACCAGCAAAATGAAAAAGCCTCAAAATGAATGAAAGAAAGAATAAACAACGGTCCAACTTGTGTAGGGAACTTCAAACTTGGAGTGGACTCACGATGGAGGTTCCGGAGCTAGGACAGAGGTCGGTGACGCCCAGCATGTCGGTGAATTGCGTCAGAATGGACGTGCCTTGACCTTTGCCACAGCAGCTCAGCTAGAAAGAAAAAAAAAACAAAATCAAGCGGATGCTCCCCCCCCCCATTCTGGGAAAAAAAATACTTCACTCTATCATTGTTCTGTTTTTAGCAAGGCACTTGAACTTGGCTCATTTGACATTTGGGCGTGATGTTATCGCGCCCAAACGTGGCAAGGTTCACATTCGAATGTGACAAATCGAACATTGCGATACGACGGACGGACGGACGGATGGATCGGCGCTCATGTTCGTACCGTCTCGTGAAAAACTTTGAGCACGGAGGCCGCCGCCCTCTTCTTCTCCGAGTCAGCGGTGACGCTCTGCGTCATGGCTTTGTCGTAGATGGAGTCGTAGAAGTTGATCATCTCCTTGGAAACCTGCTCCGCAGTCAAAAAGGCTTGCTCGCATCAGAGCATTGGTGTCAAAGCCGAGGCCGGCCGGGGGCCAGATACGGCACACCGAATCATTTTATGTGCCCCCCCAAGTTACCGTCATGCAATCTATGCCCCCAAAAAGCTCATGTGGCCTTACAGTGTCTTTGTGCATGAAGCCCCAGATTCCGGCAGCCACTTCGCAGGCGAACAGGATGACCAGGCAGGCAAAGAACTGAACAAGAGCACCACAGCACAGCGTAAACACGGACGCCGCCGTCCGGCTCTGGTGGCGGCGGCGGCGGGCGGGCGACTGACCGTTCCCAGCAGGCATTGCGACTCCTGGATGGCGCCGTAGCATCCCAGGAAACCCACCACCATCATCACCGCGCCCACCGCAATCAGAATGTGCACGCCTGAAAAACAATATTTGAGCTGAGACAAGAGATGTTTCTTTGCCTAATGAATCCAAATGCTGGCTATTAGCATGAGAAGACTTTCAAGGAAGGAAGTTCAAAGAATTGATTTCCGGGGCAGTCCCTTGGTTCTCTCTCTGCTGACGGACGGACGGACGGACGGGGTGACATTTTCAGCCCTGTCCCTCTCTCAGCAAAGAAATCCCAAATGGAACAGGAAGTGACTGAGCGAGCGATGATGATGCTTGAAAGCAGACAGGTTTGCCCTTCTCTTGAATCAAATGCAACTCGTACGCGTTGCGATGATGTCACTGCGGTTGGAAGCGGAGGCCGGGCCGCCGCCATCATCATCGTCATCTTCGTCGTCATTAGCCGGCCTCGTCAGGCGTGTAATTCAATTGCGGCCCGGCATCCCCGCTCCGTCCGCAGAGCCACTCGCGCTAATGCGCATTTCTAAATCAATACCTTGGCCAAAAGCCAGCCCGCCCAGCCGGCCGCCATCTTTCATAGCTGCCGTAATTCCATTTCCCTTAAGCGTCCTTTCCTGTCCAGCTTGATTTAATCGCCCGCCTGCCGCCGCCGCCGCCATCATCTACGCCAATCGGCCAAGGCCAGATCTCACGTGGTGTGACAGAGAAGTTGGCCCGTGGCTAATTCTGCTAGCTCGTGCTAGAGCAAAGAGCAAAGATGGAGGCTCGTCGTCAACCAAAAAAGTCTTCAACTTGAGATTGAACCTGCAACGTTGGCAAATAATGTCGGCGCTTGATGTCGCCTCCAGATGTGCTGCGCTAGCCCCAATTAGCTCGACCGCCCGACCGCCATTGTTACAGGACACAATGCGAGAGAGAGGCCTTTGCCTCTGCCGCTTTCCGTTTCCTGTCCTGGCCTTTATTTTGAAAACAGATGTTCACTTTTTAGCCTGGTTCATCATTCCTGGATGTGTTTTTGCCGCTCGAAAATAAATCGAGCTAGTCCACAGAAAATTGACTTGGCCAGAGCGTTCCTCCCTTGCTTGCCAGTTGCTATTCCACGCCGCGGGCAGGCGGGCGTCTCTTTGTCCTTTTTTTTTTTTTTGGAAGACATCTTTGCTTGACGTTCACTTTGCCTCCCTCCGCCGAAAGCGGGCATCTTTTAACAGGACGCCGTTATCAACACAAACGAGTCACATGACGTGAAAGTTTTGAAATCGGACGGACGGCTAGCATAAGCGTCAGTTTTTGCTTTTCATTGAAGGCTACAGACCAAATCAATTCAAAGGGGGAGTGAGGTGCTTTCCTTCTTCCTTTGTATCGCTCTGCCACAGTTTTGACATCCTCCACGGTTCTAAAGCATATTGACTTTTGTTTTCCTCCCCCGTCGCCACTAACGAGGCGAGCAAAGTGCTCTGAGCGCGTGACCCAATTCTCTCGAGAGGTTGGCCAAAAGCCTCAAAGTGGCGGCTCTGCGCAGGAAATGACAAGAGGAATTTGTGACTCATCAAATGTTGGAGCGGGAGCCGTCTATCTCCTGGACCGCTAACATGGGGACGGACGGACGGACGGACAGACAGACTACTTGGGCGCCGCAGATGTGCCAAGCTTCCACTGTGATCATTTCCAGGCGACGAGGAGGAGGGGCCTTTTGGCTGAAGGGAAGGAAATAGAAGGAGAAAGGGGAAGAAAAAAAAAGAAAAGAAATCGAGGCGCGAGACAGCGTGACTCGCATGCTA
Source organism: Syngnathus floridae (assembly GCF_059516105.1). Lineage (NCBI taxonomy): Eukaryota > Metazoa > Chordata > Actinopteri > Syngnathiformes > Syngnathidae > Syngnathus > Syngnathus floridae. The sequence continues at coordinate 22,427,606 of NC_142415.1, read as the reverse complement.
ACCACCAGCAGATGGGGAAGAAAGGGAGGAGTGAGGGGGAGGGGTGCGGCCGGCCGACCGGCCAGTGAGGAATTTTTTCCGACACCGACGAGGGAGGCCTTTTCTTCGCTCCTTGGCTTTCCCTAAATGGGCGACGACATCACGGCCGAGGCCTTTCCTCCATCACGACAGAAATGACTAAAAGAAAAGTCCTTCTTTGGGGGGGGGGGGCATTACGTGTCACAATCACAGCAAGCCACCAAATTCTTGCCGGCCGCGTCCCAGTGGCGCTAACCCTATAACTCGCGGCAGTCAGCGGAGTCAGAAGGGCATCAGGGAGAGCTTGCTTCGTTTAGAATGCCCCAAAGGCTCAAATGGGGTAAACCTGCTCAGACGAGCGAGCGAACGAGCGGCCGGCTGTCAAACGGACCCATGGAGCTGGAGCCTCAAAGTCACAATGCGGCTGGCGCCTTTGCCGGTGGCGGGCCGTTGTGTGAATTTGCCTGGCGCCGGCCGGGCTTGTCGCTGACGGCGGTGGTCAAAAGTTGCGTGAAAGCCGGATGCTTTCAAAGGCTGGCGCTCTGGACGCCTTTCACGTGAGTGAGCGTGTGGATGTCACGTTTGTCTCCATCAATAGTTGATGTCCATTTGAGGCGGACTCCGCTGGAGGCGGGGCTTTGCACCCACGGGGCCGGCCGGGCGTCAAACGCATGTTGCTCTCTTGGCTCCGGCCCGCCTGGTCCGTTGAAAAGGCATCCGGGCCTTTTATTGATTGAATTTTCAACACGTCCCTTATAAAAAAGGAAAATGGATCAAAATAGCCATGTCGTCACTCCCCTCAAGAAGTGAAGAAGAGGGAGGGAGACACAAGAAGGGCACCAAGTGTGAGCTCCAGAAATACAATCCAGTCACCAATGATCATACAAAACTATGGATGTGCTCTCCTCATATTTCTTTACTTTGGAGCTTTCCCCCTTCAATTGGGTTGTTCTGTTTCTGATCCAGTTCAAGCTTCCTGTAAAGTCAAAATATCGGGGGCATATTTCAAGCAGTTTTCATTTTGAAAGAGTGTGTGAAAGGTGCCAACTGACCACGAGTGTGGGCCAGCTTTATGTTGTGTTGTCTGTAAAGGGGGAAGCAAGAAAGAAAGGGGGGGAGGACGGACGGACGGACGTACTGATGTAGAAGGTGCCGGGCGCCTGCTGTCCCTCAAAGTTGATCTCCAGCAGGCTGCTGGTCTGCGGGTCGTGACGCAGCCACAGGGCCACGCCCAAAATCACGCAGCCGGCCAGCTGAAAGAAAGTAAAAGTGTGACGGTGTCTGAAATTTCAATCAAGGAGGTGGTGAAAAAGGTTGCATTGTACGTTGCTTTCGCCGGGACGGCGCAAACGCCGACGCGGCGCTCGTCGGAGCGAAAGCCGCCCGGCAACTGCGGCCGCACGACGACGGCGGTGGCGACCAACGCATGCACGCACAGCGGAGCAGAGCAGAGCAGAGCAGAGCAGAGCAGAGCAGAGACGCACCAGAGGCAGTAAAGGATGGAGCAGAAAGCCACTACATGTTTGGTGTTTTCTGCCATTTTTGTTTTTTGAAAAGGGTCCCATGATGGGCCCAAGAAAGCAAAGTTATCATGTAAATTGCGCCCAAAACTTTTGAAGGGTAAGCAGCGCAATTTTTGGCTGTTGCTGCTGTGTGTGCGACTTGCTGGCCTGTCCCTTTCTACTTTTTCAAGTTGGCTTCTTCCGGGAGTTTTGGAAACACCCGGGCGAGCGAGCGAGCGAGCGGCTGGTTTCTTCGCCAAGCGGCACAAAGTCCACGACGCTTGTGGAACACATGCTGATTGCTTCACCATCTGTTGCTCGCACATTCCACAGCGCGGCGGTGGTTGGGAAGGGTGGGGGGGGGTATAGGAGCGAACGTGCGTGGAAAGGTGGGAAAACACCCCCCGAGACGCCCGAGCTCCGCCAATGGCGAGCCAGCCGCCGTCGGCGCTGGCCAATGGGAGCGCGGCTGCTTCAAACATGACCAAGCTGGGCTGTGTTTCAGGAGAATGCGGGGGGATGGGGTGCGGCCGGCCTCCCGCTTCCCATTCGGATCCCTCCCCTCCCCCTATAGCGAGGCCACCTCTTAACCCTCTCTCTCTCTCTCTCAGCGTCCACCCGGCCGTGATTTATGGAAACCGGAGCTAATAACGCTAAAAGCTTTAATGTGGGACGGGCATGCAAAGCGTTTTGCGCACGTTTGTAACTTGCAACACGGGCGGGCGACGCATTTTGCCATCCGAGGCTCCTTGGCGATCAAAAGCAAAAATCGGGAGGGGAAGGAAGGGCGGCCGAACGATGGGTGCTTTTTTACTAGGGCTGGTTCCAAAGCGGGCTCCCCGCGGGGATGTAGCCGTAACAATCAAGAAGGAGACAAGTGCGCCATTTGCTCTCTCCTTTTTTGTTTGCCCGGAAGCACTCAATGGGCAAATGTCAGGCGTGGCCACGGGACACGCGGCGGCCATTACGGGAAGGCCTGCCCATTTGAGCCCACTTGTTTGCCCCAACCGAATTCGGGTGAAAATATCGGCTCGTGACGGACGGTAGAGGACGACGACCCTCGTCGTTTTCGGGGGCCGCGGCAAAGATTGAAAAAGCAACCTTCTTTTGGCCTTCCCAAAACAGATGGAAGGAAGGAAGGAAGGAAAAAGAATTCAATTGTAAATCACTGAGAGACTTGTGGGGGAAAAAAAAGTGAATATGCCAGGAACAAATGGGGGCGAGCGATCAATGGAATCTCTTCAAATTTGACTTGAAAGAGTTGAAAGAAAGGCAGCAAATGAAATGAAAATGGGCCTTGAAGTTGCCCTTCCTTTTGGCACATGTACGTGTGCGTTCTGCAATTATTTGGACTTTCATTTCATGTTCTTCTGGCGGCCGTCTCTCTTGTTAATGTTTCACTTTTATGTCCGACATTCAAGGCGGCTGGCTCCTTGCACTATTGACCAGAGATAAAGACATCCGGCGTCAAGCGCGAGATCAGCCCGCCCGCCCGCCCGCCGGACCACTTGAGCTTCCCATGTGCGCGCAAAGTGGCCTGCAAAAGCGCCCGGTCATCAGCGACCATTCATTTCCGTTCTTATTACGCATCCGTCAATTGGACTTGACACTAACACAAGTGTGCGCACACACACACACACACTCACACTTACAGGATTACTAACAAAAAGCGTGCTTAATTGCTCACCAAAATCACATGCTCATTCAAAATGAATACATCAAACACACTCACAAATGTTTTCTCTCCCTTTCTCACACACCCAACACACACACACACATGCAGTAACACACAGTGTGGAAAGAAGGACTCACTCTGACTCAGTGGGAAGACCCACAAAATCCCAGTGACGACCAAAGATGACTATTCCAATGTTTTCGTGTGCGTGGGCTCCACATGGCAACGGAACCACAAGAGCACAAAGTTGTCCCAGTCGGAGGCATGAGCAAATGAAACAGCCGCACATGCTAGCTCCATCAACTAATACTCGTCCTGCTTCAAAGTTGAATGGCATAGAGTTCCTCTGCACAGTCATTTGCATTTTTTCCTTTCCCAGTCGTTTTTGGGAGTTTTTCCTTGCCCTCCCTCCCTCCCTCCCTCTAGGGAGTTCAGATCAGCGGATGTTGAGGAAAAATGGTCAATTTTGAAGGCCTCTGACACTTGTCTGTGATTTAAGCCTATTGAAATAGACTGGACTTTGGTGTGAGTATCAATCAAATTTCTCGACTCACAAAATGTTTCAACATCTAACATCGTGGGCGTGGCCAGACGTGTGTGGCGGCGGCGTAGTCGTCACGGGGAATATTGCATTTTGTGTGATGCCAAGGCTAGAACCGAATAACGAGAATACACACACACACACACCGTCTCGCAATCAAACACATCCACTTCACATATAATAAAACACAGTCGCACGCGCACGCAGCACCACACAAGACACACTCGTTCACGCTGACAGACAGAAAATTGGCGCGGCAGATGGAAACCACCAATTGATAAACACACGCAGAGAAAGACAAGACTCGCGCAGTCGGGCGGGCGGGCGCGCGCGTGATCACAAACCGTCGACAAAACGATGACTCGGAGTGCAACATTTGAAATGTGCTAAATGGCGTAAACGCGGAATTTGTGAATCAGGCTAAAGCAAAGTCTCGCACCCCCTCGACAACGGAACCTGTGTTTCGCTTTGCGGGGCTCCACGCGCTTGTGGTGTGGCGGATTTGACGTACATGCGCTGGCCGGCCGTCTGGCCGCCCGCCCGCCCGCCCGGCCGGAGCCTCGCAAGCTCCGTCGGGCCCTGAAGCGAACGACTCGACTTGACGCGCGTCGAGCGCCCGCAGAAGAAAAACAGGGTGCTCGGGTGGGGCACAACGAGGCCATAAAAAAAAAAAAAAAAAAAAAGACACGCAGGCACGCACGGTGCCATGGTTGGAGCGCTCACCCAGAAGATGAAGTTGCAGAAGAAGAGCAGGTACTTGATGCATTTGGTGCAGCCCTCGACGCCCATGCTGACAGAGATTTGGCAGACGACTTGACTTAACGGGACGGCAACGAAACGAAACGAACGGCTCCACACTCCAAGAAGAAGACAACACCCAACGCGAGGAGCTTCCCCCGAGACCCCGTCCTTCTCCTCCTCCTCCGCTAGTCCCCTGGACCCTCCCACCAGGCCCTCCCCCCCGCTTCCCTCCCACCAGGCCCTCCCCTCCCCTCCCACCAATCCAAGGGCTGCGACGCCAGGCTGTTTCCCGGCACGCCTCTCCCAATCAAATGGCTCGTGGGTGGGTGACGTCTCTTCCGCCCATTTCTGCTTCACGTCTCGAGTTGTCGCGATTGTATTCGATTTCTGTGCTGTATAAATTGTCACCTGGGGTTGCGTAGATCTTCTTATGACTGTTAATGTTAATGGAGGTGTTTAAAGGCGCAAATGGGCCATGTGGAACGCGGGACACACACTGCGCTGACTACAATTCCCAGACTGCACCGCGATAGGTGCTCGCGCCTCCAACGCTCGCACGCACGCACGCACGCACGCACAGCCAAAGTAGCGCGCTCTAGTTCTGCCCGTTTCAACACATTGATTCGTTTGATGTCACTTAGGGCCACGTTATTCCCATTTATGGATGCATTTTGAGCCCACATTTGCTGATACTGTGGCAGAAGCGCGTGTTGAATCAATGAAGTGTGAGTCAAGCCTCAAGCGAACGAACAAAGCGACAAAAACAAAGTGACGTATGAACCCGCCCCCGACTGCCCGCCTGCTGGGCGAGAGCTCGGTCCCGCCCGGTCCGACTACGATTCCCATCATGCACTGCCTAGCTATTGCAGCTCAAGGATCAGCGTTTTGATCTCTTCAAATGCATATAAGCAATTTCCATATGGTTGAAATTATTATCCGGAGTCTCGCGATCCATCCACAATGAGTCTTCGCGTAATTGCCCCCCCCCCCCCCCCCAAAAATGCCGCTTACGTCACAAGTGCCACAGTGTTGCAACAGTCGGTCGCGGAGACCCAAGAAAGGAGGGAGGGAGGGAGGGAAGGAAGGTGAGCGAGAGAGCGAGAAAGTGAGCGAGCGAGCGAGCGAACCTTTTTGGCAGCAAGCAGCGTGTTGGCGCTTTGTCAAAAACTACCATGGTCGCCTTTTGTCTTAGCGCCCACAAAACTGGCTGTCATGTATTTTGTTGTGAAAAACCTGTGTTTGGTTTTTATTCTTATTTTATTTTTGCTTGTTAAAATCAAGACAGTTACCAAAATGAATCTAAAGCTGTTCAAAATGTTGGGGCTGCTCAAAAGTGGGCTCGTCACACCTGTCAAGTCAGCAAAGGCGCTCTTAATAACAAGCATTTGCGCAAGTAGCTCTTGATACCAGCTTCATTTTATGTTTCAAACATGACAACATTGACGCTTGCAGAACAAACCACAAATGGCGTCATTAGCTCTTTTTCATCAGCAGAGAATAGCGTTGACCTTTTTCAGAAAATGGCCTTTTTCCCTTCTACAAAGTTAAGAACATTTTGGAGTCACAAATCATGATTGCGTTCATTCAACCAAGACTTCATTTCATGTCGACGAAACGTCTCCGGCTGGCCTTAGCACAAGCTCGCTCACGCGTCACAGGGCGACGGCGGCGGCGGGCGGCGCTGCGCTGCGCTGCGCCTGCCCAGCCTGTTGAGGGCGTCGTCCACCACGTCCAGCTCGTGGCGCAGATCTCGGAGCAGCGTTTGGATGCTGCCGCTGTCCTTCAGCACGGCCACGCTCTGCGTGTACGCGTCGTAGCGCACCGAGAAGGGCCGGCGGATGCGCTTGGCAAACTCCCTGCGAGCGAGCGGTTGCAAAAAGGCTCACCATTTTACAAGGTTCAAGTAACTTGGGTGCTTAGCCGGAGATTTTGGTTGTTGTTCTAAGTTTGAAGGGCCAATCTTACGACAATGTTCTTTCGAAATATGTTTAAAGTAGGAAGCCTTATTTACACATTTCGCGGACTCAACGTATTTTTTTTTCTTTCCCCGACCTCATTTTGCTCTTGGCGTCGTCGAAGGTTTCGGTGACGAAGTAGACGTTCTGGAAGGCGGTGATGACGCATTCCTCGTCGCACGTCAGCCGAGGATCGAAGGGACGCACCTCGGCCTCGCCCGACAGCGCGTGCTCGCCGCAAAGGACGCACACGCACAAAATTACAAACACGAGCAAAACAAACAAACAAACAAAAACGTCCTTCTGAATTCAGACACCCCCGTTTTGGGTTTGGCCGCCAAGGGGCAGCAACATCGCAAAATGGAATGCAAACTAATTCAAAACTGCACTGATGACCAACTATCAATTAAATGGCAAGCTAACGATAATAACAAAACTGAATTGAAGTGATTCAGTCTTGAAAATTACAATTGCCATGATTTAAAAAAAACGCAACAAACTAAGAATCACACGGGCCATAACAATGTACAAAACTAATTGCGTATCAATACAAACCAATGAATGAAAAACAAATCGCTGACATTTACGTTTAAAAATAGGTAAAAATGGGAAAAGGTTTGCAAAGCGGAAAGTAGGCGGCGGCCTCGGCGCTACCTTGAGCTCGCCCACGGACGAGAGCAGGCCAGCCCCGTAGGCGCGAAGTCGTCCGTCCTGCTTGCACAGTCCGAACTCCACCGTGAAGAAGTAGCACTGAAGCAAAGAGGTTGAGAAAGAGCCGCGCAGCGCAGCGCAGCGCAGCGCAGCGCCGCCGCGCCTCGTTAGGCTCGCTCGCTCGCTCGCTCACCGTGGCCAGTTTGCGCACGGTGTCGTCGTCGGCCCCCAGCGACGCTAAGCCCATCTCCTGCGAGAACTGCGCGAAGCTGGGCTCGGCCAGCAGCGGCACGTGGCCCAGCAGCTCGTGGCATGTGTCCCTGCGCCGGGCGGCCAGACGGGCGGCCAGGCGGTCGGGCGGCCAGGCAGGCGGTCAGGCGGCCGACGCCAGCCACAAAAACAAAAAAGCACATCGTGATAGCGTAGCATTTAGACAGACGTCAGCAACAACGAGCTGTTGTGCCCAAAACCTCAAGGAGGCTTTTGTGTCCCGGACGAAGCCAACTTGCTTCTTTACGCAAGACAATGAAGAGTCTCATAGTGAGATGGTTCATAGTCTGGGGTTAGTCTCATGTATGTTTTTGTTTTTTTTACATGTTAGTGCCCAATAGAGCCACCGAGTTTTTTCAGACCATTTCGTCTTCAGTGACCAGAATGAAAAGGTTTTTCAGAGGCAATTTAGTCATCAACTAGCCCATCGAGGCCCGGGGGCCGGATACGGCCCACCAAATGAGTTTATGTGGCCCGCAAAGACAAATTGTGCATCGACTACAAATTGTTTTCACTTTCAAAAATAGAGAGATTGCGAGCAACCTTTGTTAGCATTCATCTTTTTCAAATATCGAAACACTTTGTACTAGTCTCTGATCTCAAAACTAGCTATTCATCAGTATACTCTAATATATAATATATACGACGTTGACGGTTACGATGGCCCTCGAGGGAAACGATGACCACCATGCACAAAAACGTTACTAGCCTAACGATGAATTGTGTCAAAGTCAAAGCCCATTTGCAGATTTTGACTCAAGTCACGTCGTTTTGTATACATCAGAGATGATGAGGAGGAGGAGGAAGCCATGGTCAACGTTTGAGCCAAAGCAAATTTGAAGCAAAGGCCCACATTTGTGCAAGCACACATGGAACGGGATGGAAATAAAGGGCTCACGCACTGAGCGCTTTTGTGCGCTGCCTTTGGACTTACGGTTCGGGTGTGTAAAAGGGGTCTGAGCTGTGCCGGACGTACTGAGTGCAGTGGAAGACGCGGAAGGCCAAACCTGCCCCGGGCAGGGATATTTGCGTCAAAGAGGTGCCGTATCTAAAAGGCTTGAAAAAGTCACAACCTGCCAGGAAGTCTCGGGGAGACAAGTAGCCCCACACTGGACGGATGCTGAAACCAGAGCGCTCTAGACACACACACGCACACACGCACACACACACACACACACACACACACACACACACGCACACAATATCTGCCTTCAATAGTCCCAAAAATGTGAACGCCAGACTCCAAACTGCCTGTAATGTTAACAAAATCAAACAAAGGTCTACTCAAATTGTTTTCCATCTTTACACATCACAGACCTGCGTCAGCCCGTTTGCTTTTACGACAGACTAACTTGTGCACGTTAGACATTTTAAAAGTGTGCATGCGTGCGAGAAAATGGACAAAACATGCATGTTAGGCTCCCAATTGATGTTGCTTCCTTGACAAAAATGCGCTCAAAAGTCTGTTGCGTACAACTTCCAGGCTCAACCATCTCTGACATGTCGAGCCGAAGACTCGTTTTGGTCTGGTTTTTGCGCTCGGGGCACCTTTGAGGAAGCGCGAGACGTCCTCCAGCTGGGGGATGTTGTCCTCCTTGTAGTTGCAGTGTTGGACCAGCAGGGGAAGGTTGTTGAGAAACTCCTTGCAGGCGTGGCTGGGGTAAAGTTTGTTGAGCTCCCGGAAGACTCGAGCCCAGGTCTGGACCTCCTCCGCCGTGTAGTCCACACGGGGGATCTGCTCGCCACTGCGAACCATTAGCAGCACCGCTTTGAAAAGCAACACAAAGAAGGAGAAGGAGAAAAAAAAGAGGTAGCAACTTACTGTTTGTAGCCGCGAGCCAAATCGGCAAAGTAGTTCCTTCGTTTGCGGTAAACGCTGTCCTTGAATCCCTACAAAGAGACCGACCACATTTGCCTTCTGCCTTGATGGATTTGCCTCGTCGGCTTTGTGACTTTGGCCGTAACAAACCGGATGGTCGGCGTCCAAGTCGGAGCCGTACATCAGGACCTGCTTGCAGAGATCCAGATCGGAAATCTTCTCGGGGAACCAGGGAACTGCCCGCCCCACTGAAACAAATGCATCTGGTGTGTGTGTGTGTGTGTGTGTGAGTGTGTGTGTGTGTGTGTGTGTGTGTGTGTGGTTTTTTTGAAACATGATTGGTTTTGGTCAAGAGGAGCTCGCTCGTCTATGATGATGATGATGATGAACTTGCACTTCTCATTGATGGATGCAAAAAAGTGTACGTTAGCGTTTTCTGCTTTGAGGCGCTTCAAAACACATTTTGTCTGATGTTTATAAAACAACGCTGGAGTGGTGCGAGTCAAATCGATCAATCTACATATGTATGGCCGTTTGGGTGCACGATCCGCACGGGCCCACCGTCCGCAGTCCGGTCTCGGTCCTCGGCATGGCGTTGGCTCTCTGGCATGATCTCCACCACGTCGGCGTGCTGGGCCAGAAGCTGCGTCAGTTCTCTGAGCTGATGGTGATCGCTGTCGCAGTCCACGAAGATCTCAAAGTCGGAATTTCTGCGCTTGGACTTGCGCGACTCGATGTGAACCAGATTGACGTGCTTTTCCTGCCACCCCACGTCAAAGGCTCAAGCTAAAGAAAGCAGCTGGACAGCCGGCCGTGTCTCCGAGGGCGGGCGGCTTTACCTGGAAAGTCCCGAGAGCCCTGACCAGACCGCCCACTTCGTTCTTGAGGGAGAAGAGGATGGTGGCGCCGGCCTTAGCGGCCGTCTTGCCGGAGACGCTCCCGGAAGCCGCGGCCATCTGCGGACGGAAAACGTAAGCCCGTGCGTGGCGCAAACACCGGGCCGGACTGGACCGCGCCCTAGTCACATCTATGACAAGGAACACCCGAATTCAAAATGAATCGTACATAACATGGAGTAGAGGAAAGGTGTTTAGAAAACCCAAATGTTTACGGTTCTTATTTTGATGACTGGAGGGCCACGTGTGGGCCGCTGACCCCCACTTGCCTCTGCTATCTGGCTGAACGTTCGTTCATCTGTCCATCTGGAGGAGGGAGAGCGTTGGCACCAAAGCGGCAAAGAGCGCAATTGTTGGAAAGGCGCCAATTTGCGGCTGAAAACGTGAAAACCAAAACATGACAACTAAAAGGCCCGTTCTTAGCTCCAAACAATAATGCTCATTTATGCGCTGGTGATGACAATCGTGCGAGCTTCGGTTTTGGTGCTGTAAATAAATCTTGCCTATTATCTGCTCGACCTTTGAAATAATGGTGAAAACTCGCCAAATAAGCTCGAATGGTGTTGCTCGCACAGCAATCGAACGTTTGTGCTACTTACAGTCTATTTGGAGTCCCGCTCGGAAGACGTTTGAAGATGGGCTCGCTTTGGCTTCCTCGTGTCCACGCAGCCTCTTGGGAATGATCGACAACGCTTCTGACGCTCTTGGCATAAGACCTGTGTGCGTGTGTGTGTGTGTGTAGGAGGCGTTCATTTGTCATTGCGGCTCAAGGTGTGGGGGCGGGGCTCCTCAGGTGGGAGGAGCGGCCCCATCCACCCACTTATCGGAGCTCGGCCGCTCATCCAAAAGCGGAAAACATTCTGAATCTTGGTTCCGGTCAATTGTCATTTTTCAAGTGCGACGTCAATTGGGAACGGAGCCCAAACGGGGATCCTCAAATTGAGAAAAGGAATGAACAGCGTGAGCGTGACGGTTGCCCTCCTCGCCCCAAGCGAGAGACAGGAAGTCTCCATCCCTCCCATCCGTCAGGCCGCTTAATGACATCTGAGAGCTAAATGCGGACACGTGCGATCTGAAGATGCCGTCCGCTGGGTCATCTGCTTCACCTTCATGTGATTAGGCGCACGCTAATTGAGGAGCGCACGCCGCCTTGATTGCGTTTGCCTCGGTCGAGGGGCAACGTGGCGGGCGATGAGCCCAGAGAGCCCGTGACGAATGGCAGGTGCGTGAGGACCGTCCCACTCTAGTGATGTTTGATGCACTGACCAAAAGATGTCAAAAGCCAATGTGTATTTGTCTTCTTGCGTCCCACAGATACATATCAGTGAAGCTCTCCATCCCGAGCTACGGGAGCCCGAGTCTCCCCACATTGAGGAGGAGGAGGAGGAAGAAGAAGCGCTTCTCCACCTTACTGAGGAGGAAGCGGGCCCACATTGTTCTTGCATTAAAGAGGAATTGGATGACATCAAGCGGCCTTTGACCTTTAGCCCCTTGAAGAGTGAAGAAGACAAAGATGGAAGTGAGGATGACAGCAGAAGGGCAGAGCTTACAAGTAGCAGAAACTCAACGGAAGGTGACGGACGAGCACGAGCAGACGGCCTCTTCGCCCCACTGGCGGCGGATGACGACGGCATGACGTCGCACGCACTCTCCCCAAACTGAGGAAGATGAACACTCACAAAGCCATGTGACTTGTCACACTGATGACAACAAAAGCACGGAATGTTCACAGTGTGGGAAAACAGTGAGTTCCAAATGGAATTGCACACGAGAACGCACACGCAAAGATTCACTCGGAAAGGACAAATAAGGACACACGCCAAAATACTACATACTGGGGAGGAGAAACCTTTCGCCTGTTCACTTCCTCGGTTTAGCGACGCACACCAAAGCGCACACTGGAGAAAAACCTTAAAGATTCTACATTTAGGGATATTGAACGAGGCACGCGCAAATATACGCAGGAGAAAAACCTTTGGCCTGCTCAATTTGCGGCGAAGCCTTCTTCTCTCAAACGGAAAGTTTAACAATCCACAAAGAAAGAGAAATCTTTGGCCTGCTCACTTTGTGGTCAAATATTCTTTTTAAAGACGAGTTGAAGAGTGCAGGAAAGAACGCACGCTAGGGAAAAACCTTTTCCATGCTCAGTTTGTGGGAAAAGCTTCTCGGGAAAGCACAATTGAACGACGCACGCAAGAATACACAGCGGCCGGTGAGAGATAACCTTTTCCATGCCTGCTTTGTGGGAAAAGATTCTCAAGGAAGGGACGTTTAGTAAGTCACACACAAGGCAACACACTGGAGAGAAGCCATTCACTTGCAGTGTGTGTGTGTGTAGCAAGAGATTCTTTCATCAGATTGATGTGAAGAGACACAAATGTGCAGTGGTCAATTGGATGTCAAACTCGATAGCGGGACGTCGCTGGAAGAGCGCAAATGTGACTTTGACTCGAGTACGGTGGGGGAATGTGAGACGTCCCTCCTCCGCGACTGGCTCCTCGTCTGAGCTCAGGCACCAAACCACTGACCAAAGAGCACGGAGATGCGGTAAAGATCCACGTACCGATCTTTTTCTGGCTTCTGAGTGCATGACATCTTAGATTTGTTTTGGTTTTTTGGGGGTGATGTGCGAGCATGTTTGCAACTGACTTGAAATGTATACCCTATCTATCTCCTGTTGAACAAATGAAATAATCAATCGTGCGTCTTGACTATTTTTCCGGTTGAACATTTTGGACGTTCGAGCGCAAGTCACGTGACATGGACGTGGCTGCATTGGCACGTAGCCATTCAAATAAGGCGTCAAAAGACTTGAAAGGCATCCGTTCCCCCAACATCTTATTTCGTATTGCATCTCTTTTTTTCTGCGTACACGGAAGACAAGTCTCGCTCGCGGGGGAGTGGATAAATTACGACCGCAAGATGGAGACACCCGTCCCGAGTGGTTGAACTTCCGCAGCTGATCTACTTCCGGTTCGGAATTATGGATTTCGTTTTTGCTTTGCTTTTCCTACGTGGCCACACGCTGGTCGCTTCATTCCTCCACCCAAGTTCGAATCGGGCGGATTGAAGCGTCGACGCAGGACGTTGACTGGACTTAGACATCGTTTGTGACCCGCGCGCGGATCATCTCGCCTCAGTACACGTCGAAGCTTCTCTAGCTAGCAGATCTTATTTTAGCCAGCTAGCGGCTTACAAAGAAAGACGTTCGCCTAGACGCATAGGCAAGGGAAGATCAAGTGAGTGTAAAGTGTTGGATCGTTGTGTGAAAATGTGTTCAAGAGGGGCAGCGCAGTGCGAGGAGGGACTTTGTGCAACAAAGGAGCGGCGAGGTCAACTGCCCCACGCCGTTTTCAACGAGACTCCACTTGTGGTCCACGCAGCAGGTCGGTTCACCATTCATTGGGCTTTTGCTCACGAGGGTCGCGTGCGCGTTGGAGCCGTCCCGTCCCGTCCCGTCCCATCCCGTCCCGTCCCATCCCATCCCATCCCATCCCATCCCATCCCATCCCATCCCAGCTGCCTGCCTTCAGGTCAGCCCGAACGGCGGACGTGCTAACGCAGCTAAGTAACCAGTATGCTTTCCATCTCACTGGAAAGCCTCATGTGCACCCCCTGATGGCCAAAGTCTTGATTGGCATTTGAACTGTGCGATTGCTTTTTTGAATCGATCAATGTCCGTATGGAATCAAAACCCTAAAATGTACGATAGCTAGCCAGACGGTGAGACAGGAACTGGCCACGTGGTCCAATTTCTGTTGGTCAAACATGTCATGTAATACTCTTGACTAAACCGAAATGAACTTATTTGATGGCTTCTAGAGAAATTGAGGTGTTGGTGTGGAATTTTTTTTATTGGTTGCAAAAATCTGCTTTTAAATAACAGTAGAACAGTTATGTATTGATTATCTCTGTTGGTGACTCAATGAGACACACCATCAGTCACAACACGAGACTCGAGCAAAGTGTGTCTTGTGTCCTGCAGATGTCACGGAAGGAGATCTCGGTTCTTGGCAGCAGCAGCAGCAGCAGCGGCTGCAGTCACTCCACATCAAGCAGGAGGAGTGGCCCAAGCCGTGTCACATTAAAGAGGAGGAGCAGGAGGATGAAATCACCACGTTTCAGTTGACTGACATCAGTGTGAAGTTTGAGGAAGGTGAGGGAGAACACAGCGGAGGATCAAAGCGTCTCGCGTCGGCCCCGCAATCAGATAGTGACGACGACGACGACGACGACGACGCCGCCACCTCGCACTCTTCTTACCATGATGACGATCGACGCGCTAAACGTGACGTGACTGGTCAGACTGACAAAAAACGTGTGAAATGTTCTCAGTGCGACAAAGCGTTTGTCTACAAGTCAAGGTTGAAAAGACACTTGAGAACGCACACTGGGGAAAAACCATTTAGTTGTTCCCTGTGCGGCAAAAGCTTCTCTCTCAAGGCACATTTAACGGCACACAACACGACTCACACCGGAGAAAAACCTTTTGCCTGCTCCGTTTGCGATCAGAGATTCTCCAGAAAAGAACATTTAACAAGGCACACCAAAAGACATAATGGAGAGAAACCCTTTCCCTGCTCAATCTGCGGTAAAAGCTTCTCCGAAAAGACCCATTTGAAGATACACACCGGCACGCACACGGGAGACAAGCCGTTCGCCTGCTCCGTGTGTGGTAAAAGCTTCACTCTGAATTCACTTTTGACAAGGCACACCCAAACACACGCTGAAGAAAAACCTTATGTCTGCTCAGTTTGCGGGAAGCGATTTGGTCACAAGGGAGATTTGACAAAACACACGCGAACGCACGCGGAAGAGAAACTTTTTGTCTGCTCCGTTTGTGGTAAACGATTCACTCTGAAAGAAGGTTTGACCAAACATTCCAAAACGCACACGGGAGAAAAACCTTGCGCTTGCCCAGTCTGCGGCCAACGATTCTCCGAGAAGGCCCGCTTAACCCGACATATCAGAACACACACTGGGGAAAAACCCTTTGCGTGCTCGGTCTGCGGTCAAAGCTTTTCCGAAAAGGCCCGCTTGACGCGACACGCGCGGACGCACACTGGAGAGAAGCCCTTTGCGTGCTCCATTTGCGGGAAAACCTTCAACAGAAAGACAACGTTGAAAGCGCACACCAGAACCCACACTGGAGAAAAGCCTTTTGGCTGTTCCGTTTGCGGCCAAAGGTTCTCAACCAATGGGAATTTAACCATCCACATGAAAAGACACGGCGGAGAGAAGCCTTTCACTTGCTTATTCTGCGGCAAAATGTTCCGCGAGAATGGACTTTTGAAAATCCACACGAGGAAACACACCGGAGAGCAGCCCTTTGCCTGCTTTGTGCCACTTTGTGGCAAAAAGTTCTCCCAGCGGGCCGAGTTGACCAAACACGCAAGGACGCACACCGGAGAAAAACCTTTTGCCTGCTCGGTGTGCGACAAAAGATTCAACGAGAGCGGCCATCTCACCAGGCACACGAGAACCCACACGGGAGAGAAACCGTTTGTCTGCTCACTTTGCGGCAAAGGATTCGCCGAGAATGGCCACTTGAGACGACACACCAGAACACACGCGGAGGAGCAGCCAGCCGGTGGCTTGCAGCCAGCCGGTGGCTTGCAGCCAGCCGGCGGTTTGGAGCCAGCCGGCGCTTTGCAGCCAGCCGGCGCTTTGCAGCCAGCCGGCGCTTTGCAGCCAGCCGGTGGCTTGCAACGTGTGTGATGAAAGACGGACGAGTAGCTGGAGACGCGCAAGTGTGACGCTCTCTGTGGCACCACACGAGGGCGCTGTTGGACAGGGCATTTCCGGTATAAATAGGAAGTCCCCAGTTACCGTGAAGTGCCAGGTTCCGGTGGTTGGGTGGGTGCACAGGGAGATTGCTGGGCGCACGCCATCTGCCAATCTGGTAATTATTGGTTTTGTATTTCAGTGGTTGGTTTTTTTTGGAATGATTATCGTCTGGTAAATGTGTTTTATATGACAGGGTTGATTAGTGGTCGAGGCTTCGCGTGCGAGTGACTGGCTTTGGGTGTGCGACGCTTCAGGTAGGCGCTATTCTAATGTTTCTAAGCGTTAGATGTTCAAATGGACTTTCAACTGTTTAGGGACACGTGTTTGCTTTTTACAGTTGCTCAGGTGTACCGTTGCCTGCTGTTCTTAGTTCTCGTTTTGTGCTTTCGGTTAGCCCGTCGCCGCAGCCGCCGCCGCCGCCGCGCTTGGAGGCTGTAAAGCCGGCCGGACCAACCTCGTGAATCTTTTCTCTCTTTGTCCCGTAACGTGTCACTAATAAACATCGTAAACTTCAGTTCTTCTTGCTTCATTAATTGGGAGAGCACCTGCGCTACATGAAGTTCCAATGGCGCGATACAGTTCATGTACAAGGCCCGTTGGATTGAACTCACAGCAGTAAATACTTGGCTTTTTCCCTGAAGGTGAGGCTTGAGGAGCAAGGCTTGACTTCTGCGTGTTGTGCCCAGCAGACGCGGGCGAAGAAGATTTTGAGCAGAAGCTGTGGAGCTCCTCCGGGATGCAGCAGTGGGAAGCAGAGCCCCCAAACATGAAAGAAGAAGAGCAGGAGGAGGATGTCACCGCCTTTCCCTTGACCGTTATCGTGAAGAGCGAAGACGGCGACGACCCCGCGGGAGGTCGCCGATCGGACAGCCTCGTAGCGCCACGCTCGGAGAGTGACGGCGCCACGTCGCGCTCCCGGGACGCTGACCGTGCTCAACGCGCCAAAGGTGATCTGTGGAGTCACGTTGACAAAAAACATGTCAAATGTTCACAATGTGACAAAACCTTTGATCGAAAGTCACTCTTGATAAGACACACAAGAAGCCACACGGGAGAAAAACCTTTTGCCTGCTCGCTTTGCGGGAAGGGATTCTCCTTAAAGACAAATTTAACAATGCACATAAGGACACACACCGGGGAAAAACCCTTTGCCTGCTTCGTGTGTGGTAAAAGATTTGCTAAAAACACAAATTTAACCATTCACACGAGAACGCACACTGGAGAAAAACCTTTTGCGTGCTCCTTTTGTGGGAAAAGATTCACTCAGAAGGGAGATTTGACGATGCACACCAGAACGCACACGGGAGAAAAACCTTTTGTCTGCTCCGTATGCGGCAAACGATTTACGGAGAAGAAAAATCTAACCACGCACGCTCGAACGCACACTGGCGAGAAACCGTTCAAGTGCAGCGTGTGCGACAAAAGGTTTTATGTCAAGCGCGAGGTCAAGCGACACAGGTGTGCCGGTGAGAAGAGCGACGCTCGCTCGAGCTCTTGACCCGACGGAAGAAAGCCAGCCAGGCCGGCCGGCCACTCGCAAATGAGCTGCTTTTTAATCAATAAACTGGGCGAGTGAAGAAGCACACGGCGTCGTGCCACTGAGTCACTTGTGTCAAAAGTCGACTCGAGTTCACCTGGTGAGTTCCTTGAACGAAGGCTTCCACTCAAATGGCGGTACTTCACTTTGAGCTGCCACTTCAGCGTGTGTGTGTGTGAGTGTGTGCGTGTGTGCGGTTGTGTGTCCAAAATTCATCCCGACAACCACAAAGAGGCATTTGCTGTCACATGTTGAAATGATTTTGGTGTGTGCAGATTTCCTACAAAGTGAAACATCCATTTTATTGATGAAAAAAAAAGCACTTCCACCCAATCTTCAGTCACGAATGAACCGCAGCCAATTGGACGGATGGAAAAGCTGAGTTCCTTTTCTCTGATCGCAATCAAGTCAGCAGTGCGACTCCAGGCGAACGGCCAGAAGTGGCGAGCCTTCCCAGCAGGGCAAAACATCTTCCAGGAGGAAGCCAGCCATCCAGCCGGCCGGCCAGCCAGCCAGCCAGCCGGCCAGCCAGCCAGCCAGCCAGCCAGCCAGCCAGCCAGCCGGCCAGCCATCCATCCAGCCAGCCAGAAAGGCGACCGCTCTATTCTTTGGACTGATGAGTCGAATGTCGACCTTTTGGCAAGGCGTCTTACTGGTCACAAGAAAACCAATATTGAGCGTCAAAACTCGGTGATAATTCTCGAGGTATTTCTTTATTTTCGTTCTGACTTTTCTTGGCCTCCTGGGGCTTACAGTCGGTCGGGGATGTTGTTCATATTTGTCAACCAACGCCGTGAAGCCTTTTGAGCCCTTTTTTTATTTCCTGTGACAAAGGCCGACAGAAATCCGCTGGACTCGACCTGAGAGAGAAACGCAGGCCTCGGTCACGCTGAATCCAAGACGGACACTTGAGAGCGGTAAAGGTTGGTGGACCCTTACGATGCTTTCAAATGTACACCCAATGACAAGACGATTGCAAATTCCTTTTTGCATTCATTTCATGCATTTGTCAGTCAAACTGTTTATTGCTTTTGTTGCACGTTAGGTAAAGCTGGTAGCGGTACGAGAGGGAGGGAGGGAGGGTTGGGAGGGAGGGAGGGAGGGAGAAGCAACATTGAGGTTTCCAACGTTCCACACGCAGACCCCGGACCCGCAGCACACTCGGCCGGTCAAAGCATTCTCTAGCGCGTGTGCGTTGGTGTGTGCTTTGTCAACTCGTCTCTTCGAGTGAAGATTTGACCGCAAATTGAGCAGGCAAAAGGTTTCTCCCCAGTGTGAATTTTGGTGTGTATTGTCAAATGTCCCTTATAAGAAAAGCTGTTACCGCAAACTGTGCATGCGTAAGGTTTCTCACCAGTGTGTGTTTTGAGGTGTTCTCTCAAATCTCGGTTCTCGGAGAAACTTTGACCACAAATAGTGCATGCATAAGGTTTCTCACCCGTGTGAGTTCTGGTGTGGACTGTCAGTTGGCTTTTATGAGAGAATCTTTGACTGCAAAGCGAGCAGGCAAAAGGTTTTTCTCCAGTGTGTGTTCTTGAGTGTATCGTTAAGTTGCCCTTCAGAGAGAATCTTTGACCACAATCCGAGCAGGCAAAGGGTTTCTCCCCACTGTGTATTCTCGCGTGATTTCTCAAGTCTCTCTTTACGGAGAATCTTTGACCGCAAACTGAGCAGGCAAAAGGTTTCTCTCCAGTGTGTGTTATCGTGTGTTTTGTCAAATGACTTTTATAGGAGAATCTTTGATTACAAACTAAGCAGGCAAACGGTTTCTCGCCAGTGTGTATTCTCATGTGTCGTTTCAAAACCCACCTGTCGGCAAACGTTTTACCGCACTGACAACATTTGCAGCGCTTGTTGCCAGTGTGAAATGGCACATCGTCAGCGTCAGACTCGTCATCGTCATCATCACGCACTGATAGTGGAGCCAAGAGGCCGTCTGCTTGTGACGCTCCATCGCCCTCTGCTGTCACTTGTTGACTTGAGCAGCTGCTGCTGCTGCTGCAGCTGCTGCTTGGAGGCTCCGCCCCTCTGCTCTCCCCACTCGGAACTTCGTCATCTTCACTCTTCAGAGGGTCAAAGGTCAACGGCCAAGCGGTGAGCTGCTCCTCCTCCTCCTCTTCCTTTTTGACGTGCTCCTCGTCCTCCTCTTTCATGCCAGGGGACCGCAGCAGGTCTTCCGCTCGATTGTGGGGGGCCTCTTCATCTTCTGCTTCAGGTGAGCAAAACAACAAGGTTTGGTTGGGTGGTACTAAAACGATTCCAAAGCAGAACAATATCAAAAGCAGATCCCGTCCTTTTGTTTCACGTACATCCGCCGTACACGTTTGACTCTTTTAGTTCGAAACAGTGTTTTCATCAAAGTCAAAAACAACTTTCCTTCTGACGCAATCTGTTTGAATGGAAACTTTGAGCTGCATCATTTTGTGATCAAATCTATCTGGAAGCAGCTCACACGTTGACTTTTCCTCTTTGCAGTCGGCACTTTTGAATACCGTACGACTGAAGTCGGGAGCGTGACATAACGAGCCGTCTCATCTCATGATCGTGAGGCGAAAAGGTTTTCTGCCCGTGCTCTGGATCACCTTCTTCACTCTTGACGATGACATCGGTCAAGGGAAACGCGCCGATATCCTCCTCCTGTTTGTCGTCTTCCTTGATGTGAGGCGGGTCGGGCTCCCGCCGCTCAACATGAAGATCCTCCTCCGTGAAGTCTGCAGGATGCAAGAAGACGATTGCCAAGGCTTTAAACACGCACTTGTGTCGGGCAGATCCAACTGAGCCAGTGACATTTTGAATCCGGCTGGACAAGAGGGACAAGCTGTTCGTCCTCAAAGTCATTTGCCAGGTGGAGGTCATTCAACATTGGAAACGAAGCTACGCCGCTTTGCAAATCCGTCTGGATGGGCTACAGCGAAAGTCCACACAGCCCCTCTTTTTCTCATTGTCACTCTTTACAAAGGAGTTTGTGACCGTGACCTCGAATTAGCTGTAGCACCCCAATTTTTGGGCAATCAAACGCAACACAATGTCGACTTCTAATCGGGGAAGCTCCGTGTTCTTTGACGCTCGCGGCTGTCGACTTTCAGTAAATGCCCCGTTTGACGAATCTGCGTGGAATGAAATCTGCTCTCGACGCGGTAGGACACAGCACGACTGTGCACTCGGTCTACGATTCTCACACTTTGGCACGGACTCATCACGTGAAGTTGAATCTTGCACGTTTTCCAAATTTCCGAGGCGTTTGGCTTCCGAGTCAAGGCAAGCTACCGCTGGAGTACACAATATTTTGTAAACGTAAAACGCGGTCAGTCATCATGATGGAAAACAGAAGCATGAGTAAGTCAAGTGACGCAACCTTTGCGGTGGAGCACAACTCGAGGCTTCTTGCAAACACCATCCGGTTGTTGACGTTTTCGCCTGTTCCTTGTTGTTTCACAAACTTCTTCCTCGTAATCTTCTTCTTTGACGCGTTTTGCACACATTTCACACGACAATCAACAACACTTGACACTCACAGACGGTGACGCTAACACGCCCGTCCGTCTCTTTGTTAGCGGCTAGCCAGCTAAGCTAAGCTAAGCTAAGCTCTCGGGAAGTTTCAACGTGCGCTGACACGAGTTGATACTGATTCAAGTAACGATCATGATATGTGTCTTTATATATTACGTCAAGTGGTGATGGAAGTCCTGTGTCGAGTTCTTAGTATGTTCCTATATGTTTCCAAAATCACGTCTTCCGAATGTTTATACTTCCGTCCATTGTGTGACGTAACGTCCGTCACACAACACTCTGGCCGACGCATGACGACCATCTAGCGGCGATGACGGCAAATAGCACAAACTGGTCACTCGCCGTCAGCAAAGCGATCCGCAAACGCAAGTGTTTGATTACGCATGTTCTTACTAGGCACAATGTTCCAACTGCGCACTCGGTCAAATTTATACAAAAAAGATATCCCTACTCTCAGCATTGTACTGCATATTAAGTTCGACCAAGCGGAGTTGCCGTACTTCGTCGCACTTGTCTGCTGCGGTTCTTTTGGATGCGGTGCGGCTAAGCAAACGTGCTTCGATAAATGACTTCCTAAATTCTGCCGAACGCACCGAAGTCTTAAGGGGAGTAAAAACCATGAAGTAAGTCTTCGTGGCCGGATAAAGTCCTTTCGATGCACACTGAGTAGTCTCAATTTAACATAGCTTAGCTAGGTTGCTAGCCAGGGGTAACAGTCGCGCCTTTGTTAGCATCACGAAGCTCATTTGAGACCAAATGTGAACGTAAAGAACTTGTGATCATCGTGTGAAAATGTGTGCCGAATGTGTGAAAGAAGAAGATTATGAAGAGGAACTTTGTGGACCAAAAGAGGCGAACGAGCGACAATGGCTGCATGCACATTGCAAGACGTCTCGAGTTGACTTCCACGGAAAAGGTTTGTTCCTTTTGTACTCTCACCAATTGACTTTTTTTCCCCTTCTTTTTGAATCATCACAATCACTGACATGCTGTACGTATTTTCCCATTTTATGCGGCAGTCTGTATTCCAGTGGTACTTTGATTGACAAGTTTAACTCAAGCTAGTAGCTTTATTTATTTACCCCTCTCTCCAATCGCCTTTTCCCCCTTGAGCCCTCACCCTCAAATACCACAATTATTCTTATTTATTTGTGTATTTGTTCATTTTTTTTCCAGACCCAGCCTGATCATTTATTTGTTGATATTATCTACAGTGGATGTAGAAAGTCTACACACGTGTGATAAATTGCAAATTTGTTTTGATTGAAAGAAGTTAGATGGGCAAAGCTTTTATTGCAACTCTCAGTCCTTTCAGCTATGGCACTTTTCATGTTAACTAGTTTATTCATGTTCTTTTAGACAAGACTGCTACTTTATTTTTTAAAATTCTATTCAACAGGTTTATTCATGTTTGTTTAGCCAAGAGTGGTACAAAGAACAAAAAAGATATTGAATGATTTGTTTTTAATAAGTCTTTCGGTATGCTAATTTCATTATTTTCCATGATTGTGCTGACAGAATGAAACCAGCTTATTTGTATTTCAGAGCAGCCACACTTCAAAGAGGAAGAGCAGGAGGGAGACGTCAGTGAGTTTCCATTGACTTTTGTCGTCGTCAAGATTGAAGGTGAAGACAACTGTGAAAGTGAGGAGAACAGAGGGACAGAGGCGTCAAGCAGCAGCGGCAGCAGCAGCAGCAGCCGCCGCAGCCGCAGCAGCAGCACACCGCAACACCTGACAGCAGAAGGTGATGGAGACCACTGTGGAGGAGCACCATCCCACAGCCCCTTGGCTCCACTCTCGGACGGCGATGACATAACGTCACACTCTTCTGAAACGGATGATGATGAACACGCTCATGCGGACATGCCGTTTCACATTGACAAAAAGTATGCAAAATGTTCACATTGCGACAAATCTTTTTACAAGTCATCGCTGAAAAGACACACAAGAACACACACGGGAGAGAAACCTTTTGCCTGTTCAGTGTGTGCTAAAACCTTCTCTAGAAAGGGAGATTTAGCAACACACCAAAGAACACACACAGGGGAGAAACCATTCGTCTGCCTTTTCTGTGGCCGAAGATTCACTCAAAGTAACACTTTGACAGCGCACACTAGAACGCACACTGGTGGGCGACCTTTTGCTTGCACCCTTTGTGATAAAAGATTCACTCAGAGAGCAAATTTAATAGCACACACAAGAACACACACTGGAGAACAACCGTTTGCCTGCTCAGTTTGCGGCCAAAGATTCTCCATCAAAGCAAACTTAACAACGCACACAAGAACACACACTGGAGAAAAACCTTTTGCCTGCTCAGTTTGCGGTCGAAGATTCTCTGTGAAGAGAAATCTAACGAGACATACAAGAAGACACACTAGCGAGAAACCTGTCAGTTGCAATGTAGCCAGTCTGTGACTTTTCAACAATTAAAATGTCATATCACTGTTTAAAGGCATGTTTGAAGAAAAAAAGAACACACACACAGATGCAATCTAAATCGACCGCTGTAACAATGAATCAATCAATCAATGCCAAAGTAGTCCATCAAGAAATCGACCGACATCCGAGTCTCCGCCTGGCAAGTGGCGGAGAGACGATGCGGAAGTGACGTCGGGCTATGCGACATGACGCGCGCGGGGCATCGTCGGAAGCAGCCGTGAGCATTGCAGCAAAATGTTGCCAGCGCAGCCGCTTTTCTTTTGGAAAGAATTCGTCTCCTGTTCGCGGTAGACAGGCCGAAGCATCCTTCACCGTTATCCTGCACGAAAAGGTTCTTGATGAAAATTTGGTGTCAGCTTCGAGTCGTCTCGGTGCATTCTCAATTCGGCTTAGCTAGCTTAGCTAGATAGCCGCTAACGCAGAGACGCCTTTCGGTTGCTTTTTCTTCTTCTTCTTCCCAGCGCAGCGCTCAGTGTGCTGCTTATCGCGTGCGTCACAATGTGTGCAAAACGTGTGAAAGAGGAGGAAGTTTGCGGAGTTAAAGAGGAAGAGTTCGAGGAGGAAGTTTGCGGAGTGAAAGAGGAAGAGTACGAGGAGGACGTTTGCGGCGGTACAGAGGAGAAGGAGACGCAACTCCTGGACGCCCGTGTTGCGCTCCACGGAGCAGGTTTGTTGAGCTCGTTTGCCGAAGCACGTGACGCGTGACGTGTGAAGCAGCAACCGCTTCGTTTTCCGAATCGGTTGCGCAATTTGCTATCGTTGTTGCTCTCGAGTTGTTGTTGTTGTTGTTGACAAATTGATGACATACATCTCTCCGGTCATTATGGAGCAAGACAGGAAGAGAGGTCGTTCTTCGGACATGTGGGAATACTTCAGTCTGATCACCCCCGATAAGGTGCGTGCCAGCCAGCGTGCCAACGTCGACACGGAGGAGCCGAGCTAGGAACTTGAACTCGGTTTTTAATACGCACTTGCGCCCAGGTCCAGTGCTTGGTGTGCTCGGCCGAACTCAAGTACCACGGCAATACGTCGTCCATGGTGAGGCACTACACGGCCAGGCACGGACCCGCTCTGAAACAGGGCACCGCAAGTGAGTCGAGTGGAGCCCAGCCCAGCCTGGCCCAGCCCAGCCAGCGCTTTGGCCAAGGGCGGCGAGCTGAGCAACTTTGCCCGTCCGTCATTTGTCTGTCTTGCCGTTCAGCGGGCCGTAAGCAGGAGCTGGACGAAGCGCTGGCCAACATGGTGGTGAAAGACTGGCAACCTTTTTCCGTGGTGGACGACTGCGGCTTCAAGGCGCTCGTGGCGTCGCTGGATCCCGCCTACGTGCTCCCGTCCAGACGGGCCCTCAAGAAGATGGTGCTGGAGAAATACGAGGAGGAGCGGAGCAAGGCCAAGGCGGCCGTGCGCCAGGCCGAAGCCGTCAGCCTGACCGCCGACACGTGGAGCTCGGTGGGGGCGGACGCCTGCCTGGCGGTGACCTGCCACTTTCTGGACCAGGCCATGAGAGTGGCCACCGTGCTTCTGGGCGTGCGGCCTCTGCCGCAATCGCACACGTCCAGTCACGTGGCCGACAGCTTGACGGCGCTCATGGAGGAGTGGGCCATCGAGGGCAAGGTGACTTCCATCGTGACCGACGCGGCGCCCCAGATGGTGGCCTCGGTGCGCGATCTCAATTTGAGACACGCGCTCTGCTTTGCCCGCTCGCTCAATTTGGTGGTCAAGAAGGCTCTGGACGCCACGGCGGGCCTGCAGGAGCTCCGCGGCAGGGCGCGCCACCTGGTGGCTCTCTTCAAGAGCAGCGCCGGCGCCAGAGACAAGCTGAGACAAGCGCAGGCGCAGACGGACGCTCCGGCCGCGCCGCTCGTCCAGGAGGCGGACGCGCGCTGGACCAGCACCTTCCTCATGCTCCAGCGTCTCTCGGAGCAGCGACGGTGCGTGGGCGCGGCGCTCGCCGGGCTGGAAACGCCGCCGCCGCCGCCACCGCTGTCCTCTCAGGACCACGAAACGGCGGCCGCGTGCCTGCACCTGCTGGCGCCCTTCTACCAGGCCAGCCTGGAGATGGCGCAGGAGAAGAGACTGTCGGCCTCCAAGGTGATCCCCATCACCAAAATGCTGCTGCTGCACTTGCACGAGGCCAACGAAAAGACCAGCCACGCCACGGCCAAGCAGCTGGCGCACAACCTGCTCTCGGTCATGCAGGAAAGGTTCGACACGCTGGAAAGCCAGACGGCCTTGAGCCTCTCCACCCTGCTGGATCCCAGATTCAAAACCTTTGGCTTCTACAATCAAGCGCGCGCGCAGACCTCGGTCAAACGCCTGGCCGCCCAGTGCTCGCAGGTCATCATGCGCACGCCCGCCGAAGAGCGGCCCTTTGCGT
The DNA here is from genome assembly GCF_059516105.1 of Syngnathus floridae. Lineage (NCBI taxonomy): Eukaryota > Metazoa > Chordata > Actinopteri > Syngnathiformes > Syngnathidae > Syngnathus > Syngnathus floridae. Next base: position 22,401,883 of record NC_142415.1, on the reverse strand, counting down.
CGGCGCCCTCGTCGCCGGCCAACGTCGCGGGTGGGTGAGATCGCCGAAGCGCTGGGCGGCAAAAGCGCTGGGGCGGCGAAAGCGGCGGCCAAAGCGCTACGGCGACGCTAACCCTAACCCCGTTCGCAGGTATCGACCTCTGGGAGAGCCTGGACAGAGACGCCTCGGAAGCCATGCGGCGGTCGCGCAACGCCTCGGTGGACGCCACGCTGGAAGTGCAGCGCTACGTGAGCGACCCGCCCCTGGGACGAGCGGAAGACCCGCTGGCCTACTGGCTGAGCCATCGCAACGTTTACCCGCATCTCTTCCGGCTGGCCAAGCATTTCCTGTGCACGCCGGCGTCGTCGCTTCCTTGCGAGCAGGTCTTCTCCAAATGCGGAGAACTTGTGAGCAAGAAGAGAAACCGACTCAGCCCCAAAAGTGTGGAAATCGTCACGTTCCTCAATCAAAGTCTCTGAGCGACCGGCCGGATGGATGGATGATGGGAATTTTCTTTTCTAAATGCAATTAAATGTAGCGTTTAGAGACGTCTTTTTGATTTGCTTTGTTCAGGTTTTCTAACCGCTGTTAGACGGGAACGTGGATTCTCGCCTGGGTGGCGCTTCCGCCTCAAGGCAGGCAGGCAGGCAGGCCACTTGGACAAGCTGCGTATGATCGGTGAGTGCGTCTGAAACTACCAAAAGGAAAACGAAGACGACCTGGGTAGAAAGAGTGAAAAAAAATCTTATCGAAACGAATACCTAATCATAATACTTAGTTTTGACTTGTGATGGTAAAGGTTACCGCTAGATGGCAGTAACGCCAAGGCTATGAAGTTCTCTGAGCGGATGTTGCATGGAAGAGGACCGGGAAGTCAACGTTGCCGTTCCGTGATATCAACACTACTTTGGACGCCCTAAGTTCTCGTCGCGCGCAGATGGATGTAGATAAATCCTTAACCAGAGTTAAACGTCACACTTGAAAGAGTGCTTTCCGGATAAACTCCTGCCGGCCGTCGCCGCACGTTCTACCGAGCTTAGCTTAGCTTTTATTAGCCGCCCAAAGAGCCGGCTCTGGGTCTGGCTCTGGCTCCGGCTCCGGCTCTGGCTCCGGCTCCCCTTGCCACCTTTGGGAGAACCGCGTTTGTGTGAAAATGGGCACAAAGAGTGGAACAAATGAGGAGAACGAGCATCAAGGTCAACTACAGGACGCGATTCTCCAGCATCCTCCAGTCGTGTTGCACACTGCAGGTTCGTTTCCTTCTTCGCTCTCTCTCTCTCTCTCTCTCTCTCTCTCTCTCTCGCTCTCTCTCTCTCTCTCTCTCTCTCTCTCTCTCTCTCTCTCTCTCTCTCTCATTTGTTTAGTTGCTGATGAAGCCCACATGACATGCGGTTCAAATCGTGATCAGGATTGTTCTCAGGCTCCGACAGAGCTTGCTGATCCTATCAGTCGTGTCTGTTGAAGGGGAGAAAGACAGACAAGTGAAACGTGCACGTAGGATAGCCACATCTATGCCAAAATATCAGCTACTAACTTTGACTTTGAATTGACTGAAGTAAGTCATTCATTGGTCAAATCCATCTTGATGTTATATAGAAGACTGTTTTCTCGGAGTTGATCTTATCATTTAGTCGCTTACTGTTGAAAGCTGCCTCACCTTGATGACTTTCAATCAAGAATATCTCATCATAAACTTTACCAAGAAGACCTAGTGACAGGAGTAAGACTTGTCCAGAATATGTCTTTTGGTGTCTTGCAGGCGTCACAGGTGGAGATGTCGGTCCTGAGCGGCACGACTCGGAATTCGCCGAGGTCAAAGAGGAGGAGTGGGAGGGGCCAGAGCCCGCCCGCATGAAAGAACGGGAGCTCGAGCTGCAGCTTCCTCACGTCAAAGAGGAAGAACAGGAGGTTCCGTTCATTGGCATCGTTGTGAAAAGTGAAGACGGTGAGGGTCAGAGCAGACGGCCATCAGAGCCTGACCGACTAATGAAGATGATGCACATCCAAACGTGACTCATTTCTAGCAAAACTAGATCAATGGTCAATGATGTTCACCTGATCCTTCTGTGCGTTTGCAAGAAAACCCTTCTCAAGCGGCTTCAACACTAATGGCACTTTCTAGTCATGACAACTCTTTTCACTGACTGCTACAAACAAAAGCTATGGGAGGTTTGATTGATTTGCCTTCTTGTGTGTGTGTGTGTCTGGCAGACGTCAGTCAACAGCAGCCAGAGTCACCTCAGGCTAAGGAAGAGGAGGAGGGTGAGCTCACCGAGATGCCGCCGACCGGCAAAGAGGGGCTTCAACGTGAGGAGGCCGGAGGCACGGGGCCTCTCAGCTGCAGCTCTACGGCACCTGAAGGTGGCCGAGGCCACCCTGGAAGATCCCGTGCGGACGGCCTCTTTGCTCCGCTTTCAGATCACCGCCACGGCATTTGGCACTCTCGGAATAACCATGAGGATGACGGAGGGCACTCGGGCAGCATTTCGTGTCCGACAGACAACATGCGCTGGACATGTTGTCAGTGTGACAAAACATTTGAAGCCAAGTACAATTTCAAAATGCACACTGGAGAAAAAGCTTTGGCCTGCTCGCTTTGTAGTCAAGGAGCCCCTTTGACAAACATTCAGGAAAAACATTTTGCTTGCTCAGTCTGCCACTTCAAATTCCGGAAGCATTGCAATTTAAAGGCACACATAAGAACACACACAGGAGAGAAACCTTTTGCCTGCTCAGTCTGCGACAAAAGATTTACTGAAAAGGGACATCTGAGAACACACTCGCGAACACACACTGGGGAAAAACCTTTTGCCTGCTCAGTGTGCGAGCAGAGGTTCTCGGAAAAGGGAAGCTTACGAAAACACGCGCGAACCCACAGTGGAGAGAAACCGTTTGCCTGCTTAGTTTGCGCTAAAACATTCGCTCAGAAGGGACATTTAAGAAGGCATTCGAGAACGCACACCGGAGAGAAGCCTTTCAGCTGCAATGTGTGCGCTAAACGCTTTGCCAATAAGTATCAGGTTACAATACATCATTGTGCTGGGGAGAAAAGCAGTGGGCATCCAGCTTCAAAGAGACAGTGACGAAACAAAGTCAGCTGGCTGCGCAAATCCATTTCAAAGTCGCAGCCTTCCATTAGAACGCCTCATTGTATTTGTCCGCTGTGACTACATTCGTCTTTAAACTGTTTCGATCCGTTGGCCTTTATGTCCAACAGCGCTTGTTTTTCAACATTGGGGGCTGCATCATGTTGGCAAAAACATGCCATGGCAATATGATTGCGACACGTAGCTAAAGAAATGACATTTTTCGGATCTCATGAAAGAAGTCGATGCTGTAGCAATAAGCACGCTCAATGTATTCTTAGCTAATTCTTTGTCATTAACCTTGATCTTGTTCAATCCTGGATGATGATGATGATGTTGCACACATATTGGGCTTTTCAACCGCTACCGCCATTAGAACAGAGTTTATTTGTCCTTTCTTTATTGACACATTGGAGTGTTTGGAATTGACCGAAGTCAAATTCCTTGTTTGGCACGCTCAAACACGGCAAATAAAAAAATCTTGAATCTTGAATTCCAACTGCGGCCGGTCTCAAGTTGAAGTCAAGTTCAAGCGCGCCTCGGGAGGTCGCACCCTCTTCCGTGTTGCACGCAAATGAATTCTTTGCTGACAAATATTTGCAGGAATCAGAAGACGCTGGCGTTGCTGCAGGAGCAAAATGGCTGTGGGGGTTAAGCGCTTCCGCCACGCCTCCCCACCGTGGCATGGCATGGCATGGCATGGCATGGCATGGCATGGCATGGCATGGCATGGCATGGCATGGCATGGCATGGCATGGCATGGCGCTTTGTCCTGAACGACCAAAGCGGCCACGTCGCGTCTTTAGTGTGTTCCAAAACATTTGCGCTGCATTTAACAAGGGTGTTTGGACATTTCCATGTGTGCGCTGGCCGCAAGGAAGGTTTGTTTTGTTTCGGCTGCAATCTTGGGTCTACAACGTAGGTGTCAAAGCCAAGGCCCGGCCGGGGGCCAGGTATGGCCCAACGCATCATTTGATCAAGCCCGCAAAGAGCAATTATGCATTGACAAGTGGTTTTCACTTGAAAAAATGGATATTGCTTGCAATTTTTATGACCCTTCCGGCATGAGACAAAATGTGTTTTGAACCCTCTGCAAATGTTATCACAAGGTGCAGACATTTGTTTCAGGCTGGATGACAGATAATTGCTTGTGTGCGTTGGCTGGCGGTCGAGGGCGCGGCCTTGCCTGCCTGCCTGCCGGCCAGCCAGCCAGCCAGTCACGGCTATAAGAAGACGACGGCGACGCGGCTCAGGCAGGCAGCGTCGCAGCCACCCAGCCCGACACGAGCACGCACGCACGCACACCAGGATGCAGGCTGAGGAATACAACCGCCGAGGTAAGGACGAGTCGCGCCTGCCTTGTCGCCGCTGTGGTGGCGCCAGCTCTTTCCCTGACGTGCAGGCAAGGAGCTGGTGGACTACATCACAAAGTACTTGAGCTCCATCCGCCAGAGACGCGTCATTCCCGACGTCCAGCCGGGCTACATGAGGGAACTGCTTCCCGACACGGCGCCCACCGAGGCCGAAGACTGGCAGAGCATCTTTGATGACGTGGAGAAGGTGATCATGCCGGGAGTAAGTTTGGCCGCTGTGTGGCGCCATCCGCCCGCAATTGATGCCGCTCGCTGGCGACTAAGACTTTCTTTAGCTTTCTTTCGTCGCCGGCCGACCGACCGACAGACCGAGCGGCTCAGTCGGCCTTCTTTGCCGTCCGCAGGTGGTTCACTGGCAGAGTCCGCACATGCACGCCTTCTTCCCCAATGTGACGTCGTGGCCCTCCATGCTGGCCGACATGCTGGCTAACGCCATCGGCTGTGTTGGCTTCACGTGGGTGAGGAGGACCCACAATTGGATGGCCGGCAAACACAAAATGGCTTTACGTTGGAGAGGAAAACATGAGCCACAGCCTCATCTTCTTCTAATATTGCCCCCTCCCTCCCTCCTAAAATAAAAATCAATATTTGTTGGAGTTTTTTCAGGGGTAATAAAAAAAAAAGGCCATGGCTCCATTTTTTGAAGATGACCGTAAATGCTTTGTTGAGCCCATTGTCGTTAGGTACCTGGACAACATGGCTGAGTCCGTTTGAATGCTCCTTGACTTTCAGGAAGCCTGACGACTTTGATATGAATGTTTTTTTCGGACCCGAGCGCTGCACCAAATGTTTGGCCGAAACTAATCTTGCCGTTTCCCATTTTGTGTTGGCAGGCCTCCAGTCCAGCGTGCACAGAGTTGGAAATGAATGTGATGGACTGGCTTTGCAAAGCCTTGGGCCTTCCGCACTTCTTCCTGCATTACCACAGCGACAGCCGGGGAGGGGGCGTCATCCAGGTAAGCGCGGGTGGCCGACCGGCGGGGCGGCTGACCGACTGGGCAGCCGTGGTGTGACACCCCCACGCTCCCTGCAAATAGGGCACCGTCAGTGAGAGTACACTTGTGGCTCTTCTGGCGGCCAGGAAAGACCAAATTGTGACACTGCGGACCCAGCAGGACCACGAAACGGACGACTCGGTCCTCAATTCAAAATTAGTGGCTTACGCTTCGGATCAGGTCAGAACTCGGACGGCGAGCCAAAAGGCGAGAAAGAACAAGTCGGTCCGGTCCGCTCCGGTGAGGTTTCCTCGTGTTGGCAGGCGCACTCGTCGGTGGAAAAGGCGGCGCAGATCGCTCTGGTCAAGGTCCGATTCCTCGCCACGGACGAGCATCTGTCGCTGAGAGGAGAGACGTTGAAGCGGGCCATACGAGAGGACAGGAGCAGAGGGCTGGTCCCGTTTCTGGTACTCAGTTAGGTCGGAGTGGAGCTGAGCTGAGCTGAGCTGAGCTGAGCTGAGCGGCGTGGCGTGGCGTGGTGCGGTGCTCCACTGATTGTCTCATTTGCTCAGCTGTGCGCCACTTTGGGAACCACGGCGACGTGCGCCTTTGACGCGCTCTCAGAATTGGGACCAGTGTGTACGTCTTCCTCTCATCCCTCCCTCCCGGTGAGTTTTGCGGGCGTAACTTTGCGGGCCGGCTGGCCACATTTTGCAGGTGCGGAAGAGGGACTGTGGCTCCACGTGGACGCGGCCTACGCCGGCTCGGCCTACTTGTGTCCGGAGCTGCGCTGGTCCCTTCAAGGCGTGGACTTTGCACACTCGTTTGTCTTTAACCCACCCAAATGGATGATGGTCCACATCGACTGCGCAGCTTTATGGTGAATCATCCGTGACGCATTGATGGTTAGAACGACGTGCTGTGAAGCGTGTACCGTGAAATGCGCCCGATCCGTTCCGGTCAAGGGTCAAGGACAAAGTCAAACTGCAACAGACGTTTGCCGTCGACCCGGTTTATCTCCGCCACGAAAACTCCCAAACGGTCCCAGACCTCATGGTACGAGCGCTTTGCGAGCGCTTTGGTGGGCGCTCAGTCGCTTGCTCACGGCGCTCCTGTTTTTGTCCGCACAGCACTGGCAGATTCCGCTGAGTCGCCGGTTCCGCTCCCTCAAGCTGTGGTTCGTCATGCGTTCCTTTGGACTGACAAATCTCCAGGGACATATCAGACACGTATGCTCCACTTCAAGTTCTTCTCTCTGTGAACTCTGACCTGTGATTGACAAGTTGAGCAGACGCTCTCCAACATCTTGGGGAATGGCGCCTTTGGGCAGACCTTTGTTTTGTTTTTTTGGGGGCTTTTCAGACTATTGAGATGGCAGAGCTCCTGGAGACGCTGATAAAAGGCGAGCCCAACTTTGAGGTTCCCGCAAAGAGACACCTCGGCCTGGTGGTTTTCTGTCTCAAGGTGGGTCGCTCTCGTTTGGCATTCAACTGTAGACACAAAGTCAACTCCGAAGGGAGGTCCGAGCGGCCGACCGGCCGTTGGGTGTGTGTGTGTCTGTCTGTCTGTCTGAACGGAGTGCTCCCTTTCTCTTCTCGGGTGGGTAGGAAGGTAACGCCTCTACCCAGGAGCTGCTGAGGAGACTGACGCGTTGCGGCGCCCTCTACCTTATTCCTGCGGAGATTCACGGCAAACGCATCATTCGATTCGTCGTGACCTCTCAGCACACCACGGCCGAGGACATCCGCCGAGACTGGAGCATCATCTCCAAAATGGCTTGCGATCTCCTCGCCGACTCCCGCGCGACCCAAACACCTTAAGAGACCGGTCGGGAAAACAAATATCGATGGAGTCGACGTAACGCATGGAAAATACCAGGACCGGCCAAGGGTGTTACGTCGGCCGCGTTGCTCGTTCATGTGTTGATGTAACGTTAGCATCGCGTAGCGTTCAGCCTCGATATTCTTCTCATTCGAAATTGCCTTTCAAGAAGACATTTCTGTTCATGGTGTTGGATTTGATCATGAACAAACTTGGTCAATAAAGCAGATTCAGACATCTCTTCATTTGCTGCACATCGTTGACCAGTTGGCTGCTGTACGGTCAAATGATGTCATCCGTCCGTCCGTCCGTCCGTCCCTCGAAGAGTAGCATGAGCATCGATCCATCCATATTTTATAATTAAGGAACCCTTTTCAAATGCGGTTGAAGCTCCCCACCATTTGGCTTGCTAGGTTACACCATCGCAGCCACAAGTCTGATGCTAAATAGTTATTTAGAACGTAGTGTAAATATTAAAACGTAGTTCAAACAAACAAGATTAGAAAGTAAAACGCTGATCGTAAAAAGTGAACAAACCAGCTCTGCGTATTCACGATTTTTTTCAGTGAACGAGAGTTCAGTTCATATGACTTCAACCAGTAGGTGTCGGTAATGCCCATTGAAGCTGGTGCCACCTCGCCGTAAAACAAAACGAAGAAGAAAATGACGTCACTTCCCGTGAATTGCATTTCTCGTTCACCAACAGAACGGGTCTGTGAGTGAGTTAGTGAGTGATTTGCATTTCCAGTTCATCGCGAGAACGGATCAGCGAGGGAACGAAGCCGGACTTTTCCCGTTCGCCAACGAGGCTACCTTCCTTCCTTCCTTCCTTCCTTCCCCCCGTGCATCAACGGATCAGTCAGTGAAGGTGTTGCGTCGTCTCCCTCCTGGCGTCAACTATGGAAGCCAGAGTGTCGATTGACCATTTGCCAAGGAAAGAAAGAACCACCGCTTCTTTTATGCATGCGCGTTTTCTCCAAGCTAACGGCTAACTTTCTTGCATGAAGGGATGCGCCGTTGTTATGCAACAACGGGGAGATAGATGATGCTTCTCTTTGGCTCATCTTGATTTTAGAACACTTATAGTAGTTTTTAAATAACGTGCATGCATATATATACGCCTAAATATTGTTATCCAATATATCTATTGCAATTTCACATTAGACTGCTGGTTAGAAATTTACTTTTAATAATTTTTTTTTCAATAAACATTGATGTTAAAACTTGTCTGGTGTATTATTCCTTATTTTTATATTCACCAATTAAAACATAAAAATCAGACATTTGGTTAACTGCTTTAGATGACAATATGTATGTGTTTGACGTTGTTATATGAGTTGGTGTCCCCCAAAATAACAAAAGTCGGCATAACGGATTTTTTTTCCACCTTTTATTCAAACACATTCGGTATAATAACACCATCAACTGCAATACAACAAACACAAAATTAAAACATCAATGTCGGCATAACGTGTGTCGGCTGGCATAGCAGCAACGTTGTCACTCACTCACTCACTCACTCACTCACTCACTCACTCACTCACTCACTCACTCACTCACTCACTCACTCACTCACTCACTCACTCACTCACTCACTCACTCACTCACTCACTCACTCGTTAATCTTCGCGAACGAACCTGAAAGTGGCGGTGTACCTAATAGAATGTCCGAGTGACGTCACAGATCAGACAGCCAATCAGGAAGTGCCCTGTTATTAGGTACACCTGAAAATGGCGCTGTACCTAATGGAGTGTCCAAGTGACGTCACAGATCCAACAGCCAATCAGGAGGTGGCCTGTTAGTAGGTACACCTGAAAATGGCGGTGTACCTAATGGAGTGTCCGAGTGATGTCACAGATCAACCAGCCAATCAGAAAGTGGGGGTGAGGGCGGGTGTGGCACTTTTCACTTAAACCCGGGGTGTCGACCTCCAGTCCTCGAGGGGCCGCGTTCCAACATGTTTTCCAAGTGACCCTCGTTAAGCGCAGGTGCGTGAAAACTTTTAGCTTCTTTCACGTTCAAAAGGAGCTAAAAGTTTTCACGCACCTGCACTTAACGAGGGAATCACACGGACACTCCATTAGGTACACCGCCATTTTCAAGTGTACCTCATAACAGGCCACTTTATTAGGGAAATCTCACGTCAAAGGTCACAGGTGTCAAGCTCTGGTCCTCTGGGCCGCGTTCCAACATGTTTTCCAAGTGACCCTCGTTAAGCGCAGGTGCGTGAAAACTTTTAGCCACTTTCACGTTCAAAAAGAGCTAAAAGTTTTCACGCACCTGCACTTAACGAGGGAATCACACGGACACTCCATTAGGTACACCGCCATTTTCAAGTGTACCTCATAACAGGCCACTTTATTAGGGAAATATCACGGTCAAAGGTCACAGGTGTCAAGCTGTAGTCCTCGGGGCCGCGTTCCAACATGTTTTCCAAGTGACCCTCGTTAAGCGCAGGTGCGTGAAAACTTTTAGCTTCTTTCTTGTTCAAAAGGAGCTAAAAGTTTTCACGCACCTGCACTTAACGAGGGAATCACACGGACACTCCATTAGGTACACCGCCATTTTCAAGTGTACCTCATAACAGGCCACTTTATTAGGGAAATATCACGGTCAAAGGTCACAGGTGTCAAGCTGTAGTCCTCGGGGCCGCGTTCCAACATGTTTTCCAAGTGACCCTCGTTAAGCGCAGGTGCGTGAAAACTTTTAGCTTCTTTCTTGTTCAAAAGGAGCTAAAAGTTTTCACGCACCTGCACTTAACGAGGGAATCACACGGACACTCCATTAGGTACACCGCCATTTTCAAGTGTACCTCATAACAGGCCACTTTATTAGGGAAATATCACGGTCAAAGGTCACAGGTGTCAAGCTGTAGTCCTCGGGGCCGCGTTCCAACATGTTTTCCAAGTGACCCTCGTTAAGCGCAGGTGCGTGAAAACTTTTAGCCACTTTCACGTTCAAAAAGAGCTAAAAGTTTTCACGCACCTGCACTTAACGAGGGAATCACACGGACACTCCATTAGGTACACCGCCATTTTCAAGTGTACCTCATAACAGGCCACTTTATTAGGGAAATCTCACGGTCAAAGGTCACAGGTGTCAAGCTCTGGTCCTCTGGGCCGCGTTCCAACATGTTTTCCAAGTGACCCTCGTTAAGCGCAGGTGCGTGAAAACTTTTAGCCACTTTCACGTTCAAAAAGAGCTAAAAGTTTTCACGCACCTGCACTTAACGAGGGAATCACACGGACACTCCATTAGGTACACCGCCATTTTCAAGTGTACCTCATAACAGGCCACTTTATTAGGGAAATATCACGGTCAAAGGTCACAGGTGTCAAGCTGTAGTCCTCGGGGCCGCGTTCCAACATGTTTTCCAAGTGACCCTCGTTAAGCGCACCTGCGTGAAAACTTTTAGCCACTTTCACGTTCAAAAAGAGCTAAAAGTTTTCACGCACCTGCACTTAACGAGGGAATCACACGGACGCTCCATTAGGTACACCGCCATTTTCAAGTGTACCTAATAACAGGCCACTTTATTAGGGAAAAATCATGGCCAAAGCTGAACTGAAAGTGCCACAGCCGCCCTCACCCCCACGTCCTGATTGGCTGGTTGATCTGTGACGTCACACGGACACTCCATTAGGTACACCACCATTTTCAGGTGTACCTAATAACTGTATGCATTTTTTGTATGTGTATTTGACTACTCGCTCTTTATTTTGGCGGACACCAACACATATTACACAACGTAAAACACATATAGATATTGTCATATAAAGCAGTTAACCAAATGTCCGATTTTTGTTTTCATGAAGCAAAAAAATAAAAACAAGGAATGAAACACCAGACAAGTTTTGGCAAGTTTTAATGCTTATTCAAATAATAATAATACAAGTACATTTCAAACCAGCAATCTAATGTGAAATTGCAGCAAGCCACGATCAGGCCCGCCGCCGTATTCCAGAAAGCGGGTTACGTACGAGTAGTAAGTTACCCCGGAAACGGAGTTATTCGATCCAGAAAGAGAGGTAACTTCAACTCTGGGTCACTTATAATCTGGATAAACGGTCCGTTTTGGTTCACATCATTCTACCAAATATGACGCTGATGCGTCTCCGAAAAGAAACACCAACCTGCAGATAAATGGGACAGTCGCTTGCTTTCAAGACTCCTTTTACGCGTGGAAAAGCAATACCACCCCCTAGTGCATAAAGAATAAAAAGCATTCTATTCACTCTTCTCATCTGAAAACTTACTGTCATAATTTACTGATCTAAATTCGTCTAGTCATAAACTCTTTGACTCGATCCAAAACTAAGTGCATAAAAGAAAAAAAACATTGGAATGACCTTTCACAGCGCACTTAGTGACATTCAGCGCTTTTTACAATGCGATCTAAAGCCAACTGCAAAACAAATGACATTTGAATGATCCTTTCGCCAGGTTCCAAATTGTTATTTGACCGATGGGTCAACTACAGTACACAATGTAATAATGCCACAATGTGGCTTTTTGTTTGGTTGTCCCCCCCCCCCCCCAGCAGCTTCACTGATGGCTACTCTTCTGACCAGCACATTTGTGTCTCTTAACGTCACGCTTGACATGAAATCTCTTCTCACATACGCCGCAACTGAAGTGTTTCTCCCCAGCATGTGTTTTTGCGTGCGTTGCTAAATTGGTCTTTCGGTTAAATGTTCTCCCACAATCGGCACAAGCAAAAGGTTTCTCGCCAGTGTGTGTTCTGGCGTGTCGTGTTAAATTTGGCTTTTGAGTGAATCGAAGACCGCAGACCGAGCAGGCAAAAGGTTTTTCCCCGGTGTGTGTTCGTTTGTGTGTTGTTAAAATTGTATTTCTGGAGAAGCTTTGGCCACAAACTGAGCAAGCAAAAGGTTTCAGCCCAGTGTGCGTTCTCGTGTGTATTTTCAAATCTTCCTTGATGGCGAATCTTTTATGGCAAACGACGCAGCCAAAAGCTTTTTCCCCTTGGTGTCTTCTTATGTGCCGCGTTAAGTTGGTCTTGATGGAGAATCCTTTGGCACAAATTGGGCAGGCAAACGGTTTTTCTCCAGTGTGCGTCCTTGTGTGTCTTTTCAACGTCGACTTGTTGTAAAATGTCTTGTCACACTGGGAACATTTGACACGTTCAGTGTCAGCGTGAGCTGTCACATCAGCTTTCCAGCCTTCATCTTCTCCACCAGCACCAGCGTCGGTGTCAGGAGCGTGTGACGCCACGTCGTCACTGTCGGACAGCGGTGCTAAGAGGCTGCCCGATGGCCATCCTCCGCAGTCGTCTCCATCACCTTCATCTTCGCTTTTCACAATGACGGTCAATGGAAAATTGCCGATGTCAGCTTCCTGCTCTTCCTCTTTAATCCAAGTGTGACCCGGAGGGAGGTCTGGCTCCAGCTGCTCCCAATGGAGGTCGTTGCTGACATCTGCTGGACAGCAGAAGAAGAAGAAAAAAACAGGCTTTAGGAAGGCCAGGCCAGTCCAACCCAGTCTGATCTTGCGACTTTGACATGGTGGCTTATTTCTGCTCAATGCTTTCCAGGTATGATCACGATTTACATTTCAGTTCCGAGTCAAGTGTAAAAGAAGCCATATGTTCTTCATATCGTCATTCGCCATGATCGATCTATCTCAGTGATGGCATCAGCGTTGCCCTACAGAACACAAGTGTGGAGAAACTGAGCAACTGCTTCCTGTTGAAAATCTGCAACAGACATTTGTCAAAGATTTGAAACGTTGGCCTGGACAAAACGGAGCGTCACACAACGGTCGGATTTGAAACGACTGCTCATAAAACGTAGTCAGCATGAAAAGGCAAAGCGGCTCCCGACGACTTATGACTTACTTGATGAGTGAAAGCGGGCTCAGGCGTTTTTCTTTTGGATTGCTAAATGGGTGCTTGTTTCCTATCTACAGTCCTGTGATTGCGCAACTCACTGGCGACGTTGACAACATTTCTTCAATCCCATCAGCGTTTGGATTCAAATGATGATCAGAACTATCGATCTGACGTTGTGTATCACACTTGTGACTGAGAGGAGCAGACGCCAATATGTGTCCACTCCTCACCCTTTGGGTTTCAACTTCCAGGTCAAAGCTGAGCAAATGCAGGCGACGCCCCCTAGCTGGCTGGCTGGCTGGCTGGCTGGCTGGGTCCACCTAATGACGAGGGGGTGCCATCGGAACCGCATTTGATTTTCAGAACCGATTGAGGAAATCCAAAAGCAGACATTTTGGAGGAGGGGGATGCAGTGTCGGTCATTGGCAACAAAAGAAATGTACAAACCTAGAGCGTGCAGTCGGTGTTGACATTGTCGCATCTTCTCTTTTGTTTCCTCGTCGTGCTGCACTGTTTGATGTGCGCACATTTTCACGCCGCAACGACGACTCTTTCTTTCATTCGACCGACCGAGCGCCCCAAAGTCATTTTCCGCCGCCAAGCGGGCTTCTCTGGATTAGCGGGTAGCTGATGAATGCTATTTGAGTCCAGGGACCATGGACGTAACTTTCAGTACGCTCCGCAACGTGTGACACAGCTTTGTTTGTGTCTGTCTGTCTGTCTGTCTGTCTGTCTGCTAATGCCACCGGCGGTGACTTGAGACGACTTCCGGGTCGCGTTCGGAGAAGACGTCACACTTATGACAGCCAGCCTTGCAGCCAGCCGGCCCGAGAAATCAACGCGATAGCCACCGAGCGAGGGGACCATTTCAAAGGCTGCTCGAGTGGAGGATTTCAAAGCGGAAATGACGTTTGTTTACCACGACGTCAATGGGCGTGACGTATTGTGCTCTTTCCGCGGTGGAGCTTTACTACTGCGTACGTCGCGCTTGCTTGACTGAATATTCGTTCGAACATTGATTGAAGCGCACTGAAACCACTTCGTCCGTCTTCGCTGCACAAGAATTTATATCCCGTGATAAAATCTTTTCGTCCGTCCCGGTAGTGGGAGGGCATCCCGGCGGAGGCTCTCGAGATAGCCTAGCTAGCCTAGCTTAGCTTGCTAGCCAGCCGCGAACGAACAAAGAGACCGACCCGTTCGTTCATCAGCTCCACATCGCAAAGCAAGCCGCGAAATGTGCGCAAAACGCATCAAAGAAGAAGAGTACGCGGAAGACTTGTGTGCGACCCGACGTAACCGTCAAGCACTGGACGCTGATTGCAATCGGCTTCGAGTTGACTTGCCCAGAGCAGGTGCGTTTCTCCCTTGTTTGCTAACTACTTTCTGGAACGCACACGACCTCCATAAGTTGACTGATGAAAGGCCCAATTTGTTGTCTTGTGTCATGAAGACGTCAGTGAGGAGGAGGAGGAGGAGGAGGGACGTCTCGGTCCTGGGCAGCAGAAGGCCAATGTTCCTCACATTAAAGAGGAGGAGCAGGAGGAGGATGTCAGCACGTTTCCATTCACGGTTGTCACCGTGAAGAGTGAAGAAGGTGATGAAGAAGGTGACGGAGAGCAAAGTGACGGAGGAGCCCGGTCAGAAGGCCTCATAGCGCCATTATCGGAAGGCGACAACGTGACATCTTCCGACAATGACGATCACTCTCCAGGCGATGCGACTCGCCGCGCCGACGACAAGCCGTTCCAGTGTTGTCATTGTGCCAAAACCTTTTACAGGCTGTCATTATTGAAAGCACACTCGCGAACACACACTGGCGACAGACCTTTTGCTTGCTCCGTCTGTGATAAAAGGTTCTCCATCAAGGGCAATTTAACCAAACACATGAGAACGCACACTGGAGAGAAACCTTTTGCCTGCTCAGTTTGTGGCCAAACATTCACTCAGAAAGGCGATTTGATAAGACACACCAGAGCGCACACTGGGGAAAAACCTTTTGCCTGTCCGATTTGCGCTCAAAGATTCTCCGCGCAGGGAACCTTAATCACGCACAAAAGAACGCACACTGGCGACAAACCTTTTGCCTGCTCCGTCTGTGATAAGAGGTTCTCCATGAAGGGAAACTTAACCAAACATATGAGGACACACACTGGAGACAAACCTTTTGCCTGCTCATTTTGCGCGAAAACATTCTCATCCAAGACACATTTAACGAGGCACACGAGAACACACACCGGCGACAAACCACTCGCCTGCTCGTTCTGCAATAAGAGATTCTCGAGAAAGGAACATTTAATAGAGCACGTCAGGATACACACGGGAGAGAAACCCTTTTCCTGCTCACAATGCGCTCAAAGATTTACTCAGAAGGGAGATTTGGCGAGGCACGCGAGGACACATAGCGGGGAAGCACCTTTTGCATGTTTATTTTGTGGCAAAGGATTTACTCGAAAGGCTTATTTGGCAGAGCACACAAGAGTGCACACTGGTGAGAAAGCGTTCAATTGCACTGCGTGTAAAAGAAGCTTCAAGGTCAAGTGTGACCTCGAGGGACACGAGTGTGGAGGCGAGGAGAGCGCCGCTCGCTCAGCTCAGCGAGGCGAGGCTGCAAAATAAAGTGAGCAAACTCAGGCTGCGACTCGTCCACTCATTCCATGCTCTGGCATCACCGAAATCTGACCCGCTTAATGAACCGCGCCGTCGTTTTTCCAGACCAAGTCCGCGTGCAACAAAACAGCGGGCTCTGTGGCTTCGAGCGATTCCAATTTCGAACTTCGGCTTGGGAAGAAGAGACCAACGAGGCCGGTTGGGAGTCGACTCCCGAGGCCTTCCAGGTTTGAGATAGAAACCAGGCGCACGCTCTGGTAGAGCAAAAAAAAAATTTGAACACTTCATAGAATTGAAATTAGAGATGAGAAAACATCAAATCCTGATCATTGTTTGTTGGTGGGGAAGGTGTCGAATTTGGGGTGAATTTCTGACATGGTAGCAATAAAAACGTCAAAAAAAGACATGTAAAATTAAAACTCGGTTTGAGTTGGAACGGTTAGACTTGGTTCAAAAATGTAGAAATGACAGCAGAAACGTGAAAAATCTCCTTTTGTTGTTGCAAATGTTGCATTTTTGGTAAGTGACTTTTTTGGCATCAATTAGTATCAAATCAAAAGTTTAAATCGGGAAAGGTAACAATCTGTCAAATGATGTGGAAATTCCAAAAGAAAAGCAAAATAATCATGCTTTGTGGGATATTCAATGTTAACATTTTGGTTCATTGCGACCAAATGCTTGCTGAAGCCGTTAGCAGTGCTAAGGGCGACGCTTTCTGATGTCATTATTTCAAATAAACGGGGGAAAAAAAAACACCCCGCAGAGTGGAGACGCCGGAATGTCAACAGTTTTAGTTTGTCCAAACGGAGTTGCCGTACTGTTTACGTCACAGCGCTCGAGCAGTCCCCCGCCCCTCCTCCTCGAGCAAGCTTAGCTTGTGAGCCGCTAGCGAAGAGACACCTTTGCCAGCAGAACAGCGCGAAACACATCGAGCGGGCGTGTCAAGTCTTGCTCTTCTCGTGCGTGAAGAAATGTGCGCAAACGTTGTCAATCAAGAGCGTGACGGGGGAATGTGCGGAGCAAAACATAGGTCATATGACAACGAGGCAGAACGGCAAGTGCTGGCGGCTGCTGCTGCTGCTGCTCTAAGGCCTCAAGTCGGGCTCCACCGAGCAGGTTGGTGGACCTCAGCCGAATCGACCAGAACAACATTCTCTCATTTTCCTCCTATGTCCGGGCTACGGCAAGACGGCAGCTGTACCACCTGCCTTTGTCTTCTTGTGTCCTGCAGACGTCACAGATCTCGGTCTTGAGCGGCAGGAGCCACAGCCCCCGAACATCAAAGAGGAAGAGCGGGAAGCCCAAATCAGCCACTTTGAAATCATGGGTGTGATTGTGAAAAGTGAAGAAGAGGAAGAGCAAGGTCAGTAGTCACCGTTTTCTTGCAGTCCAAGTGAGGAGAAGCATGAAAACGTCCCGCCATGAAACTTGACAAAGCAAAGCCGGACTTCAACCGCGAACCGCGCCTGCGTGCGTTTCTTTCTTTGCCTTGTGCAGACGACAGTGAAGACCACGTTTGCCTTTGGCCTCAGGAGCCCGACGGGGAGGAGGAGAAAGAGCAAGAGGACGGTTTTCCATTGACCGTCATGGTAAAGAGTGAAGCAGGTGACGGAGAGGAGGCATTGGAAGGCTTCCAATCACAAAGCCTCTCAGCTCCCCTCTCAGACGCAGACGACGTGAGCGCGCGCTCTCCCGCCGACGCTGACGCCAAGCACTCAAAAGGGGCTCTGGTGACGTGCCGCACTGACAACAAGCACTTAGCGTGTCCTCGGTGTGACAAAACCTTTTACAACACGTCGACGTTGAAAAGGCACATCAGAACACACAGTGGAGAAAAGCCTTTCTCCTGCCCTCTTTGTGATCAAAGATTCACTCAGAAGGGACATTTGATCGCACACACAAGAACACACACTGGGGAGAAACCGTTTGCCTGTTTGCTTTGCGGCAAAGGCTTTTCTCGAAAGGGAGACTTAAGAATACACTCAAGAACGCACACTGGGGAAAAGCCTTTTGCCTGCTCATTTTGCCAAACACGATTCCGACAGAAAGGAGATTTGATAGCGCACACGAGGACCCACACGGGGGAGAAACCTTTTGCCTGCTCGCTTTGCGACGCACGATTCACTCAGAAGGGGCATCTCATAGCACACGCGAGAACGCACAGCGGGGAGAAAACGTTTGCTTGTTCATTTTGCGGTGCAAGATTTACTCAGAAGGGGGACTTAAGAATACACATAAGAACACACACTGGAGAGAAACCCTTCACCTGCTCAGTTTGCAGCTTAAGGTTCAGCGTGCGGTCGACATTGATACAACACACGAGAACACACACTGGCGAGAAACCCTTTTCCTGCACGGTTTGTAGTAAAAGTTTCTCCAAGAGGACAAATTTAACAGCGCACACGAGAACTCATGCTGGAGAGAAACCCTTTGCCTGCTTAGTTTGTGGGAAAAGATTCACTCAGAAGGGGCATTTAATTGCACATACAAGAACACACACAGGGGAGAAAATGTTTGCCTGCTCAGAATGCGATAAAAGATTCACTCAGAAGGAGCATTTGGTATCACACGTAAGAACGCACACTGGGGAGAAACCATTCGCTTGCGCTGCGTGTGACAAAAGATTTCACGTGAAACGTCAGGTGAAGAGACACAAGTGTGCAGGTGCTCAATGAATGGGTCGAATGAACTCGAGGCGGGCAGTGAGGCTGTTCGTTGGCTCCTTCCCAACTGGGTCATCTCTTCCCAATGATTTTTAGATGGTCGGTTAGAGCGTGTCGTTGACCCACCCGCCCGATGAAAATGGCATGGTATTGACTTGAACGTAAAATGACCTTCTCTTTTCTTTACATGGGATTCTACCTTCTGAATCGGTCGGTATTCCTCATATCTACAGTGACTGTTCACAAATTCATGAGATGATCTCAACATAATAACTTGACTCGCCGCGCGTCACAAACTTTGCGTCCGGAACGAGTCCAAATGAGCCGAGCTTTGGGCGAGCTTTGCGATTGGATTCTCATTAGCTCACTAATAAAGTTGGTGGTGTTCAATGAGCTTGCGTGAGCGCAGTCTTCCTTAAAAATCATGGCTCCATTCTTTATGCCCGAAGCACAAGCCCAAATTGTTGCTCGTGGGTCCCGTGGGCCTAAAGCGAAGCTGATTCTGTCTGACTAAGTGAAGAGTCCGTGCGAGGATAAAGGAGAAAAGCGCACGTGCTGGGGGGGGGGAAGAATGCCTACTCACCGAGTGTTACTGGCGGTTGGTGTCTGCCGTCGAGCAGTGTGTGGCGCCAGCGGGACCAAGCGGCCAGCATGGACCAGAAGGCTGGATGCTGACTTTCAGCCTGCAAGTGATGAGAAAGAGCAACGTCATGGATGGCACGGAGGACCACTTGAAGGCGCGCATGCAGATGTTGCCTCATTGTGTTCAGGAAAGCTAAGTCACCTCGGCTATGAGCGAGTAGGCGGCAGGGGCACAAATGGGGGATGTTCCCCCGTTTGCTGGCCGCAGCGCTAAAGGCTCGGACGCCGGGAGCACCTGCGCCTAGCTGGTCTGCACTTGGCGCCGGAAGCAACACGCCGACACTCCAGGCTAGTTTCTCCTTGCAGTTGTACCTGTGCGGGGGGGAAAAAAAGTTAAAAAGAAAAAATAAGAACGCCAAAAAATATGCAGTTGATCCTGTCAGTGCGTGTAGTGAATCAACTTTTTTTTTTAAAGGTTTAACACACGCACACACACACGCGCACACACACACACACACACACACATGTACATGCTGGACATTCGGTTGAGTTTGTGGAGGGAGCATTGTCAAGAACCAATCTTGTATTTTCTTTTCAACTAACTTTATTTACAACTCAGCACACAATGGTACAGTATTAGTTGAACATTTGTGGGTCGCCCCTACCTAGCCACTCTTGGAAACTTGAATCAAGAGACAGGATGACCACCGTTTCACGAGTGTTGCTAAAAGACTCGCGAAACGGTGGCTGACGTTACTTGACGCGCACCGTTCTATTCAATGGAATTATTAGCACTCTTTTAGAATATGTGACCATTCATTTTATGTCTTTCTAGGCAAAATGCTGTGTTGGGCTATATAAAACAGTTTAGCCATTGTATATCATATTAAAATCAATCAGATCAATGATCACTATTCCTTTCAATGATATCAAAGTGAAAGAAAAAAAAACCCAGAGTTTGTTTAAAGGGAGTAAAAAAGGAATTGGGGATTCGCAAGACAGCCTCCTTTTCGTCGGCAGATTCAGCGATGGCCGACGGAGTTCCTTTTGTCTCTCGAGCCGATCCTTAAGACAGAATGGTTTGCCACGCACTCTGCAACAGAACAGATTCTCTCTCTCTCTCGCCGGCCGGCCGGCGTAAACTCGCATTTTTACAAAGAAGCTTTTGCCACAAGTAGGCGTTTCTTCAGGGTGTCCGCCTCGCACGTGTGCGCTCTTAAAAGTTCCTTTCGAGTGAATCTTTTTTCACACGCTGAACAGCCAAAAGGTTTTTCTCCAGTGTGTGTTCTTGTATGTCTTTTTAACTGTGACTTGACTGAGAATCTTTTCTCACAAACGGAGCAGGCAAAAGGTTTTTCCCCAGTGTGTGTTCTCGTGTGTGTTTTTAAATGTGAATTCACAGTGAATCTTTTATCACAAACAGAGCAGGCAAAAGGTTTTTCCCCAATGTGTGTTCTTGTGTGCTTCTTTAAGCTTTCCTTGAGCGCAAATCTTTTGGCGCAAATGAAACAGACAAAATGTTTCTCCCCGGTGTGCGTTCTGGTGTGCGTTTTTAAGGTTTCCTTGACGGAAAATGTTTTAGCACAAAATGAGCATGCAAAAGGTTTTTCCCCAGTATGTGTTCTTGTGTGCTTTGTTAAATTTGCCTTTAAAGAGAACATTTTGCCACAAAGGGAACAGGCAAAAGGTTTTTCTCCAGTATGTGTTCTCGTGTGAGCTGTCAAAGTCTCATTTTGAGCAAACCTTTTCCCGCAAACTGAGCAGACAAAAGGTTTTTCCCCAGTGTGCGTTCTTGTGTGTATGGTTAAGTGTCCGTTTCTGGCGTATCTTTTCCCGCAAATTGAGCAGACAAAAGGTTT
The DNA here is from genome assembly GCF_059516105.1 of Syngnathus floridae. Taxonomy (NCBI): domain Eukaryota; kingdom Metazoa; phylum Chordata; class Actinopteri; order Syngnathiformes; family Syngnathidae; genus Syngnathus; species Syngnathus floridae. The sequence goes on along the minus strand of NC_142415.1, from coordinate 22,381,129 downwards.
TTCCCCAGTGTGTGTTCTTGTGTGTTTTTTCAAGTTTGACTTGCAGGCAAACGTTTTGTCACACTGAGAACATTGAACACGTTTGTTGTCAGCGTGACGTGTCATATCACCTTTGGAGTGTTCTTCATCATCAAGTGGAGCAAAGAGGCCGTCCGCTCCATGGTGCTCGCCGTCGTCGTCGTCGTCTTCCATCTTGACACTGACATCAGTCAATGGAGACTTGTTGATTTGCTCCTCCTGCTCTTCTTTGATGTGTGAGGCCTCTGGATTTTGCTCCTTTTGAACTTGAGGCGCCTTTGGTGCCTGCAGCTCAGGACCGAGATCTTTTTGTTTGAGGTCTGCAGGACACAAGAAAACACAAGTCAAGCTTTGCTCAGTCCAAGTCCATTCTCTCTCTTTTTTTTTTTTAACTTTGTGTTTCTACATGTTAGGGCAATGTTCAGGCAGTGTGTATTATAATAAACCAGGGGAAAAAAAAGTCGAGTCCATTTTATTTCTACAGCCCTTAATCACAAAGGGTGGGTGGCCAATTATTCTCGACTGGTATCAAACTCATGACATTGCCTTTATCACTGCGGTCCCGTTGTTTCCTATGAATGGAGTCAAAGAAAGGAGCGCATGGACAGCAAAGGAGGAGGAATCAGCGGGCACCATTCAAAGGGGGGACTCGGCGTTAGCACTTACAAGAATGAATGAATGAATGAATGAATGGTGGCGTCTGTCTCTCTCTTGCACGACTGCTTCTTGACGCACTTGCCACAAGTTAGCCAACCGGCGATCGTGAGTGAACAAACCTGCCGTGTGCGTCACATGTCGGGCCCGGGGCTGCTCGCAGGCGGCATCCGCAAGTTGCCCTTGTCGCTCTTTCTCAAGTTGACGCTCCTTCTCCTCGTCCAACTCTTCTTTCACGCGTCGTGCATACATTTTCATTCGATGGCCACAACGGGTTAGACTTGATCCCTGCTTGCTTAGCAAGGTACACTAAGCTAAGCTAAGCTAGCTAGCTAGCTAGCTCGAGAAGCTTGCACCGACGGAAGCAGGTTCGAAGATGAAACGAATGCTCCTTCATTCAAGATGGCTCGTCGACGCTCGTTCGGTAATAAGCTTCCATGTCTCGTTTTAGCCTGGGAATTTTGCCGGGAACGATGACCCGGAAGAACTTGGACGGAGGCTACAGCCCACTGAGGACGGAGACGTTCGGGTTTTACGCATGCGATGAAAACATAGCTCGCTCTCGCTCACCCATTCATCTTGGAGAACCGTGGCACAGTGCGGACATCAAAATACCTCAAGTATTGAAAAACAGACAAAAGCGGCTGTAAACAAGAACTTGTATGAAACATGTATAATGTGGTAGCTACATCATTTCGCGTGAGAGAAAAATGGACAGGTTACAAGCTACAGAGACTTTCAGTCTCTGTAGCGCACCTCGGCTCGGAGCTCTTTGGTGACGTAGTTGAGCAGGGCGGCGAGCACCTGCTGCTGCAACGTGGCGTTGCCCGTCACCAAGGCCAGCAGCTGGGCCGCGTCCGTCCAGTTCAAGCCGGCCAGGACGGCGCTTACGTCCTCGTAGAGTCTGTCGCGCTGCGCCGGCGGCAGCTCGGTCAGGATCTGAGCCAGCGGCCGGAATTGCCCGCTGGCCAGCCAGCTCCCCAGCAGGCCGCCCAGCACGCTCCCTGGTGGACACACGCAAGGGAGTCAAACGCGCGCTCTTTTTTTTTCTTCAAGCCACTTTTCCTCCCATCCCAGCCGTCCATTCTTTCTGCAGCCCTTTTACCTCAGACCTCCCTCCCTCCGTCCGTCCGTCCCTCCATCCATCCTTTAAAAGACAACTCCACCTTGTGGCACTTCTCTGTCCAGCTGACCCTGCTGTCAGCTAACGCCAGCTGCCTTGGCCGCGATGGTGATTTATTTGTGTGTTTGGAAGATCCCGCAAGCCACAAATCACTTCTACAAATAACTCTCAAGCAAATAGTCCTGACCAGAGCAGCGTGTTCCACTCACGTTTCACTTTGTCTGTGCTCATGATCGTCGCTAGCTTTCTGACTTTCTAATGTTGATGGGCATTTTTAAAAGACTTTGGTCATCGCAAAAGCTTACCTCATGCAACTAACTCCCTGTGCTGCGGGTACGTGTATTCCCCCCATGATTTCAAACTGTACAAGGATGTGCTCAAGCGGGAGACTTAGCCAACCAAGTTAGCATTGAGTTAGCTTGCATGTCATCGTCATGAATTCATTCTACCAACCTGACCTGGAAATGTCTGTGAATGAACTACCACTGCGCACCCACACAATACACACACGTTGTCGATGGGGACGATTTGCCATACAAGTTTGTCGTTGTTCTTACCAACGGCGATACCAGGCGGTCCGCCCACCAGGGCTCCCAAAAAGGCGCCGCCACCCGCCACGAAAGCTCCCTGGGCCGCGCCTTTGACCGCCACCTTAATTTGCTCGTGAGCTGAGATGTTGCAGCACAGACGCATGACGTCATCCACCCTGGGAGCCATCTTGCTCACTCTGCGGCAAAAGCACATCACACATCACGCAGCATTTGTCAAGCACAGCAGAAAACAATTCCAAAGTCATTGATTTCTTTGAGGCGGAAATGAAACCTCCAAGACATTTTGACTTGGCAGACATAATGAATGCATTTACAAAAAAAAAAAGAAATCAAAAAGCAATTCCCAAAGAGATCTCATTTTGGGCATTTTTAGAGGCTCGTCAAAGCTCACGAAGGAGGACAATTTCAAACCCAAAAGCCAGTTGAACCAATTAACATGACACCATTTGGTAGGGGACTGTATCATATACGTATATCCAAAAAGTCTCAAGAGGTCATGACTGAAAAAGGGACTCTGATATTTGAGGTTTGAAGTAAACAAGGCTCGCTCTGATGTCTTGATAGATGATAGCAAATAAGCCAACTTTTGGAATCAAGTTGAATTGTGTTCAGGGCGTGCCTACTGTACCTGGGACAACGGACAACAAATTGATCCCCTTGCGAGAACACATGAAGGGTGGACCTGAAATACTCTACATCCACTTTCGTTTTGACACTTGCCTACACTTACTTCCTCGACTAAAGTTAGGTTAGCCGCTTCACGTTCTCCCTCCAAAAGCGTTACTTTGTTTGACTGTAATGTGTTAAAAGGAATGTATTCAAACTTTTCTTACCCGGTACACTTGTCGGAATAAGTTTGGTCGCGCTGTTGTTGGAGACTCGTGGCCGACTTTCGGTCGGCTTTGGATGACGTAATAGGACGCTGGTAGGGATGGCTGCGCAATTGAAAAAAATGGATTCATATGTTAATCGTGATTAAATCAAACAATTTTGCACATCGTTGAGGAACATAAAGCATAAAGCTATCCTCTCGAGCATGACTGAAAAACTCTTCGGTGACGTAATGAGCTCCCGCCTCTTGGGACGGCTGTTGATGACGTCAACGAAGTCTGCTTTTAAGGACAAGAATAAAAAAACGAAAACTAAATCAATTAGACTAGTAATAGTCACTTTAGCAAAAGAGCTTCAAAGTAATAACAAAGCAAAATAATCAACCTGAAGACTCCTGCGTCCAGTGACTTAACCTGACCCCGCCTCTTTTTGGGCTGCCCCGTAGGAAAAGGCTCAGTGGAAACACTCGGCGATAAACAGCACCAAAAAAACAAACATTTTTATTTTAATACAGCTATTTTATTGAAATAATGATGCGAAGATTAAAAAGAAAAATGCAGCAGTTGCTTGCCAATGTCGTGCTGTCAGAGGACGATGATGCCACCCGCCTCTTTTGGGACGGCCCTTGACGTAGCGGCACCTGGACTGGTACGAAGATAAACATCAAGCTCGCGATCAAAACAAATCTACAGCATCAACTCAGCTCGACGACCGCACCTTGAAGAAGGAAATTCACAATATACTAGATGTATCCATCAGCTGAGTTAAAACACTATTCTTAGCTTTGAGAGGCGTGACCCGCCTCGAAGGGTCTTTGTTTTTTTTTTGTCTTCGCTCTGACGTCACAGCAGCTGCTGTTGCTCGAGCAAGTCCATCACATACTATGACAAATGGCAAATACGTCATGGCAAGTCATCAGTAACTCTCAACTTTCACCTTTCAACTAATTCTAAGTCAGGGTGGCAAAAAGTCAAGCAAGTCAAGTGGAGTCGCAACATTTCAAAGAAATAACACTGTCTTTTAATGATGTCATCATTTTTTCCATATTTGCGCCATCAAAGATAGAGGAAATAAGATCGCAAACCTTGTAGCGCAGCACTGCAAACTTGCGCCTCCTTGTGGGCGGTGGAGCTTTCGTAGCACGTGACGTCAAAGGGACAAACACAGCCGGAGCCAGCCAGCCAGCCAGCCAGCCCAAGCAAAGCGCTCACGCACGCAAGCGACAAACAAACATGGAGCCCAACGCCACCATTCTGCGCGTCAAGAGAAAGCGGGGCAACGACCCCGCGGACGCCTTGCTGCTCGCTTGCAAGCGCATCCGACCGGAAACGAACCAGGCTCCGGGCGACACGGCACCGGAGCCCGGCGAGGCCGACGTGGAGAAGTCAGTGTTCAAACTCGTGGCCACGGTAGCGACACAGGTAAGATGGCCGCGGTGACGGCTAGCCAACTCGTACCCGGCTAGCGTCAACACGACGTCAAGAAAGATGTTAAAAGATCACGTTCGGCTCCACTAACGCGGCTTTTGTCCCCTTAACGTGTCGGTTAGCTAATTGGCGCACTAAATGTGCGGTAGCTCTCGAACCTGACACGCCGCAGGGTTGAGCATTTATTAGCTTTGCTTGTAGCGGTTAGCCAGGAACTTTGACGTCATCTCAATGACGTCACTATACGAAGACTATATATATGACTTATCATGTATTGAGACAACCGAGTGAAAAGATTTTCAATACGCAAATATACCATCATAAAATAAAGTGCCAGGTATTTTTTTTTTCCTCATTTCGTAAAACTCCAAAACAGAACCAAATACAGATGTTTATCATAATTCCATTACAGGAGTATAATGATACTTTTAGCTAAGGAGGTCACTTATTTAAGGGTTAGATTTGGCCAGCATCTTTAGGATATATCTTTTCCCCAAAAGATTTTACAAGTACTGAAAAAATGTAAGGAAACAAAAGTCTTTTACTCTTTTCAGGATGCCCCCGTGCAAACGGAGGTCCGTCAGGCCCTGGCCCGACCCCGCGTGGCTCATGCCCTGCGGCCGTCCGCTAACAGCTCACACCGCATCTTCGGCGACCTCCGCAGCGCTAAATTGGGCATCCGGCGCGAGGAGCGTTACCGGATCCTCTCCAGCCACCGCACTGCAGGCGGCCTCGCGCTGCCCACGCAGAGACGCCAGGCAGGCGATGGCGCTGCCACGGCGGTGGAGGAGCAAGAGGAGGAGCAAGAGGAGGCTGAAGCTGCCCGCAAACGGGATAAGTGTTTGGGTCTCGGGGAGGTCCAGGTGGTTGATCTCTTGCATGAAGATCTCCCGGAGCAGGACAAATCCCTCAGCAAGGTGAGAGGAAGACATTTTGGATGCACAACAAGCCAAGACTTTTTAAATTGTTCAACTTGCTTTTCCATGCAGCAGTCAGACCCTGACGTGATCTTGTGCAACAACACCAAGATGCTCCGGGAGCGCCTCTGCATCCGCGACCAACAGCAGCAGCAGCAGCAACGTGGGCCACACGACGGCAGCGAGGGGGACGACGCCGACTACGTCTACGACCTCTACTACCAGGAAACGGTCACGCCGGGGTGGATCCTCGACATCCTGTCCGTCAGGGCCTACGCAGATGACACTCAACTGGTATGCGTCCTGCGTATGTCAAGAGGGCCACACGTCCGAAAGTCAAGGCTAAGGAGTAAGCTGTCATCAGGTTCCCGAGGAGGAAGCCAGCGAGGTGGAGGAGTACGACGACGACGACGATGAGAACGAGGAAGGCAACTGGAGGAACGACTACCCCGAAGATGAGAGCGACGGCAGCGACAGAGAGGAACGCTACGGACGTACGTCTCTCCTTTTGTCACCTTGCCATCAAAACCTTTGCTCCGATTTTTTGAAAAGCGTTGATCCCATGGCCGCCGACCATCCCGTTGTCCTTTGCAGATCACTGGGATGAGGATGACGAGGAGGAAGGGGAGAACTCGGTGTACCGCAGGAGCTGGCAACGCTATCAGAGAGATCTGCTGCAACAGCTCAGTCACCACCAAGACCACCGGCGGGACGATGACGACACAGACAAATACGATTCAGACTGAATCCGAATATGTCCTTTCTATTTTTTATGAAGTACACTTGTGCGTGCGTGCGTGCGTGCGTGCGTGCGTGCGTGCGTGTTTTCGGTATGCTTTGTGCTGTTAGCGTGCGGTGTGTTCAATTGCGTACGTGTCTAGAGTGTTTTGTATACTGTGAAAGCTTGCATTTGTTTGGTTGTGTTGTGTTGCGAGACCGGTCATTTGGGGGCTCGTCAATTTTGGACCACGTTTTTGTTTGTTGAAGTTGAGCGTGTTACAATAGAAAGAATGCTTGTTGGATCTCAGTTTGTAAATATGTCTATAACAGATTTGAAATAAATGTTAAAAGCACTCCATGATGTTGCAGTTTCTTCTGTGATTTACCATTAATTCTTTAAAATAACTCGAATTATATATATTATACTAATTAATGATATTTTACAGAGGCGACATTTTTACACAAATTACAAATACACAAAGCAATAGAATACACTTGGAACGTATACACTGTACATTATATCAAGTGATTCTACATTTTGATTTTCAGTCATAACAGCCCTTTTGTTGGAAACCAAAACTATGATGTGGCCCGCAATGAAAAACTAGTTTTGACAGACATTCTAATATACAACTAGACAAGATCAAGTTCTCATTAATAAGTGTAATAAATAAATCATGGCATGAATTTCTCTGAAATGATGAGTGGGCCATATACTGTGAGGCCAGCAATGCAAATCATGCAAGAAATACATTTAGGTAATATGTTGCAGACTTTACAAGTAAAACATTTAATAAAAAGAAAAAACGCTCATACTGGATTTGTCACTGTCCAACAACAACAACAAAAAAAATCATCAATTAGAAGAAATAAGATGCTGTTAATAGTTTTTTTCCGTTTTCATTCATAACAAAGCAAATGCACAAAAAACATGTCAGTCAAAATTGGATTTTTTTTAAAATTTGAAAGCCACTGGAAAAAAAATCTGATAAAAAAAAAAAGAGCATTACATGCTTTTAGTTGGACAGCAACAATCTTTATATATTATTATCAAACAATATGATTAACCAATATGATACATTAGAGTTGTTTCTTTGCCCAGCAGCTCCTATTGTATTTCGACATATTGCATTACAGAAGGGGTCACCAAGTCCGGTCCTCGAGTCTTGTCGTAGGGCTGTGCGCCTAAAACAAACTGAAGGACCGGAGTTGGTGACCCCTGCATGACAGGCAGGCAGGCAGGCAGGCAGGCACCTTAGAATTGACCTGACTGAATGGTGAAACCAGTTACCCTGGGTCCCTATGGCAGTCATGTGACAAGAACGTTGACATAGGATCAGTCAACACAGAAGTGAACAGAAGCCACCAGGCAAGGCAAGTCGTTGGCTTAAGAGGCAAATGATCAAGAAAAGTAAGTGCATTTTCCCGCTTGACTCCACAAAAGACACAAGGTGTAAACCAAAAAAATAGCACAAAATCAGACGGCTTCTTTACCATCATTTGGTGCGCTGGCGGTGCCGCTGGATTTTCTACTCGCTCTTGTCCGACTCGGTGAGGACGCACAAGCACGTGTACTGAGTGCAGTGAGTCAGAGAACCTGCACATACAAGACGCATATCAATGAGCTCCAACACGTACCATTGATCCATCGTGCAATTGTACTTGTATTAAAACCTCTGGTGGTTAATCAGTGCAGCTAATGCCAGTCCTGAAACCAATTGCCAATCGGGCAATCCTTGCACCCATTGGCTGGTTTGGGCCCACCAATGTGGGAGGAGTTTCAGCGCACCAGCACACTTGTCTTGAACAAATGACACTTTGAATTTACCCATTGCTGTTTTTCAGCGTTTGTTACCGGGCCATCAGAATGGAAATGACGACGGGGCGACTCACGTAGCAGCTTGGTGATGACGGGCGGGCGCTTGGACTCGGGCAGGTAGACGCCCAGGAAGTAGACGGGCACCCCCGACAAGGCGATGGCGATGCCGATGAGGGAATTAAGCGTGTCGCTGTAGAGCGGAACGGCGACCAGGAATACGGCGCACACGCAGAACACCAGCGGGTACAACAGGCTCAGCTGCGCGAGACACAAATCGCCAGCGCCGTCGTTGGTCTTGAACCTCGACGGAAGCCGGAACGTGACGGCGCTTTACTTTGAGCGGTCGGTGTCGTTGGGGTTCCTTCCACCTCAGGTAGATCTGTCCCGCGATGGACAAACCCATGAAGAACCAGTAGCTGAAGCTGTAGTAGTTGATAAGCTGGAAGACGTCCTCCACCGTCAAGTAGATCAGCGACATCACGCACTGGAAACACCCCAAATCTCGGCGCTTCGTTTCATCGTGCGTTCGAAACGTTCGGAAATTTCTTCTCACCTTCATCTTTTGATCTGAAAGCCAAATCAATACAAGGAGCGGTGCTTACGTTGAAGATGAGAGCAGGGATGGGCGTGAATCTCTGCGTGTGGATCATGGACAGGGCGTCGGGAAGGTGACCTTCACGGGAACCCACAAAAAATAACCTGTACGCACGCACACACACAAACGTGACCACCACGGCGAATACGACACCGAGACGGAAAACGGCGTCCAACGCCGCACCACCTGGATGCGGCGATGATGGAGGCGTTGAGGCCGCCGTAGCAGGACAGCGCCACGGCGATGGGGATGGTCCAGCTCATCACGCCTAACGTGTGATCTGCAAACGTCTCAAGACGCAACACGCAACCTTCACGTTTGAATCGGGTCGGCGAGGATCGGCGCGGCAAACGGCGCTCAATTTCGCCTTACCACAGCCACGGCGTCGCTTGCCAGTATAGCGCTCATGTCCAGCACGGCGTAGTAGGCCACGTTGGTGAGGATGTAGATGGTGGTGACGATGGGCATGGAGATAGCGATGGCCAGGGGGAGGTTCCTGCAAAAAGAGCCGATGAGAGGCACGCCGCTGAGGAAAGAGGGAAGGCAGACAACCTTTCAGGATTTTTGATCTCCTCGGTGACAAAGTTGAGCGTGTCCCAGCCTGAGTAGGAGAAGAGCGCCGAATAGAGCGCCAGGGCGATGTCGCCGGCGTCTGTGGAGGAACCTTGGAAGGACGAGTCGAAGTTGCTCGTGTAACCTGCCCGAGACAAATACGTATAAACACCTATTTTCTACTTTTTCGCTTTCATTTTTTTTTGTCCCTAATATTTTGTTCTCTGACCTTGGCACAACTTGGCGATGCCTGTGATGATGATGACGATGAGGGCGGCCACCTTGGCGTAGGTGAACACGTCCTGCACACGGGTGCCCCACTTCACGTAAGCCGAGTTGATGAAGGTGAGGAGGCCTGAGGAGACAAAGCACGCAAGCGTACGCAAAGTTGAATTGACCATGTCATCACTATTAAGTCTAGTCAAGGATTTTCTTGAAATAATACGTTCTATGCTTCCCCCACTCGCAATATTCTGATTCATATTTCCCTCGTGGGTATGAAATGAACCCAAAAATTAATCTCCGGGAGCGGCCATTTCTCCTTGTTACCCGAGCACTGTGATGTCACTTTCAGTGGACAGGAATTGACAAAATGGCAGCCGTTTGAGATGGACAATAATGTTTGTGCCGAATAGGAATTCCATGTTTTACACCGGCGGGGGCGCTTAGAACATATGATTGTTAAAAAAAAAAAAATGTCGGACTCGACAGCACACGTACATATGCACGCTGCGGCGATGAGGCGTGAGGCGACGTAGGGCGGCTCGCACGTAGGGAAGAGCGGCTGCACCAGGTAGTTGGCGAAGGTGATGGCGATGACGGCTTGGCTGGTGGGCTCGATGATCAGCAGGCTGGTCCACAGCCGCACGAAAGCCAAGAAGCCGCCAAAGGACTCCAGGATGTACGCGTACGACGCCCCCGACTTGGAGATGGTGGTGCCCAACTCGGCGTAGCACAGGGCGCCCACCACCGAGAACAGGCCGCCCGCCGCCCAGATGACCAGCGACAGCCCGTAGGAGGCGCTGTAGAAGAGCACGCCCTTGGGCGACACGAAGATGCCCGAGCCGATCATGTTGCCCACGATGAGGCTGACGCCGTTCAGGAGGGAGATCTCCTTCTTCAGCTGCATGCTTTCCTTGGGGGCGCCGTTGGAGGCATCCTGGTCCCGCATGTCGGCACCGGCCGGGGTGAGCTGAGGTTCAGCGCTAGAAACCTCTGCAGGGAGATTGGATGAGAACAAGGAGATTACTAAGGATCAACACCATGCATCTTTTTACGTGATGTGATACGTTTCGGTTGTATTCTAAATTGTCTAGAAATAAGTTGTGCTCCCACCATGAGGTCATTGTCCCGTTAAAGGACTATGCCTCTGTTAAGTGGAACCTCATTAGTCACACGGGTGTGACAAGAAGCAAGTGGAGGTCACACCGGTTGCGTAACACTCGCAAAAAGGCGACACACGCACATTGAGTCATGAACTTGTGTCGGATCAAGACAAATACGGTGGCTCTTCTTTGTCCTGATGAAACATGGCAAGCCTTTTTTTTTTTTTTTTACATTTGTTCATGAAAGTAAAATTTGTTCGTACTGCTTCATTCAAAAAATATTTAATTATAAACAGTAGATAATTTAAAGAAATATGCAATCATTTGAAACAATATGTCATTATCTCTAGAAGAAAAAAAATCAAGGAAACTGATAGGTTGTCCCTCAGATCAAAACAAAAGATTTTTTAAATCAGTTAATTTTATATGTTTGAAAAAAAATCATGGATTAGTTTCAAAGTGACACAACATTTAGGCCTATTAATGACAATTTTAAAGAATATGTATAATACTGGTGCCATGTAGGAGGAGCCACAGGCTCAGTAAACAGGAGCTACGTCGCAAAATTAACTTTTTTTCTGCCTGTGACAACGAAATGAAAGAAAAAGCAAAATCTGTTTGATAACATTCCCCGCAAAATCTGTTTGATAACATTCCCCATTTGTTCCCCCATTATGAGCCAATAGGAAGAGCTTTCTGATGATGCAGCCAGTTTTGACGTGAGTTTATTCTCAGTGACGATTCGAGACAGTTTATCAACAAGGATGTTTTTAATTTCATAATCGATATAACATGTTTATATTTGTTCTTAAAAATAAACTCGTCGAAAGACAATCTTTACCAAAAGCCGGCGTCTATTTCTTTTAACATCAGGAAAAGCAAAGTTAGCGTTATTTACAGCTTCATTGCCTTTACTGACTTTCAAAATAAGGCCGAGAAGGACAACACAGGTGGCGTGTAAATTGATAAGACGGCTAAAGCAATGTTTTATTTTGTAATTAATGTTTTCCGAGCCCAATGGACGTCCGGAGTTACCGCGACAACATTGACATAATCAAGGGAAGGCTGACTTCCCGCTTTTGTCCCCTCACTATTGCTAGCCACTTCAGAAAATGTACCCAAAACGAACCCTATGTGTGTATGTTTAAAAAAAATAAAATCCTCATGTTTGTGTCCCAGTCATACCTGAGTATCCTTCTCAAACTGAAGTCCGGGAGCCAGCGGCCGGGGAGAAGAGTGCATCACCACCGGCACCTGGAGACAACTGGGCTGCCGCGGCACGGTGACGTCATTGTATAGCGTTGCGAAACCAAACGGCACTTTTAATTTTTTATTTCGAACCAAACCGATATAAAGCGCCTGCACTTTTTATTCCTCAATTTTCTTTTACATTTAATGCAGAGCAGTATGAAATCAAGTAGGTTTGGCTAGTAGAAGACTTATTTTAAATGCCTAATGGGGCAGGAGCGACTGATATTGAGCAGTTGGCAATTTACGTTGCTGTTTGATGAAAAAAAAAAAAAAAAAATTAACTCATATTTTTAAAAAAGAATTTTAATGTATTAAATAAAAGCAGCGCAAATGAAATATAATTACGTTTAGAAAATTCAAATTTATTTCATGATCATGAAATACTTTTTGTTAAATTCACCCCCTCCCCCCCAAATAGACTATATTAAAAGCTAGACGGCTAAAATAATGGCGTTGTCAATAAGACACTTATATTACAAATATATTCTTTTTACATCTGCATATTTTAAAAATATATTTAGTGATTGTCCGAATAGATATATTACCTTACTACCATGTGAAGAAAAAGCAAATAATTAGAGTGGTCCTGCAATGGTCAAGGGTGCAAAATGTTGGCGGTCATAGTATTTGTGACGCTGGTGCTAAGTGTCACAGGCGGTGCAAAAGATTGTACTGGCATCCACTTATCAAGTTTGTGCATTCAAAGTTCCTCTTCAGGTCACATTCAGGCCTCGGCAGCCATCTTGCTCCTGAAGTTAGGGGTTCGTTTTATCATAGCGTGTCCGCTGTCGTTGACAGTATTGATAAAGCAGAGGGTAAAAATAACACACACTTAAGTTCGCTCAGAGGTTGCTGTCAAGTCAGCAAAGTCAGGGACAATTCCAGGAAGCAATATCAACATTTGGGTGAAAAAGAATTGTGTCAAATGTCACATATTTGAAAATTATTTATTTTTAGACTCAGTTCACTGTACATCCGCTAACAGCCCAAAAAATATATATATATATGCACAACCATACGATACAGTGGAGGATACAGAAACAAAAGTGCAATTGTCACAGTAACTAAGAAAACACTTGGTTTGTTGGTGAGTCACATTAATTTCAGGATTTGACTCCAAAACATACCACTTCATTGTGTCACTTTTACAAGTCCAAACAAGATTTTATATCACGGTTTCTAATTAACAAGTTAGCGTGAGAGCGCGAGAAATACTTTCAAAATGTACAAAACAAAATCTGCTCGGCTTATTCATGTTCTTTCTTGTCCGCAACGATTTCGATCAAAACAGACTAACCTCACATTTTTGGCTGTGTCAAAAAAAACAAAGTCAACAAGAAGTTTAACTCAAAGCAGATGATTATAATGAGCTCTTTCTGTTCTACAACGTGTCACGTGAAACTCTTGTTTGGATATGTGAACATGTAGTCTCAGTCTTTGCTCCATTTGGGGGTATGATCATCATTCTTTCAAAACAGTAGCCTGCATTTTGTCCTATCGTAATAATGATTGATGAATGATAATGATGTCATCATTTATCTCCCTTTTAACAACCCGTATTTCCTCAAAGTGGCCTTTGTTGTATTCGACACTGCACGTCAAATACAAACCCGCAGTGAAGGGCAACAACAGACCGTCCGTAATGACCTTCACAGTATTAAATAATGTTGCTTTACACATTAATAGTTCAAAAATGTGACAATAAATTGGAAGTGGGGATCATCAAAAAAGAATGAAGGAGCAATTTTCATACCATTCTGGGCGTGTTTTTGAGTTTGGTCAAAATGAGCATTTCCAACAAAACTTTTCAGGCGTGGCTTGCCTCGCAAATGTCATGTGACAAAGTGAAACTGGTTTTTCTCGAAAAAATGCTGAAAGATTCCATTTAGGGGGAAAAAAAAATCAAAAGGCAATTCAATAGGACCTGGGAATAGTTTTCACAAAGAAACCAAATTTCAAACGGGCCTTTTGTACCGTAAGATCCCACAGCTACGTAAATATCATCTCCAGCTACTATAAAAGGGAAAACAGTATTTTTTTTTTACAACAAGAAAGCAAGTTGCTCCAAATTGTGTGATTAAAAAACAAAGACAATACAAAAACATGTTTGAATTTTGGGTGATTTTTTTTTTTTTTTTTTTAAATACTCTGTTGGCCATTAAGCGTTTGTTGACAGTCAACTAAACAAAACAGCATTTCTCACACAAGGATGTCATAAAAAAAACACAACATCTAAAGTGCTACTTCAAAACTGTACACAGTTAAAAAAAAAAATAATAATAATAATCAAAGCTTAGCTAAGGTCCAAAGCAGAAATGGTTTCTAATTCACCAAATAGTCAAGAGGAAATATCAGTGCAGTAAACCTTCATCTGTCTGGAAATAAAGCTTAATAATGAGTTTCCAGCTTAGAGTAAGTAAAGAAAGACAAAAACTAGAGCCAGTCTAGACATTCAAGAAAAGGTTGGATCCAGGCTCCGGGCCGGCGTGGAGGTGTTATTTACCTGAGTGTGGATTTTTTTTAACGAGGGAGGCATCAAGAGCTGGAACAAAGCGGCTCCAGAGGTTCCTGACTGACGGTGGACGGCGACGTAAGCATGTGACCCGCCTTGGCAGGCGACTCTTCGATTCTCACCGCGTGCTTGCGCATCCACTCCAGCATGAAAAACCTCAACATCAGCAGGAAGCCTGCACAGAACATGCCAGGATGGAGGAAAAGTGTGACGATTACTAAAGAACAAAAACAAGAAACCCTCACAACTATATTTAGTTGCACTTTTGTCAAATACCTTGGAAGGAATTGAGGATGCAGGAGAGGAACGTGATAAAGTCCGAGAAGGGTCCGAATTCCAGGAAGGCGAGAGCCCAGGTGGTGCCGTAGAGACAGCTGAGGCCCCAGATGCTGAGAAAGGCCACTTGGTTCTTTCGCCACTCGTCCCGGGTGCGAATCTCTCGGTAGACCAGGAAGAGCATCAGCAGGCCTGCCGACACCAGCGCGGCCAGCACCGTGCTGTTGGTGAGGTGTTGAGCCAGCAACGACTTGGGGTTGAGCTTCATCCAGCACCTGGAAGCACAATCGGGGAGATGAACTATTGATGAAATCACATCAAGGACCAAAAAAAAAAATGACGAATGAAGGCTTACATCAAGTACGGGTTGCCTACGTCTTCAGTCGACGCCACCTGCCTCAGGCCGTAGATGTCGCCGACTGCGACCAGGATAACGATGGGAACGGCAGGCAGAACTAAAATGAAATGACTCGGAGTTCAAATCTATCACTCGAGCCGGCTTTGAGACAAGTGAACGCAAACGCACTCACCGAAGCCGAGCAGGTTCCACACGCAGAGGCTCGGGGAGGGTCTGAAGACCATGTAGACCATCCAGAAGGTGTGGAACACTTCGATGCCCATCCAGGAGAAGGTGCTGAGTAGGGCGTAATGAAGGCCGGCACCTATCACCACACACAGGTCTTGGCCTCCCACATTGGCCAGGACGCCGGTGAAGAAGAAGAGCAGGTGGAGGAAGGTGAGGGACACGGCCAGGCCCAGGTGGATGGGTGTGGCTGGATCTTTAGCTCGCCTGTTGTTGGTATGGATGGAATCAGAATTTGTAATTCTTTCTCACACACCACTTTGAACGCCTCGTTATGAAAAACAACCTTCTCCTGCAGAGGAAGACGATGAGAGCAACGCCGCTGATGAAAGACACGATGCAGCCCAGAGATGAAATGGCAGTCAGAGCCAGCAGGTGGCGCACCGGGCGAGGCTCCAGTTGCTGTTGTAGACAAGCAGACGGATCTCTAAGTACCCCAAGTACGCCCTACAGCAGATTTGGATGTTACGCAAAGAGTACGTAAATGCAAACGTCTCACCACTAGCACTGTGAAGTAGGTCAGGTGGTCGCAGAGGCATTCGGTGTGCTTCGTTCCTCTCTGCCGCGTCTTGCAACCCTCCGCCGACCATTTCACCTTCATCGGATCTACATGATCACACAGAAGACGCAATCAGTAATTATAAGTATTTACGAAAATAGTGGAGGAGACGCATTCATTTGCTCTTTTTATTTTTACAATGTAGTATATTTTTTTGAAATTGTACAGAATAAAAATATATTACATTATATTTTTTGCACATCTTGTGTATTACTGCAACCGCTGCTGCCTAGCCACAAAAAAAAAATGTATGGCCAAATTGAGTTTTTGTATTTTTAATGAAGAACGCATAATATTAATGTCAAAATTTTATAAGTGAATTTTGTGGCATTTATGAAGTCAACCAGCATGTGAGGAAATACAGCAAATGGATTCTCCCACCTGTCCTCGTGTCCCATGAGACGCACTTCCTTGAATGTGTTTTCTGGAATGAAGGTGGGGGGGAAAAAAAGCTTTTATTATTTTTATTAAGATGCAAGTAGGCAGTTTTTTTGGACACAGGAAAGCAATTTAAAACAATGTTTCTTATTGTGTGGCAAACCTACTGGGATGGCGTCATGATGGAAGCCAATCCTGATTGGCTCAGCCAGGTTCTGGATGACTTGGTTCTCAACGGAGATTTCCACCACGTCATCAAGAACTCGTTCCTCTTTGTGATCCACCTGAAAGGCGCACACATTCCACAGCAGCCCCATGTTAATGTGGATATTGAACGGCGGATGTCATTTTACGGGGGTATCTTATCGCCGGGGCTCACCTGGAACATGGAGTTGTTTTTGAAGAAGGTGTAGACAACTCTGCTGTTGTTCTTTGCAGCTCGTTTCAAAGCTGGGGGGAGGTGGATGGTGGGCTCTGGGGTCAAGCCTTCCACATGCTGGGAAACAATACGTACATATGATTTAGTAGGGTAACTAAAAAAAAAAAACACACACAAAGGTGAAAATGACATCAACTTAAATAAGAGTTAAAAAAATAAAACACATAACGAAGCTATAGAATTAAATAAAAATATGAATTCTCTAAGTTAAAACTAATTAAAAAATAAATAAAATGAATAAATAAAAAATATAAATACAATTTTCTCAAGTTTAACAAATGAAACAAAATGAAAATAATTGAAATATTAATTTTAATATAGTAGTTACTAATCATAAATATAAAAAATAAAGAAAATAAAGATACCAAAATATTTATTTTTCAAAATATCATGATCAATTTGTTATTTTGTTGTTAATAAATATTTATAATAATCAAAGCTGTTATTCAACTTTTTTTCTTATATAAAACAAATATACTAAATCCATCCATTTTCATTATTTTCCATGTACCATTTAATACTAGATGCTGACACAAATTTGCTTCCATTTACTAAAAAATCTATCGAGGCTAACTTGCTGCCAATTGCATTTGCATCACCAGGGGGCGCTATAGCACAGAAGGGCAGGCCGTGGAAGAGTGGCACGACAGTGACTACTCAGATCAAACAACTCGTCATATTCTCGTCACATTCACGGATGCGTCAAACGCTTCGTTGACTTTTTGCGAGTGTGACTCACAGACGAGTTGATATCAATGCCTCGGAAGTCATCTTTGAGCTCCAGCTCCGAGCTGAGGGCACAAAGAGGCTCCACGGCAGCCTGGTCAGTCCTGAGCACATAAAAGAATAAAAAAGTCAGTTTTATTATGAAACACATCCACATTTTAGCTGCACACTGTCATTTCCCAAAGGTGGCCAGGTTATTTTTGATATGCAATTTTCCAAATGTACACCTATAAAGGCAAATCACACGGCCGAGTGTTTTCTCATAAATAAAACAGCTGCCATGCTACTTCAAATGTGAAGACACACGAAAGGAAACGGAGGGAGGAAATTACATGCTGACTTGGGCGTCTCCATGGCTCCGCTTGGGACAGAAGGTGGCTACAAAAACACAAAGGTTTGATTAAAATGGTTTGCCCATTGATTGACAAATAGCGGCCGCATCTCACCGCATTTGACAGCGCTGCCGTTAAACGTGTAGGCCGTCAGCGTTTTACTGGAGATGGTGTCATTCTCGATCGTCCCGTTCGCGATGCCGTAGGCGGCCTCGGGCGCGTTGGAGCCGTACGACAGGTACGTGCAACAGTCGTCGGGCGTGCCGCTGGGCCAGCAAAGGGTGAAGTTCCTCCCGCCCACCTTGGCGGCAACAACAACCTCTTGTGAGTCAACATCCATTTTTCAGGCTTCCCATTTTTTTGCTGACGTGTGGTTTGCATCTTTTGATGAGGTCTCTGCATGTTGTTGCTGATGACAATATGTTAATTGTGAAACAAAAACAAAACATTGTGGAATGAGTCATGTGACCACTTCACTTGCACGCAATGACGGAAAACAAAACCAGATAGATGAACTCGAGTTTTCAACAATACGTGACCATGATAATTCTTTTTAATACAAATTATATTTTATATTTTTTACTATCTGCACAAAATCGATGATTGGTTCATATTGATTTTTTTTTAGTTTATATCATACACTTAAAAAAATTCAGGAAAATAAATATATTTGAATTGTGCAATCTTATGGAGAAAGAAAGTCAATTAAAATATAATATTCCATCTGCGTCTGCTAAAATGGAGTCAGCCGCTCCCAGTTCGTCACCTGTAACTTCAACTGATCCTGCAGCGGCTCCCAGTACAAACAAAAGCGAGTGTCCCCGTCCTCGCGGAGCGTCTGGCGGTCCAGCCGGTACGTGCCGGAGTGCTGGCACTGCGCGGCGATTCGCCCGCGGACATTCAGGGAGCTCTCGTCGGCCGCGATGCTGATTTGACCGCAGCCGGGCAGGATGTCGAAGCTTAGGATCAGCGGACGTCGGCCGTGCCGCCAGATGCCGCAAAAGTGGAGATCTCGGTCGCACGATACTATGAGGAGACATGACGATAGATGTCAAAGTTCGCATACAACAAAAGAGGAGGCAGCTTGTCTTACCTTTCGAGAGGAGAAAGATGAAGATGGACAATGCCACCACACCCTTAGGAATTTGACCTTCCATCTGTGTAACGAGGGAAAAAAAAATGAGAAATGTCAAACGGGGCACGGAATAAAGCTCCCGAGCGACTTACGACGACAAAGAATCTGAACTCCTTCTCCAGCCACTCTCAAACAGTTCGTGTTTATCTCGAGGCGGCACAGCTTTGACAGAATAACGTTTTTACAACGATACAATTCTTATCGCGAGGTCTGCGTTTTATCAGGACGGGGAAGGAGGGGGGGGGCTATCGAGGAATAGCAGCTTATCAATGGAAACACTCTTCCACTTGAACACACACACGCTCCAACGATTTCCTTTTTATTTTTGGCAGATTTATGTTTCTCTACCCATAAGAGTGACGGGACGGGACGGACGTGGGCCATTTCAGGAAGTACTGGAAATGGACAGAGTTCCAGAATGAAGCGGGGAGAGTGAAACCGAAAACCTGAACCTAATAAAAGATTCTACTTTTGGAGGAATAATAGCAAAACATTTTTTGTTTTACCCCCCCTAAAAAAAAAAAGCACATTTAATGTCATGTGAAAATGAGCAATCCACCACACTTCCCATCCATTGCTCCATCACAGACTGCCTTGTGGTGCGCCAGGTCACATTTTAGTAAGAACGAAAAGTCTGCGGTGCGGCCGGCCGGCCCGGCAAGCTGCTGAAGACTCACGTGATCATTTTTGGAGAGCAAACGAAACCACCAGTTTGACATCATAAAACAGGAACCGGCGCAACCGCAGCCTCACTTATCTTGACATGCATACCTGATAAACGGAAAACTCAAGTCCGAGGAATTCTAATTGTTTTAAATTAGATGGTGTTAAAACTCAAGTCTGAGTCAAACTTCAATTTTGGAGATTATCAAAAGGTGAAACTTTGTTTTGTTTCTGTGGACCGGCCGCTTCAGTTCATGAACATGATTGCTTCCCGTGTCCTAACAAACAAACATTATTTTTTCCAATTGTTCAGCCTCCGGGTGATGACTCACGCCGGCGTCTTCCGCCATTTTCACGAGCCTTGATGAGGATGAACTTGTCTATAGTAGCAACTGATGAAGCAGCAGATGGGTGTCAGTCCACCCAAAGCACACAAGCCAGCAATGTCCTCAGCGGCACAACGCTCTACTGTCTACAAAAGCAACACACAGGAAAAAGGGTGTGTGGATGTGTGAAAATCTCTCGCAACAACTTGCCCGAAGCGTGAGTTGGCTTGCGTGAAAAAGTCCAGAAGAATAAACAAATAATTTATGTCACGATTCTTCATCGCGGAAGAAAAAAAATCATTTTTATTTCAACAATGTGGAAACTGTTTCCAATGCGACGTCAAATTAAAATAAGATAGATCTTTTGAAAGATTTACCCCCAAATATCAAATTCATCAAGTTACAGGATCTTATTGAACGTGTACAAGGATTACACACCACAAACAAAGACGTCCACACTTGCACAAGGACAACCTTATACACACACACACACACACGCGCTATTGTTCGTGCCCCCTTTGAGGGAAAGAATTCCCCCCTCTCTGCTTTCACTTCCCAGCTCATGCGTGTCTACAGAAACAGACAGTCTGCATTTTTACATTCATTCCGAAACACGCGACCAACCCGCGCGTTCAAGTGCGATGAGACGGCCACCTCTGACCTTTACGCCAATCCGAAGGTGTTTTCCGGTAAAAAATGGTGGCATCGAGTATGAGTCATGCCGTGGAACGCTGCGGGCGTTCTCCTTTTTTGTGACAAGTGTGTCACGGGAAACAGCCGAGGCGACAAAACCACTTGAATTGAAAACCTTGTGAGCTACAATTGAGTTTGAAAACAACAAAAACAAACTGGCCGGGTCCAAAAATGCTTTGACATGAGCATTTAAAACATATCAAATGTACAACATTAATGATAAATGTTCATTTTTGCCTGTTTTTATGCAAATTCGATATTTTCCCTCTCATGAATGACAATCGAGAGACAAATTGGGATATCATTTCCGTGTTGTCACCGCCTGAGAATTTCCTTGTGGCGTGACTTGGACCTCCATTTCCTGGCGGGCACAACGCACATACGTGAGCCGAGGAGACTGAGACACGTTCCTATTGACAGCCCGGCCCGTCTGCATCGCTCCGTCTTCTCAGCGTGTCTGCGCATGAGCACGGAAGGAAGCACAATAGCCGCTCTTTGTTGTCTCGCCGCCACTGAGCCGCGCTGACAGCTTGCGTGAACGAGGCTCAAAGGTCACCACCGGCCACTTCGGATCGTTTGAAAGGCGAGCGATAAAACACCCACGCACCCAGCTCACCCTTTATTATCGGACGATGTCGCTCGGAACAGGGCAAACAACAATGATGTGTGACTGGACTTACAAGTTGAGTTTGTCCCGTGCCCACGCTCATAACTCAAAGCACCTGCATCTCAAATCGTCCTTTCCCATGAAATGAATGGAAATGCCATTAATCTGTTCCTGACCCACAAAAATGCTAAAACTCTCCAATGTTGTTATTTGGTGTCATTCATTAGAATTTCTGCAGAAGATTCCGCGAATCATATCCCAATTTGGACAAATTTAGCAGGTCATTTTGAACCTTGTTTTAAGCTTGAAATTAAATTGACATTTCTTTAGGATGCATGGAAACACCATGTCGATACACTGTCAATACTGTAGGCGCTCACCCATTGATTTTTTGCAAACACCACTTGCATACACAATGCCTCACATTGCTAGTTTTTTTTTTTTTTTAATGCTTTATTTCAATAATGCCTGCTCACCTGCCTGTGCCGTAGCCAAAGAATGACGTAGATCCACCAACTTTTTTTATCGCATTGTGATAAATGTGCACCGTGCAACAATGTTGCAAGATAAGATGCAGATGTGACTTGACGTGTTACATTTGTGGGCCGGAAACGGCAGCGCTCAAATCCTGAGTTCAGCTGTGGGGACTTGCAACACATGAAAGAGTTGATGTAAGAAAAAATAGGCTCAAAGTGAGGCCCCTGCAAAAAAAAAAAGAATGCTCCCTAGGCTATGCAAGTGCATTCTTGCTATCACCATGGAGATGCTCCATGTGTCTCGATGTAGGCTAAGGAAATTGGAGGAGCAGGTGGAACACAGCGGACGGTTCTGTCAGGGTTGTGAACAAATCAATGAACGGCACAAATGAATGGACTTCATCACACAGACCCTATGCTGTCACCTTGGGGGCGGGGGGTCAGGCGGTTTCAATTGCCACCTGGGGGCTTTCTATTCCTCATTATGCAAAATTAAGTCAACACAAAGGGCTGAGTCACATGTTGGTTGCATTATTTGCATTTCAGTGGGTTGGGGAACAAAGCCCACCTCATCTCTCGCTTCCGCTTAGAATCGGGTCCATTTTTTTGTTATTGTCAGTGCACCTGCACACCAATTATGTGCACCCCATTTATGTGCACCATATGTGTCATATTTTAAGTCAATTCTCCTGTATTCTTCTTATCTTGTTTTCGCACCCCCTGTTGAGGCAATTTCAGCAGCTAACACTTTTTTTGCGGCTTTAAAGAAGCCAATATTTAACACCATGAAGTCAAACTCAAGCCCCGGCCGGGGGCCAGATACGGCCCGCCACATCATTTTAGGTGGCCCGCAAAGACAAAGTGTGCATCAAATTCGTGTGTCATTACTAGAATTTCAAATTGTCTTCACTTTTAATATCTTATTTTTATATTTGACTAGTTTTTACTCATCTGATTTGTCAGTTTGTTTTGTAGCTTTTACTGTATATAATATGAGGTGCTTATACATTGATTTGGGTAGACCGTCAAAAAGAAGCTATGACGATCATGCGGTCCACGAAAAAAAAAAGTTTGACACCCTTGTTTGACACCTTCAGTGCGAGTGAAAACCTTTGATTGCGCCCCTGCTGTGAGGAAACCGCACCATGAAAGTCAAGTGCCTTCCTTTTCATCTCTACCCAGGTTACATGAAGGTGAAAATGAGCTATTATTGTCGCAACACTGTTACTTATGGTAATTTTGGGTTTCCCCAAACTTTTACAGGACGAAAAGCATGTAAAAATGTCGATATGAGCTGCAATGTCCTTGCATTTCTTACAAATCATACCTCCAGTAAACCAAGTTGTAAAAGGAGTTTGAAGTGACAATAATTTGGGATAGACAGGTTGGAGTACATTTTTAAACTACTGATATATACAAATAAAAACAAAATGTTGGAGCCGTCTACTGCCTCAGTTTAGAAACGCCATTACTAACCTTCACTTTCATCTTTAGAAAACGTCATATAACACCACAGCAACAACAACAAAAACAACAAAACACATTTACCATAAGAAAATGTAAAAATATCGCAGAAATAATAAAACCTACCTCTTCAGTAAGCAGTCAACCTCCAGTAGACTCCGAGGAGTTCGGGCACGTACAATCAAAGAAAAAAAACGGACGGTTCCCCCAAAAAAGAAAAATCATACAAAACCCGATTCGAACAGTCGGTTCAAAACGATCCGATTTTTATCCGATTCTGGCGTTCTCCCCCTTCCAACAATGATTCAGTCGATCCAACAAGCCAGAGCAGGTTTATGGGAGAAATTGGGAAAGACTCGACTCGTATCCACCTGTTGTTCTCAGTCACAAAATAGATCTAAAAAATAAAAATACTGTGCTGAATATTGAAGACGTTTTATGGAATCGGAAGTGTTACGACAGGACCGAGTGGGCACGGTAAGGTAGTCGCTCATTTGTACCGTGTCCTGGGACGGCCGGCGTCAGTTTTGTCAGACAGGGCGCCGCGAGGTCTCAAAGTGGAGTCGCTCAATGTTGTGTATAAAAGAGTTTCCGGTTTGACCGTCACAATAAGAGCTAAATAAGCGGTTGCCATTTGACTGTGCTGTTGTCGTTTGTAAATATTTGTCAAAACGTTTACATTTTATAATGCTATTTTATATAGACGTGAGGATTGCATAGGTTATCCTTTTGAAGCGCATAATGTTTTTATTACAATATACTTTATGGCCCATCAGGACTTAGTGACACCACAGCAGAGAATTAACAACTTGTTCACTCTTATTTACAACACTTTGTAATGTCTGTGTGAGGTGCCTGTAATCTGGGACATGTTTAAAAATATAAAGTCCCTCCACTATATGAGTTTAAAAAAAAAAAAAAAAAAAAAAAGGAGCACCTGGTGTGTGCTTTTGTGGGTGTGGGCTCATCTGCAGCAGGATCTAGGCCCCCCCCTCGCCTCACCCCTCAACTGTCGTCTGGCTGATAGCAGCAGGTACAAACAACTGCGTTTTCAGTTGGGAACGTGCAAATAAAAGCATGAGAAAGAAGGAAGTAAGAAGACAGAGGTTGCCACAAGACGTAACTTATCTTGATGACTGCGGCACAGACCTTAATAGGTGACTCATCAGCAAAGCAAGGTGCACATTCTTCCCACAGAGCTGTTTGTCACATGCACGACTGATATGCACCCTCATCCCTCAACGCTTCACTGAACTCCAGTCAAATCACAGCACAGACTAAAAACACCTCCTCGGCTTTCCCCTTGGCCCCGATAGCGGCCTTCTGGATCGTCCAGGTTTTGCAAACCCACCCGGATCTCATTTCAACGATCCATCTTTTATAGCGCTTAAGGTCACGGGTGAGCTGGCGCATATCCCGGCTGACTTGCCTTGACTGGTCAGCATGCTAAGACCAACTAGCAATCACGCTCATATTGACACATGGCCTCAATGGGGTCAAAGCTGACATGAAGCAGACTTTGGGTGACCGAGGTATATTGCAGTTTCAAAACAACTGAGTGGCTTGGTAGATAAACACTGGCATTGTAATATGTTGTTGCTATAGCGATGGATAGACAGGAAGTCAAAATCGATGTTTTATTTTTAAATTGTACCCACATCTCTTGTGTGGTACTTGGTCCTTTTGTAACAGGGACCACTAAAAGAAGAAAATGCGAGCACTTCAAAACCACATGTGCCGTTTGAGGCCCAAATATGCATAAGAGCCATGAAACGTGTGGTCGCGTGCGCTCATTGCTACTGTGCAAAGAAACAAATGCACAAAAAGTAGGACATAGTTTTGAAAATAGTTCTACAAAAAAATAAAAAATGAAAGACAAGTGACAGCGATAGTAATCGTAATGAAAGTCATTTCAAGATCTACAGTGACAGAGTCATCACACGATACATAAAAATATCTCAGACGGAAGTAAAAAATATACTTCTGAATGGAAGACTTTTCGAAATTTGTGTGGGAATCGTTTCCTTAAGTGATTTCTGTTTCCCTTTTGAGTGTGAAAAAGAGGAAGTGTAAAAACCGCAACTTTCATTATTTTATGAGAGATGTGTTGAGAAGCGGTTCTCACCCTGCATTCCCGTGCGCTACAACCAATGAGAAAATGGAAACATAATCAGCACAAAATTCCACGATGTAGCAAATAATTCACGACACCTATAAAAAATAGAAAAGCAATAAAAAAAAAAAACTGTAGCAGTGTATTCTTATCTTTCCCTGTTTTATTTTGCTCTCCATGGTCGTCTTTGTCTGGAACACACACACGGACCAAAAGGTCCTAATGCATTATTAAAAGATGGTTACGCGCGCACGCACACACAAGGTGGGTGGCTTGATTGCCATGGTAACAGTGTGGCCAAATGCAAAGCTGAGAGGTTGAAAGGGTTCATGATGGAGTGATAAAAAACAGGAAGCAAAATAAATGCATTAATCCCAGCTGCTACAATGCAATCAAGAATCGTGTCCTGAATAAGGTTGCAATTTTTTTGCCGTGTTCAACATCTCAGATTTGATATTTGAGCTTCCATTTTTATGATCTTGCCGCATTGATCTACGTTGTCTGACCAGAGCTTTCTATTGGAGTTGAGGCATTGATTTTTTTTTTTTTTCTTGTCATCTGGGAGCGTCTGCTTCAAAACAGGCAGCAACATGTCTGGCACGTCTGGTGTCTCACTGGCTGTGATTACAGACTTTCGACAAAACAAAATATCCAGGGTGCCGGTTCCGTCGGTTGTTTCCTTTCCCCCTCCCCGTCATTCCATGCCCGATTAATCACCATGAAGGCTGCAGACTTTATTCACTTTCCATGACAAGTTTTGAAAAATACAAATAGTCTTACTGTATAGTTACTAAATGCTAAAAGACTTGAAATGCAATCAGAATGTCAATTTGCAAATTTTGCAGTCCTAAGTAGATTGCAAGAGGGATAATAAGAAAATCGCAAAAAAAAAACTATTCATGCGATTAATTTTAGTGGCCGGAATAAAAACAAGCATATTGAAAATATGATTCAAATTTTTTTTTTTTAAATTACCTTTTTATTTACATATTCCAACTTTATATTTGACATGTCTGTTAGATAACTAATAAATCGTTTTGACTGTACAGAAAGGAAAAAAAGGGACAGAAAAGTTTCATTTACGACGCTACTCAGTTAATATTTGCGTTGGAGCGCCCTCTAGCGCCCTTTCTCTGCCATTACATCATTACCTACAGAGGTGACCAGGCATTCCTGCTAATATAAAACCTTCATCCGGAAAACGTTCACGGTTGAGCGTCCACTTGTACACGAGAGCAACGGCCGTACCGTAACAGGCTTTAGGTGTCGTGCGCCTGTAGCATCTCCTCGATCTCCTGGTCCCACTGCTCGTCTCGGTTTTGCAACTCGGTCACCACCTCGTACTCCTGGAGCTCCTGCTGCAGCTCCTTTTCCCAGTCCGACTGCTCTTCTGCCATGAAGACCATAATGTCACACACGATAGATATTACCACTACTACAATTTACGTGTGGCTTTTTTTCCCCACAAATAAATATTTCAACTTTATTGCCTCGTCACTTCATAATGACTGGGTTTTATCTTGACGGGAAAAGGGAGGTGCTGATTTAGGAAGTCATTTGTTGTTTTAAGTGGCCGCTGTGCCCATCTGGCTCAAAGGTAATTTTGACATGGAACAACTGAGACCAACCATCAGCCGGGGTAGCGCTGTCCTTCATGTCAAGCACCAGCTGCTCCATTCCTTTCTGCAGGTCCTCGTGGTCGATGGCCGCTGAGTCGAAAGCGTCGCTCACAAATTCTGCCACACCTGGACTGGTGGAGATGGAAAAGTCCTCCTCCTGAACGGGCTGAGGGACCACATGCGCATTTAGTTTGAGGATTGCCGTGAATATTTTACAAGGAAAAAAACCACAATGTCCACAAGATTTTTTTTTATAAACTGAATCTCGTTTACTACCTGCTGCTTGTCGCCGATGGCAACAGGCGGCGTTTTGGGCCTGACGTTATCTATGAGCACAACAAACAAACAAAGTAGCGATGAGGATTTGCATATATGCAAATGAGCGTGATGCCTATCATGTATACCCGTTAAGATGACATCACGGGGTGAGACGGCATCGTCTCCATCGTCGCCCGCCTTCTGTTGCTGTTTCTGCTGGGCCGCCAGCGCCGTCAGCTGCGCCGACTGCTTGATGAGCGACACGCGGTAGAAGTAGTTCCTCCAGAACACCTCCTCCTTCACGCTGTCAATCAAAAGCAAGAAAAATAGTGAAACGCCAACATGCGTGATGGGGGCTACTGAGAAATGTGAAGGCACTGACTGTTTGGGCACCAGGTCAAAGCGCATGCGGTTGAGCAGCTGGTCTTCCTCCAGCATGACAGTGGCCAGAGGAAACATTTGCCCCATGTCGAAGTGGAAGTGCACGCCGGCCGGGGGGTCGCGCAGGAAGTTACGCTTGTCCTGAACGTGGAACACAACATCTAACTGTGTATCTAATGTTATGGGTCCTCGTGAGAGGAGACATCACATTTATCAAATGAGGCATACAGTCATTATTGGTACTTGGGGAAAAAACAAAAAACGTTGCTCACAGCTGAGAGGGCCAGGATCTGTTGTTGGATGGTCTCCTCCTCGTTGTAGCCCACCCATGGAGGCACTGCTGCTTCTGGACACACCAGAAATCAACATCGTAAAATGAAGGCTTGTATTCAGATTTGTT
Organism: Syngnathus floridae; assembly: GCF_059516105.1. NCBI lineage: Eukaryota > Metazoa > Chordata > Actinopteri > Syngnathiformes > Syngnathidae > Syngnathus > Syngnathus floridae. Next base: position 22,353,406 of record NC_142415.1, on the reverse strand, counting down.
ATCATCTATTTCAACTTCACAAAGCATATTTTTAATATCGACGATATTCTACCTGATCTTTTGGACTTCTTTTCCTGTAAAAACTTCTCTTGCTCTTTCTGGAAGTCTCCCAGGAAGGTCTGCACACAAAGGAAGAAAGGTAGATAATAATGACAAGAACAACAAATATTAGCGAATAAGCGCACCTTGTCGATGATTCCGTCGATTTTTCCCTCCTCGACACTCTTCTTAATGTTTTGTGCCGTCACTACCACAGACTCAGAGAGTTTCTTGGTGGCGCTGGATGCGAAACTGAAGATGAGATCTGGACAGGGAAAAGTGGAGGTGGCTCAAAGATAGGGTGAGATGCCTACTTTGGGAAAAATAAACAATGTGACTGCTGTATTACAATATATATCTACTAAAATATATATATTCTATAGTGGAAATAAATAGTTTATTAGTTTTAGTCTTTAGGCAGAATTGCCTTAATGGCACCATGCAGTGGGGCGTGTCCTGCCAAGAACACAAGCGGGATCCATAGCTCATCAGTACGGCACTGATATAGCCAATGTTTGATGTGATGTGCCTTTGTAGATTCTACTGATTCTGTTTTATACGAGCATTACAATCTGAATGTTGTTTTATCAAAGCACTTTGTAAACACGTTTTTTGAAGTTCTTATTTTCTTTGAATCCATTGCCACAGACGACACTTGCGTCATCCCAAACGTACAAAAACAAGGCTCGCGTTAAGATCAAAGTTGTTACTGCTAATTTGATCATGTGATTTTTGGGGGATCGTGATTTAATATCTAATCAATAATTTGACTCACCGCCAAGTCCTTTATTGAGTTCCTGATTCGTCTCCACGTCATCTTGTCCTCCTTCGTCATGGTGGCCATCAGCTGCTGGTTGCTGTTTGTTTACCTCGTTTTGAGCTTCCACCACTTTTTCTTCCACCTTCTGCTGTTCCTCCTCGGCGTCAACCGACGAATTGGCATCCACCGGGTTCTCGAAACCTAACCAAGAGCCCAAGCCTCGCAACATTGTCAAATAAAAAAGACTTTTTTTTGTGGGGAGGAAACGTTCTTTGACTTGGGGGAACTCTTCTTTGAGGGGGGCAGTGCTACCCGGAAATAATATTTCGGACGGGTTTCTTCTTCGGGTATTAAATTGGTCGGCTGCGTAACTATACTGCCGTCTAACGGACAAAAGTATATGAGGGTTTTCAATGCGAGTTTTAGGATTATGGACCATTTTCCCCTTGAATGAGATGACCCAATTTACGAGAAATAATAAATTGTCAACTAATCACACAAAGATTCATCTCAGTATATTTGCTAAATAACCACAGAGCATATTGTAGTTTACCACAGGAGGCGGTAATGAGTCATTTCATATCTTGCGACGACGCGACGAGACTTCACCGAGGGTTTACGACAACATCAAAATATAGGTCAGTTTGGCTTTTATCGTCATATAAAAACGTCTTTGACCTTCTAGTCTCTAAACTCTCATCTTCCCTGCTCAGAAAATATGTGATTATGCAATAATCCCTTAAAATCCCCCCAATTCGTTTATGAATGAGACACCAAAGTTCAAGTAAAGAATGGTCTTTTTTAATATTAGTAAGTATATTTTCGATCTACACCGTAAATAAATAATCAGATCGAGATTCAAGTATTATTTGTGGACTTGTTTTGCATTCGGCGTGTTGTTTAGCCACCTCACATTCTAAAATCCTGTTTTTCCTTTCACTTTTCCTTTGGCAAGTTCCGAACATTTTCACGCAATGAAGACATTGATGGTGTTCGATTTCGACCACACACTGGTCGATGACAACAGTGACATGTGGGTGATCAGGTAAATCTTGATGATTGACATCATTTACAGGTTATTGAAGACATGTGTCCTAAATACCGTTTTATTTTAGGTGTCTTCCAGATCAGACTCTGCCTGACAAATTGAAGAATTCATACAGAAAAGGCCACTGGACTGAGTTCATGGGCAGAGTGATGGATTATATAGGTACGTACAACAATGTTACGACGTCAATATTTGAGTAACTGTTAGAACTCAGCTCGTAGTAAAGTAATAATAAACACATTTCAGGAATATTTAATTTCTTCTTGCAGGTGAACAAGACGTGAGCGTGGAGAGAGTCCGCGCTGAAATGGAGCGAATCCCCTTGACGGCGGGCATGAGCGAGCTGCTAACGTTCATATCGCGCAACAAGAGCGACGTGGATTGTGTGGTCATCTCGGATGCCAACGCGCTCTTCATCGACTGGATCCTCGGCGCCACCGGGTTGCGTTCGGCCGTGGACTGCGTGTTCACCAACCCGGCCAGAGTCAACGCTCTGGGCCGAGTGGAAGTATTGCACCACCACACGCACAACTGTCGCCGCTGCCCCGTCAACATGTGCAAAAAGAAAGTTCTGGAGACATACCTAGCCCAGCGAGACGAGTACAGCCGAGTGTTCTACGTAGGCGATGGCACCAATGATTTTTGCCCAGCCTCCTGCTTGAGAGGGGGTGACGTTGTTATGCCCAGGAAAGGATTTGCCCTGGAGGAGCTGCTGGAGGACAAGAGGGATGCTTTGCACGCTAGTGTCATTGCTTGGAGCAGTGGAACCCAAATCCTTCATGAGCTACAAGCCAGTCTTAGCTCCACAACCCGGACTAATGGGTCTGAGGCTCCAAGCTAACGTCATCACTGCACAACCCAAATGGAACGTAACAGAAGTAATTGTTGATCATCCACAGTCAGGCTTTTTTGTATTCTCTTGTAGTCTATGTCCATTTTAATTTGCATGTGCTCATAGTGATCCATTGTCACGTTTTGTATCCTGCAATTTTTGACCCCTTTATTCACAATTTGAAATAACACAATGACACAGAAGTCTTTTAAGAGCTCACAAATTGTGCTTTTTACTTGTTTTCAGATGCCTTCATCTGCCTGTTTGAGCAACACACTGTTGGACTTAAACTCTTAAACCAACTACCAAAATCATCCATCCCACCATTTCATTTGACACACAAGCAATCCCATCTTGATATCATTTCTTCTTTTGTTTCGAAATCAATATTTTGTCAGTGTTGTGAGGAAGCTAAAGGTCCAGCCCCGACCAACATTCACACACTTATCATTTCACCCAACTAGTCCACATTGTTATTCATACGTTAACTGCAGCAGTAATTACGAGCACAGCAGAAGCAATTACCGTCAATAAACGTTTCATCGACAGCTTGCTCAAATGGTCTCATTCTCACCTGCTGTTGGTCTCGTGCCAATGGAGCCTGCCTGCCTGCCTGCCGGCCTGCCTGCCTGCCTGCCATGTCATCTTCAATGGTGTCAACTTCTTGTGCTGAGAGGAGCAAAGCTGGACACCGACCGGGCAGCATGATTGAGCAGCTTTTTGGCACCTCATCCATCTGCCCCGTCAGCATTCATTTGGAAAAGCATTGCATGTATGAGCTGACGCCTGAATAAAAGGGGACATTTTGAACAGGACTCCTCTGGAGGACATTTTATTCCTGCAAGAAAAAGGGATTTCAAATATTGTTTGCTCACTTGAAAAATGCTTGGCTCGAAACTTTTTAAAGGTGCGTTCTCCTTTGTCGTTTACCACATCGAAATACCAGGGAATAAAAGCTGGATTTCTTTTTGTCTCATATTCCATTTTTAATTTGAAACCCAAATGACCTTGGCGTTCTAATACCTTTGGAGGGAACCGTTCAAGCACACTCTCAACCGATTATTCGTTCAAAACAACAATCCCACGACTACATATAAGACAAATGCATCCCCCAAACACCAGCGAGGTGTGTGAGTATTTCTGTATCATGTCAGCACAACGGCATTGATAACGCGTCAGGCCTTAATGAATATTTAAAGGAGCAATCCGTGATTCCAGCAGGCCAAGCGCCTCATTTGCATACTCAAGTAAAGAAAGACCTGAGGGCAGTGCTGACATTCCTGCTTTGGACGAAACACAACATTGCATCTCACCCACACGCACACACACACACGCACGCACACGCACACACACGCACACACACACACACGCACACACGTGCACACACACACACACACACACACACACACACACACACACACACACACACACACACACACACACACACACACACACACACACACACACGCTCCCCTTACAAATACACCCAGTACAAACCATTCGATTAAACATGTCTACCACTGGCAAGCTCCATGTACCAAATAAACAAAATTGGCCGAGTTCCACCTTAATTATGATCTGTGCCAAAATGTAATGGAAACAAACAAAATTAAATGACTAAATGGATGAATCAAATAAACTTCTGAAACAAAATAATTTAAAACAAACGAAAGCCACTAACTAACTAACTAACTAACTAACTAACTAACTAACTAACTAACTAACTAACTAACTAACTAACTAACTAACTAACTAACTAACTAACTAACTAACTAACTAACTAACTAACTAACTAACTAACTAACTAACTAACCAATCTTACAGGAATCTTAATAACATTTTTGCTTGTTTGGTGATAGATGTTGTTGCATCTGTTAAATACAATGTTTAAGATGTGACGTTCCCTGATGATGATTCGTGTCCTTTTATTGCTATGCAGATTTTTTTTTTTCTGGTAAAAAAAATGCCAGAGGCATCGAAATAGATGTAGTGTTGAACAATTCCCACGCGAGTGCTAATTAGCGACGTGTCTCCTCTCTGTGACAGAGAGTAGATTCCTGGCCTTCCCCCTGTAGGCAATGGACGCTTGCCTCCATGCCCCGCATTGACAACGTGCACCGACTGACCTAGTCGGTCGGGAATGCTGGAGCGCTGCCTTGGCATGATGTCGGCTGGCACTCTCTTGACTCCATGGCTAGCCAGGCCAGGCCCGGCCCGGTCAGGTCTGGAGAGACACGGAGAGAAGGCCGCAAGTCAGCTCGCAGGCAGGTCAGATGTCAGCTGTCTGCTTGGTTGCTGCGCTACAATTTGCTATACTTCACTTTTTGGAGAGGAGGCAAAGTCAGAGTTACAAGGCCTCACTTAAAACGAGCTAGTTGAGGCAAATGTTTGACCCACATTGAGTCTCGGGTGACAGTGGACTATTGAAGAGAAAGCCCAAATATATTTTTTGCACCCTTCGCCTGATCTGTACCAAAATCGAGGCTATTATTATTATTTATTATTATTATTACTCGAGATGCATATCAAGCAGTCTTTATGAATGGAGGCATGTTTTCAATCTTACCAGCAGGAGGCACTGTAGCTCCACGCTGTGTACAGTATTTACAGTAGTCTATTGAGCAGCTTATCCTTTGAGTCCTTTTAATATTTTCCAAGTCTGGGTGAGCTTTGTTCTTGACAAGCAAGGATGTGCACAGTGGCAAATGGTACAAAAGAGAATATTAGTGAATTATGTTTGGCCTGGGTCCAGAATAAAGCCCACAAGACCCCTCTGCCAAGTTCATTGAAGCACTGAGGACTGTTGCGAAATATCCAAATTGTGTTAAAACTTCCCTTTTACTTGACATCACTGCCAATGTGTAATAATGATTCATCGTGAAGCCTAAAATGTGTTCCCTTCCCTTGAGTAAATAAATGCACCCTGACGCCGCCACAAACACCCCAATATCATCTTGGCAGCACCCCTGCAATTTGTTTTGAAAATTCAGCCAGTCCCTGAAGCCAATTTTATCTTAGCGTCAGCTCGGCCCTTTCAAAGACAAAACCCTCCTCCGGATTTTGAACCTCGTACAATGTATTCAGTGCTAGATAGCAAAAAATGAATCAGCGGTCCGTGGTCAGAGTTCAAGAAAACACTTCAGCCTCTTTAGAGTGATCAACTGGCAGCTCGTGGGCCGAATCCGGCCCACCAAAGCGTCCAAAGATGCATTGTGACAGGGTTGGCGCAAAGGCCGAGCTATTAAATATTGTTGTCGCCAGAGGTCAAAGCTTGTTTCTCAGGAAAACGAAAAGAGACGCGGGCAATCGACTTTCTTTTTACATAACACCTGATAAATGACTCTCATTTTTGTCGCCTTTCATCTTCCCCCTCGTCACAGCTCGTCCGCCTCAAAGCCTCGTTGTTTTCGCCCACTTAAAGCCGATAATGAAATGTATGCGCGAGGCGAAGCAGGTGATTAATCAGAGCAGATGTGCCCGGCGTCCAGTGCCAGAGCGCGTCAGCCCGCTGGATCGCACGCTGTCGTCGCGGCTTTAGCGCGGGGGGGGGGCCGGGAGGCCGGGGGGCCCGAGCTCCGAGTCTCGCACCTCCTTGCCAACGCATGCGGCGGGCCAAAGCTTATTACAATTAATTAGCCGCACTCCCAATGTCCTCTAAGGCATCTTGTTTGTCTTGTTTCTCAGACAGCCTGTCAACGTCTGCTGTCATAACAAGGCAATTCGGTGGCTCAACATTAGAAAATCAATTATTACTCTTGTCCTTTTCAAGGCAAATCCTCAATATGAACATCAGATTTTGATGTCATACTTTACCCACATTAGATGGAATCAGTAAAGATTCAGCAATTTCGGGAATTGTCAAAGTACAAGCCCTGGAATTTTCTCCAAAATGGATTTTGTGTCGTCTGTAAACCGGCAACGGCTTTCTTGGATTTACTTCCTTTTTGGAAATCATCCAACCTGAGTAGACCCTCAAAAAACTCTCAACATGCCACGGTCGATAAAACTCCGGAAGTAAACGGTTTTGGTTTGACGTGACCTTTCTCGGATCATTAATCCCACATGCGAGATAGACCGTTTTCTTTTGGCAGCGTGGAATTTGGAAGACCCGCAAAAAAATTTCCAGAAGCAATGCCTGAAAAGACACAGGACACCTGCCGTTATAGTTAAAAGCAGCCATTTTGTTTCTTGATGCTAGTTGTACTTAAAAGCTTGAACTTTGGTAGAAATATTTATCGTAAGTAGACCGACAAAGTCTTTCTTCTTCAACGTCACTGATAAGAATATAGGAAGGCTTTCAGCTTCTGTTGAATTGATCTAAAGCAACCAAACTTTTTAAAACCAAGTCATAACTAACTAAGCTAGCTAGCTAAGCAATCCAAAAAAGTAACTAAGATACTTTTTTTGCACCTGATTAAGAATCACTCCATTAGACGGAGGGATGACACTAAATTCCCAAGGATTTACGTTGATGTCATCGCATGTAGGCGGAGCACGTTAACTTTAGCGAGAAGGTGTTGGCGATTAGCATACGCACCGAGGTGTCATTAGTAACTTTTTAAGCTTCCGGAAAGTTTGACACTGCTGCCTGAAAACGGAAAGTTTAAGAGGTTCTGACATTCCGAGTCTAGAAGTTAATCCTTATCCGGGAAGCAAATATCCCGTTGTTTCTCATTGCTGAGTTGTCATTTTCCCGCGCAAGTACAAGCCGGCAGCAGTTAACCCTTTTGGCGTGTTGGAAGGATGGGCTTGTGTGTTATAAATCACATTTCCATCATAATATGGCATTCATAAAAATGGTTATCGTCGGCCGTAAAGTCAAAAGGGAAAAATAAAATGTGGATTTAATTTAGAATACTCTTCTAATTCTTCAACGGGAAAATGTCTCTATATAAATGTGTCACATGTGAAACATTCCTCAGAATACATAAATATAGATTTATATCAAATGAATAATTTCCCTATCATCTGGGCTGGAAAGAGACCCACAGGGGGTTTAACCGTGGAAGGAGATGTAATTTTTGGAATTTAATGAGGTAATTGCTCTTTTTTAGGAGAGGGGAAAAAAATACATCATGAAGAAAGTAAAATATTTTTAATTGTAATAATTCATTGGTTCTTTTATATCCTTCCGGCCATTTCATCTCCCATTAGTTTCTCCATACAAAGACTTATTTGTTCCAAGCAATCATTTATGTATTTTCATCCATTCATCTCCTTCTGACCATATTTAATTCTCTTGCGATTAACTTCTTAAATAGATGACTTGACTTTCCGCCGTGACACACGTGTCAACTTCTCTGTAGCGCCATTTCGACAGCATCAATTGTAGCTTTGTCACTTTGCATCATTACGATTCAATTTCAAGCATCCTCCTGCACTATTGCACACTTTAATGGATATCTAAACATTTTTGAATATGTTTGAAATTTACATATTGCTTAATTTTTAAGTACAACTCCATTTTTCAACCTTTACTAAATAAGAGTCCTCAACTGGTCAATATTTTGCTTTTTGTTTATACCCGACAATTGACTTTTGAGCGAGCTTCAGACATGCTGACGTTTCAGTGAACCGGGAAAATAAAATTGCAAATGCAATTTTGTTTATTGAAAGGTGAAACCAGTAAAACACTCAAGTAAAAAGTGAAAACGCTCAAAGGCAGCATGGCGCACACAAACACTGAAGTTGTGACTGCAACTTCTGATGTCACTCACCAGGCCACGCCCCTTTATTTAAAACCTCAACAAAACAAACTTCAAATGATCTTCAATGGAGAAACTTGATTTGATGCAGGGGTGGTGCTATGTGGTGGCCAGAGGTGGGCATGGCCACCCTTTAAATGAAAATTTTAAAATATGTCATTTTTTTGCCAACATCTCGGTCCCACTCTGACTACAGACAAATTGTTTGGCCAAAACGAAAATCAGACTGTAAAGGATCCAGTATTCTGAGCCGTTCTACGAAAATAAGTCCTGTATTAGATTTGATCCCACTTGCGAAACTAAAGTAGCAGTGAGTTATTTACGAGGCGCCGTCCTACGCCAAAGTCGGTGTAGGACGAGCGCAAGGGGAACATGTGCTTTCCCCCAAAGGACAAGTGATGAGAACGGACGTGTTGTCACTCTAGCAAGGTTGTGCTACGTAATGTATTATTTATTAGTAGTACAAATTCAGAATCACCACGGTATCTACATTTTTTTTTCCGTGCGAAAGTGTTTTGCTCACCATTACGGTAAACTCGTTGTGCGCCACAGCTACAAGGCACGAGCATGGAATATGAAGTATTTGGATTTTGCGCTGTGATTTTGCCGTATCTCGTTTGGTGACATCATGAAGGGGAGAGAGCAGCGTTGGCTGCTGTGACAGGTCGTAAAGCCTCGAGCGGTTTAATGCGTCGTGAAATTGACACTGCGCACCGTGTGCGACCTTGAATCGTTTACTTAACGGAATCTCTATCGCACACATATACGCACGCAGACTACACCTCCTTCATTATTGCAGATAATGAAAATGAGGTGCAAAGAAAAAAAAAAGAAAAAATGACATTGAGGCGCTCAAAGAGGAAATCAGCCTAAGTGAGTAGGCGGCGGGAGTGTAAGCGATGCCCTACATGGACGCACCCTCACCTTCTCTGTCACTCGACAGGACGGGCTTACCTGCTTAACAGCCAAAAGGTGCTCGCAATCCCATTTGAAGGCTTCTCTGTGGATTTAGCCACTTTGTAAATTCAAATGAGTCTCTCCCCCCCGCGGTGCCGGGACACGGGAGGAGGCGGACTTAATATAAAACCGAAATCCCATTAGAGACGGACGGACGTGGAGAAAATGAGGGGCTGCCGCAGAATAGAGAACTCTTTGATGGGGGTCAGAGATGGTGTCCCGCATTGCACCGGATTTTTTTTTCTTTCCCTCGTCAAAGTGGGAAATGGCCAGAAGTGAAATGTATCATTACAAGCTGTGTGTGAGGAAGGAGCAGGTGACTTATCTGCCAGCGACCCGGCCGGCCGGCCGGCTCTGTTGGGTAATAAGACATGCATGAGAGGCTGTCTGCTCTCCTCTTGGACGGCCCGATCCGTGTCGCCCGCCGTCCCCGCGCACTCTCCAGTGATCGCCCTCTTGTATAATTAGTCTCCTGAAGCATGTAGGATGAGCCACTCGCTCACCTCCGCTACTTTCTTTGATACATATCTGTCCGGCTGCAACACGAGTCCAGCAGGAGGCATAGCGCTACATGCGGGTTCCAACCTCTCGCTGAAATTTCTCAACTCCATTTTGTTGTCTGTTTATTTTACTGTTACTTTATATGACTTATATGTCATTGTAATTCCGAGACACTTATTATTTATACACAAAATTCATCGTCTTGCTTCTCAGCGGTAGCTAGTTTTGGGTAGTCATGGCTAGCTAGCTAGCTTTTGCGCCTCCCTAAGGACTAATGTGCAGTTTTTCTTGAAAAGCTAACCCTAACCCCTAACCCTAAATTTTTGATCATGTTTGATATCATCCTCCACTGTAAATCAATCTTTGGCGTTGAGAAGGTCTTTGAAGGTCTCAAGCGCATGTGACTGATGCTATGTCACAGTCTCAACAACTACATCCTGGTCAGGAATGACTGATATTAGCATTGAGTGTTAGCATTGCCATTGACAGCTATTGTCAAAGACGCACGTTAGTTAACTCGTTAACTGAAGAAATTGACAATAAAGCAGACTTTGACTTTGAGGTTAGCAGTGATGAATATTACCAGTCTCCCTGGTATTAGCTCCTTGATTTACCTTTGGTAACTATTAACAACGGAAACGGTTTCAGTACTTTTGAAGGGGAATGAAACCTCCAGTTTCAAGTAAAAATCATAACATACATATTTCAGCAGAAATTCTGGACGGCTTCTCAAGTCGCGAAGCCGTCTTGGCCTTCACATTGCGGTTGCCGTGGCGATTGAGATCAGTGGAACTGCCGTTTTGTCATGAGAGCGAGTGCATAGTGGGAAGACAAAGCACACGAGTGCACTTGCCAAAGTCATGGGCGATGTGCCAGAGTGCCTTTCAAATGGAACACTTGCAACCTACAGGTTGACTCTTGTAAGGTTTTCTCGAGCTAAAATGTTGTTTTACGCTCAAAACTTTGCAGTTTGATACATTGTTGCAGAATTGACGGAATGGAGAAATCATTTCAAGAGGAAAAAGTTGACTTTTCGACATGACCATGATAATCCCATGCTTGTGTAGCCCAAAGCATCATTTTCAAAGCTACAGTTTGGGTGACATAACAATTACACACTTGTGTTGTTTTAATTAAAACAATCACTCTGAAGGCCACGTGTGGCATAACAAGCACACACTTGTCGGAAAAAACAATCACTCCCAACGCACTATGTAGCAGATGATGTCACACTTCTGTATGTGGCCTTGAAGGACTATAGGGTGGAAAATCCTCCATATTAAAAGTGAAAGATAAACGCAATGAATAGAATTCATGAAGCTGGCATAAAAAAGCCAATAATACAATCCTTTCTAGTTCTAACAAAGTCACAAAAGTTTTTAATAATATCAATATTACAGTAAGGTTATGTATGCAATATTAAAGCCATTTTTTTTTCGAATAACAATGAAATACAAAACAAAGCAATTGCTTTCTAAACTCTATCTGGCATAACAATCAAACAATCAATGCAATGAATACAGAGAAAAATGAAGCTGGCGCAAGTGAATAATACAAATCCCGTTCAAAGTGTTTCATCTTTTAATGTTAAGCAGCCTTTTGGCTCTTGTCATGACAAACGTATAAAAAGAAATACATAAATCATTTTAATACATCCTGCAGGGAGTCTGAAGATGAACTTCAAACTTTATTTTCTGCAAACCTCAAAGATTCTCATTTCCATTTCAAAACTGCACCTTGTAGCCGATCTTTTGACTTTGACTTATTTCTCGTTTGTAGTGATGATTTGTGATTTAATGCAGTGCTTTATTCGGCGCCCAGCGAAAACAGGGCACGTGTAAAAGAGCAGCTGGACTTCCTTGAAAAACCAACCGTCTGACCACAATTACTGCCCTCGACGGATTGCTGCCGCCCGCCTCAGAGATCAGCTGCTTTTGTGCCGCAAGGAGACAATTACGGCATTAAAGTCGGTGTAGAATCCCTCAAGGCCAACAAGTTCATGGTCTCATTGTCAACCGGCGGTAGATTTACCCAATGAAGCTCTAATATGGTTGAGTGCTGGAGTGTGTGTGTTTGAATACCACCGCTTATACAATCCGGTCACTGCTTTTGGAACCATTTGACCCTTTGGGAAGTTGTGGAAATAATAAGGGTCAAACTACCACCATCCAAAGAAAAACATTGCATTTCAGGCATGTTGAGGTTATACAATTGGAGCTATTGAAGTGGCAGCAATTAACTACGCGAGGTAAGCTAGCTAGCTAGTCAAAACAAGCTCGTAAATAACCGCTGGTTTTGCGAAAACAATCAATCACGGAGATAAATGTGGAATAACAATCACACACGTGCCTTCATATCGGAATATGACAAATTCTAAAACAATCCAATAAATTTAATAATGACTAATAATGAAGTGTTGCGTATTGGGGTTATGAGAGGTAAGCTAGCTAGTCAAAACAAGCTCGTAAATAACCGCTGGTTTTGCTAAAACAATCAATCACAGAGATAAATGTGGAATAACAATCACACACGCATGTACCTTCGTATTGGAATATAACAAATTCTAAAATAATCCAATACATTTAATAATGACTAATAATGAAGTGTTGCATATTGCGGTTATGAGAGGTAAGCTAGCTAGTCAAAACAAGCGAGTAAATAACCTCTGGTGTTGCTAAAACAATCACTCACAGAGCTACATGTCACACATATTGGTAATTCTAAAACAATCCAATAAATTTAATAATGAATACTAATGAAGTGTTGCATACTGCGGTTATGAGAAGTAAGCTAGCTAGCCAAAACAGTCATATATGGAATGTGCCGCATAACATCACACACCTCCATCAGCTTCGCTGATCAACAAAATTGGGTGGAATTGAGGAAATTCCAGTGGTTTTCCTATTGTGGGTAAAGTTTGACAATGGCTTTGAGTATTTGCTGTGAGAAAGCGAGAGCCCAGTAGGAGCACGATGTGCATTACACCACGACAAACACGCTCACCATCGTTTCACATGTGACATTTACATGATGTCCTAATTCATCTTTGCTCCCTGCCATCATCATCACGCTGACGACGGTGCGCCGGGAATCATATCATGCGTTTAGAACCTGCAAATTCCATCTTAGCGCCTTAATGAATTCCATAAATCATTATTAATAACATTTAAAGCATCTGCATGCCTATAATCACCACGGTCAATCTTTCGGTGTCACTTTTGATGTGCACACCGCGTACTTCTCTAATTGACCTTGTCCAGTCGGGAAAGAGCAGACAATATTGCTTTTTATTTTTCACTTTTTTAATCCTCTCTCATCATTCCTTCTTCAAATAAAGAGCAGTTTGTAGAGCAGATTGGATTCTATCAACGCACACGTGAAAAGAGCTGACACCGACGCTTCATTTCAAACACACTCAATATGCTAGATGAGTTTTTTCCCTTTTCCATCTGTGGCAAAAAGTTGACGAGATTATACTTTTTGGAAAATCATGTTTGGCTACTCAATGTGTATTTAAGACATTTATTTAAGTGGGAAACAATTCATAGAATATAGTGGACACCAGTCCTTGTGAGTGTGTGTGTGTGTGTGTCATTTAGCCGTGTTGTCAGCGGGTAATAAATCCTCATCACGTCAGGTGCATCCTGTTAGCGTGGTGACAGCTTTTTAATAAGCCGTATGCGGTCCTGTATGCGTGCTTGACATTTACTAGCCGCCATTAAACCCAGCCGCAAGATCCCTCTTCCGTCTATCGGTCACTCACCATACACACACTCACTGACACACACTTATCCTCACGCGTGGGCAACAATCCATCCCAGCTGATTTTAGGTGGGAACTTGGGCACACCCTAGAATGGTCGCTCGTCAATCCGGAGGTCAATTTTGGAGTCTGTCGATTGACACGCATTGATTGATTGATTGATTGATTGAAACCTTTATTGTCCCCTCTGGGGAAAATTAGTTGTCAAACAGCTCGTGACATTTAAAAAAATGTTAAGCATTTTTCTGACTTCCCAGGTGATGCTGAAAGACAAAATGCTTTTGTTGCTGTTTTACAAATTTTGTCAACTAAAAATTCATTTGCATCCATTTTAAGTCACCTCCCCCCCCTCCCTCCAGGAAAGAGATACGATGCCCTAATTAGGCGGCGTAAATAACATTTGCTCCATAATTGCTTCAATAAAGATTTATCGCCCCAGCGTGCCATTGGCCTTACGTTATGGAAGCTGGAGGAAGGACCAGGATGTTTAAATCTGGTTGTCTTATCTGTGCTGTTGTCGAGAATGTACATTAGAAACCACGGCAAATGAGACCCAAGGATAATGCTCCTCATGATAATTCAGTTAAGTTCCAATTAAGAGATGTATTCAGGAGACAATTATGCTTCTTTTTTTTTTCCCCTTCACAATTTCAAGCATTTCCCAGGTGTCTTGAGAACCAAAATACCCCAAGGAGCCCCTATTTCTTGCCGAGTACTCATCAGTGATAGAGATCATTTAGTGATATTATGATCATAATTGGTCAGGGAAATGATTATTTCGCGACAACAAATAATGCATCCTTTATCTATGCCATTAGCAGGCCGAGCAATTATGTATATATAAACAATAAACCCACCACACTTTGTGTTTTACTGAGTTCAAGTGTCTGAATAAATGTATCATATCTAGCTTTTTAAAACATGAGGATCTTATTTTAATCCCTCCATGTCTAACTTTTCCACCTTTTATAACATAAACACGTATCGTCCAAGAACGTTCCCATTAAAAAGAATCTGTCTGTAAAATTCACGTGTAGCAATTTAATCGAAGAAGACAGATTGAAAACACTTAACAATAATGGCAAGGCTGCTGTTATGTTTATTGTCTGCACATAAAATAATTGAAATTTGCAAAGCACGCTTTGAAAACTGTCTTGACTCGCCTGCTCATTTTCTGCACATAAAATAATTGAAATTTCCGAAGCACGGTTGGGAAAGACAAAAACTACCTTGACTTGCCTGAAAACAAACATGTTGGTTGTGTAGGTGAACGTTAGACTCTTTTTCCTCTCTCTGTGTATTAATAGCTCCTCAGGAGAGGCGCTGAGGTCTTTGTGTCAGGTTGGATCTCCAGAGGAGGACGACTGGAGTGTGGTGGGGGAACGAAATGAAGCGTGAACCGGAGAACAGCACCATACGCCGGCATCTCCAGGGGACGCTGGTGGCGCATTAAGACGAGCGGCGGTAATGTGCAAAACAAATGGAGGGATGCAAAAGCTCCCCTTAAGACCACCGCCATAAATCTCCACACTTGCCGTTGAATGTGAACCGCGCCCGGACGGGCTTTCCCATCAAAGCAGTCGTTCATTTTGTCCGACGAGGTGCAAATGTGGCCTGTTAAAGCCTTCACTGATGCAACGGAGAGTAATGGCGCGTGTGAGTAACGGGATTATTCTAATAATGATGGATTATAGGGGAGAACAAGTCTCCAAGCTACACAATGCTACACGTCGTCCCTGGCGACGTGTAGGCAAACTTTGTGCTAATGTTGCAGATTGCCTGAAAATCCTAAACACACAGACGCTCGTCATTAGTTTCAGTGGTAATCTCCAAAGCTACTGGCTGCGCTAATGTCTACAAACTTCAGAAGCAAGCTAGCAGCCGTGCTTGCATCAGCCTTGCCTGAGTTCCGCATATATATATGTGACCAGAGACGGGAAGGAGTAGTGGACCGAGCATGGAGCCTTGGGGGACACCCTGGTTCACTGGGGCTAGGGAGGTCAAGATAAAAAAGTCCAATTTGAGATTTTATTTGTACTCTCATTTTAAAGACACACCGTAGCAAGCAGTGTCGGGACTCGGCGGGGCTTCCTTGATGTTTCATAGTAGCTCCAATGTTCTTTTCTGATTCTGGATGCTCCATGTCATTAAATCTATGACGCATTTGATTGGTCGCTTGCAGATTGCTTTTGAACCCCCCCTCTCGCTTCCCCTTCTAGATGCTGCTAATGCCAAACGGTCACGGCCACCTCGGCTGGCCTCATTTGCTGCTTAATTGCATCTTCTAGTTGAGCTAAAGACCTGTCATCTGTATCTGGGCTTTCCATTTATCTTGGAGGAGAACCTAGTGAAGGTGGGTTAAAGTACGCCTCCGCCTCAGGTATTCTTTCAACTTGAAATAGGAGCCAAAGTAGAAACTTGAGCTAAATCTACTCGATCTGTTTCACGATCACAGAAACAACACCTAAAAATAATCATTAGCACATCAAGGTAACGCCTGTATTCCCAGAATGAACACTGTCCTCATTCTTTGTAATTATGCAAATGACACATTAACGAGGCGTAATTGCGCATTCATAAAACAGCGGGGATAAACTGTGTAAAGACGGCGTGTCGGAGAGAAACGTCGTCGTCCAAGGGCCGGTCGCGCTAATTGTTTACAACGGCGTTTCCTCAACCTTGATTTGTCAAGGCACATTTTGACATGAGAAAAATCTCACAGCACCAACAATAACCATCTATTATCCGAATCGTTTTTTCAAAAAACTCACAAATCGTGTGATCGATTACACTTCCCATGAATGAGATTCATATAGCGTCACGGCTACGAGAACTAGCTAGCGTGTCAATAATAACAGCGGGCAACATCGGAGACGACATGTTGACACGTGAGCATTCCCGAGGAGTCTTATTACGTGAGTCGGATAACAAAATGACTTTCTTGCTGCAGGCCTCTTCTTTTCCCGCACATTTCAAGCCGGTGGAATCGGGATCATTTATTTCCATCAAGAGGCTGCTTTGTCAGGCACCCCGGAGGGACGATGTTTGACACCGTGTTTACCTTATTTATTCATAACCCATTCCCACGGCAAAGTGGAAGATTTGAGCGGCAAAGTCTGCAACTTCTCGTGTTCTTTTGCCTTTTATGATCATTCGGAGCTCCTTTAACGCTTAAATGATTCCGTTCATGGGAAGTAATGAAGGTGGAAGCCACTGAGGAGTTGTCGTCTAATTGGCCAGATGGACTGCAAAGAAATTTTTATTGTTTTGTCTTTCAAAGCAGATGTGGCGGGCCTCAGACTTTTGACTTCCTCTCCCTTGTTGATTCCGACTGTAATTGCAACACGTGTCGTTTTTTTTTTTTTTTCCCGCTCTATGTGAGTCCTTGCTGAGATTGTTCGACCGAGCGTGGCCAGGCGTGGCTTTTCTTGGCATATTCGGCGATTTGTCCATACCAATCCCACCCATACTGTTATTTCTAAATATAAATAACGAAGGAAAAAAAGTAGCCGTGTTAAAGTAGCCTTAGAAATAATCAAGAAAGAAAGTCCACCGTCTGCTTGGGAGACCGACAACCACAAGCGCGTGTGCATTTTAGCCCGTAATTAATCTAGCCAGTTATTCATGATTGCACCATAGAAATCAACACAATCAAAAAATAATCCTCAAAGCCACTTTGCATGGTGACACAAACTCTACATGTCCTGATTAAAATAATGGCTCATCTGTCCATCCAGATATTCATAAAAAGCAGCAGCAGCAGCAGCACGCACAATAGAAAATTAACAACAACTCGAAACAGCCAGACGTCAACTGACCTCTTAGTGGAGCACTTAAGCGCATGGTTTGTTCTTTAATTAATCAAATTGTTCCTCTTTGCAATTCTTGGCGATAAGTGCTACCTTCCATAAGAAGAAGAAATACAAAACTTCATCCAACAGACGGGCTCGGTTAGTCGCATGTACTGTCTGCGTCATCATTGCGCAATCCCTCTTGTTGCTACGAGTAACTTCTTTTTTTTTTTTACGATATATGTTATTGTTCCTCTCAGCATTCACTAATAATAAGCACCACTGTGCAGAATACAAATGAACAAAATAATCCAAAAAGTCCACAGCATCTTTGGTCCCAAGCACGTACACGGCTCGTCCTATAATGAATGTCATCCTGCCTCCAGCCAATTGTGCATGCGTTTGAAAGATGATATGCAAACATTTTTGTTTTGTTTTGTTTTCATCTTTGTCACTTTATTTCTTACATTAACTTTCTGGGTTTATTTTGAATGCATTTATTGCAGTCAGTTTTTCATGATAACAGAATTAAACTGTCTGAAAAAAAAATCCTCAGTTTAAATTCCTGTCATGATCAATGGGATCGCTCCTCTGGCCAGTTAGTCATCACAATTTGTAGAATAAAAATCAAGCAAACCACAAAACGAAATAATCCGGTCACAAAATTGCCCCGAGTCAACCTGGGAGGAGGTTTCCTAATGTATTGCCACACACTCAAATGACTCCAACGCTTCATTGGAGTCAGTCAAGTTTTGTTTGTGCATAACGTACAGGTTGGCAGAAAAATAAAAGTAAAAATGATTTTCTTTTTGGCGGGACTTTCTAGAGATTATATAGCCCGCCTTCCTTAAATCGTCGATTGATGACGAACGGAGCCACCTAAAATGGTGTGCAGCAGAGCAAAAAGTTACCGGAGGTCATTAAATCAGAAATCATTGCATCTCTAAGAAGACATCCAGTCACCAAAACGTTTCCGCGAAGAACTCGTCTTTTAGGCAGTCACCGGAATGGATTGATTTATTATGAAGGAATCCATTAGGAATGTCATCTTCATTGTTCAGTGCTGCGTGCTTTGAGGAATGGATCAGAGTCAAGCCCTGGTGGCTAAATTGATCCCAAAAGCTATACAAGCAATTTCAAATTAACAATTTGATGATTTATTCATATTCATTGATTAAAAAGTCATGAGAGATGGGCCCTGCACAAACTTAATAAGAGACTGAGAGCAAATGTTTTGGAACGATCAGTCAGGATTTGGAATAAAATCGTGCATTCATAATTAGAAAAATAAAAAAAATAAAGACATCAATGCTGAGCATTGGCATTGAATCAGTTATAATTTATTTAATTTAAAAACGAGAGGTAAAAAAGGTACAAAAGAAATATGTACCTGAATACGCCTGAATTGATAGATAAGAATAAAAATGAAATAAATGGATAAATAACTAAATAACTAAATAACTAAATAAACAAATAAATAAATAAATAACATTTTTACAATAATGTTTTGCAAAAGCACGGTCCCAAAATAATCTATTTTAAATAGAACAAAGGCGGCCACCTATCAATCTACTTAGAATGTCAATACTAGCGTTGGTATCGATATTTAAACAGATCCACCTACCACTACTGTTATTTTTTTTTCCCATTCCAGGGCAAAACCTCCAAAAATAATATCATCTTTGCTAATCTTAGGAAAATAAACCCTTGTAGGCTAATATAAAATGTTTACCACTGAGCGGGATGTTTTCCAAGTCTAACAAGTGTGACAGCGTCAGCGGTGACTGTGGCTTTTTTTTATTTATTTTTTTCCTCATACTTCTGACTGAGCATTTGCATAATGGAATTATGGGCTCAGCCATGCTACGTCTTTAGTGGACCATTAGGCAGGCCTTTACTGGAGTATAATTAGTGGCTTCCGCCCTTCACCTTCATTAGCATGCAAATGAAAATCCTCAACAGCGAGAAATATTTGGCATGTCGAGGGAGAGCGAAAGAGAGAGAGGAGAGGCAAAAAAAAAAAAATACCAGTATGATGAACAGTAAAATAGCCCCCCCACCCTGCCCCGGGTGCCCACTCTGTTGTGGGAATGAATTGTGACCACATGACAGAGTCCATTTTGGGGAAAAAAGCTCTTAAGGTTTTCATGGAAGACGATTGGACTTGACATCCCGTCTATTTAGCCTCTGTTTTATTTCACTGCGTCCACCTTTTTACTTGGTCCCCATCCCGCTTGGATATTTTTAAACTCCTCTTAATAAGACATCCGACCAGAACTTCTAAACCACTCAAACCGCATTTGCAAGTCTAATGTGCTCATTTGAATGGGAAGTGCCACTTTGCCCGGGAACGTACCTGAACTTTGCAGACATGTCAGGCCTGACAAAAAAAAGCAGAAAAGGAAGAAAAAAACGGCCCTTGACACGCGAGCATTAATCACGGAAGGAGGCGGCTGTTAGGAAAACATCCTTCCAGCTGCTGTGACAAGGCGGCGGCAAGAGTCGCGCTCTTTTCGTTAACCTCGTCTAATTAAGAGTCGGCGGCTGAGGCGGGACGACCGCTTGAAGGCCGCCGGCTGCGGGTCTCTCTGGCGAACCATTTACTAAAAATACTCGGTCTTAATTGATTTTGATGAGACAGGATTCCGAAGAGTAAAAATGTTTTTTGCAACGTGCTCCCCATGATGAATTTGGCAGAAAAATCAGGACGCTCCCTCTACTGCCACCTGCTGTCCACTGAAAATGACACGTAGGTCACCTGACCAGGTGAGTTCCCAGGTGTTTTATCAACATCTTTCGATAATGGCTGAGGAGAAATGCTCGAACCAAGGCCGATAATCTCTACGTGTCCCGCTTTAGCTAACTTGGCCTCGAAAGTGGAAAAGCGTCAAGTATTTCCTCTCAATCCGCTTGCTTTCATTCCGCTTCATTCGTCAAGATGAGACTTGTATCATTCCCGTCGGCTCAACATCAGTTGCACATTAGCGACATTCAAGTCATCCTTCATCAAGTATTTGCCTTCGCGCTAAATCAAATGGATTACGGTTGTGTGAATTTGATGAAAACAAGTATTTCATGCATTTATGTATTTATGAAAAGGCATTAAGCCTCCTCATCATCGTGTAGGAAGTAAGTGATTTCCGGCAATTGGTGGAAATGAAAATGTCGGGACAATGAGTTTAATTCTGTTAAATTATCTCCGCCGAGTAATCAGGCCTAATTATGTTTTAATCTTAAATCAGAAAGCATTAATTGGATTGCCAGAACAAATAATCTATATTTAACGATAGCAGCACTACACACACACACACTCGCAAAAGTGAGCTTTTTATACTTTGCCGTCACACTAATGCCTGCTTATTGTTTGTTTTGAGTTGTATTTATTTTTCAGGGGAGCACAAATTTGTTGTGGTTAAGTGCTTCTTTTAAAGAAAATTGGATTGAGAATCAAATGAGAAATGGGGTGGAAATTGCCTCTTTTTTCCCCCCGCTCTCCTTTCCCCGCTCAACGCCGCCATTATCAACGGGAGGGCGTTGAAGCGTTAATTAGTCTCAGTTCACACTAAATCAAATTCAGCTTCGCTAGTTTGGTTGCATTTTATTTACGTGTGTTTGTGTGTGTGTGTGTGTGTCTGCCCACTCGCCCCAACAATTCCCATCTCCTTGTCACCGCCTCCTTGTCTTCTTCATCAGCCGCCATCGATTTAGCGACGATGCTAATTAAAATGCTGGCGGCGGGCGCTAGATTCCGCTCGTCTCCTGCCACAGAGCAAAGACAGGTGTCGCATGTGCTTAGCGTCGTTAGCGTGTTTGTGAATACCGACTAACTAAGTAATCGGGTTGAAAATTGTTTCTGAAGTTGAACTGAAGCAAAAAGACAGCCAAGCGTATTGTCAGGGAGTGGGGCGGCCATTTTGTTTGATTGTAACTTTTTGAGAGGATTTTACTTTTGTTTTCACTCCAAGTGTCGGTCGGCCATTTATTCACAAAATGACTTTTTGAGAAGTCATTTTGTTTTTACAAACCATTTGGTTTCAATGTAACTTTTTGAGAAGACTTTCAACTTGTATCTTTTTGTTTGAGGATTTGACTTTTGATTTCACTTCAAGTGACAGCCAACTTTGTGATGTCATCGATGTTATTGTCTTTGACTGTAACAAAAACGGACAATAAGACCGCGCATTTGGTTTCAACATTTTGTTTGGAAACGTGCCCACGTTTTGTTCTGCGAGTTGAAATGTTGGTGGCTGGCGCGACTCATTTCAAGGCGTTCGGTCGGCGTGACGCTGACGAGTGCCGTTCTGCGGCTGAAAGGCCGAGGTGGGCGGCAGACTGCGCGACAGCTGTCCTAGAAGGTGTTGTTTTACCGCCGTCTCTCCTGCCTCAACTGTCATCTCGGGTGGAATGAGACCAGTATTTTGCCGTTTGAAACAAATGCGAGAGTTACATCGCCAATGACACCTCTTCATGAATTTATGCAGCGGATCAAATTGTGCAGTTGACACCAACCCTGGAGTCACAAGACAATGTTGGCCTTTCAGCGACACAAAATGGGTCTGCAAAACATCTGCTAATATTTGACTTGTCATACCGTGGAAAGATTTCGATCGTCAATATGGTATCAAATACGAGTCCGAGATGTGAGATGCAGCGTCTTGAGATTTTTGTTGTTGTTTAGTAGTTTTGACAATTTGACACCTGTTTTTATCCTTCTCGGGGGGCGGCCAATTTGTCACTTGCTGTTGACTGAAAATGACATCACGTTGCATCAGGCCACAACCGGTCGCGGCTCACCTGTTTTCTGGGTTTTGATGTTTGCAAAAGCATGTCCATCATTTTGCAAAAATTACATCATTGTTTTATAATGAACAAATTATTCTCAAAAATCGACGGGATGGAAGCGAGGCTTAATTCTGAGAACTGAGAGTTTCCATTTTTGCATGTGGGCGGAAGTTTGATATCAATACCCCCAGTTGACACTACCTTGGAGTCACAACACAATATTAATCTCTCTGCGCCACAAATGGATCTGCAAAGCATCTGTTATTGTTTGATAAATCGCGCCGTGGAGAGATTTAGCTGCGCCGCCTGACGTTGAATCCGGATTAGAGTCCAACCGGTGACTACACCGAACGCACCTTCCTGTCTGTTGATAAAAAAAAAAAAAGTCGGTCTTTTGGCGTTTGGATTTTTTTTTTTCCTTGCGGCTTTTGCGGTAAGTGACAAATAACCCTTAAGCGCTTTTCCACCCTCTTCTCCCCGAGCCTACTTGGCTTTCCCGATAAGATCGTAAGCGAATCTGGCACCCAGCGACCGTGGCGCCTCCGAGAGATCCGACCCAAAGAGGCCGCCGGGAATTGCGCGCCTTTTAAACAAGAACGCAGCGGTGAGCGTTGACTGACAGCCCCTGAGTGGTGGGGAGCCCCTCTCGCCCCTCCTCCCCCCCTGCGCCACTCTCACTGATAGCTTAATGGTGTCAACAGGGGAGAGAGAGTCCTGACTCCTCTATCGGGACAAAATCTTAGAGCCATCACCCTCTCTGTTTGCAGTAATTGCGGTGACGGCGTGGACTCTGCGAGGGGGGTAGGAGGCAAATCAAAAGGCTCAGCTTCAATCCACTTGACCGAGCGGGTCAAAGGAAATAAATGACTTTCCTTTGACCGGCGCTGCATCCATCTCCTCGGTGTCAAGGACACCGTGGCCTGTCTGCCACGTTAAAATGAAAACACACCAGCGCTCCTGGAAAAGCCTTTTCTTCAGCCGTCTGCACCAAAGTCTGGCAAATGCTTGCAAGAAAGAACAAATACTCGGGCACTGTACTGATGTTTTTGTTACTCAATTGGTTCTTTTATTGACTGCTCTACCTTGAGTCAATACATTTGTACTTTTGAGTACAAAATGGCTTTGGATTGGCTACAAAGTAAATATGCTTGGATCCCTGCTTTCCCTGACCAGATTTATTTTCCGATTTTCCCGGGAATATTTTTGACATATTTGCCACCCCTGAAAAACAACTTTTTATCAGCATTTTCTGAAGAATTTTTGGGGTTTATAAAATATATATGTTTTTTGTTTTCCTTCCCCCCCAGGATATAAATATACATAAAGTGTCGGGGACCCATGCCTGAAATTGAAAAGGAAGTCAGCCGTTTTGCTTCAAAGCAGCCATTTTGTCTTATCCCTAATTTATATCATCATACGTAGCTAATGTGATGAGACTGAAGTGTGGCTTCTTCCTCACCCCACTCTCCGAAGCTGCACCGCCACGACGCAGAGACCCCGGCGATTATTGGATGAATATTTAAGAGCGCGCTAGTCGCTAAACATGTGGGAAAATAATGACGTCGGTTGGAGCCGTCACCTGAAGAAGTGCCTTTGGCACACGAGCAGACGTGGCAAGTGGTAAAAGCAGATGGCTCACCGCCACCATTTCCTCTACCCGTAATGCTTCATGAGCATGGATGAGACACCCAGCAGCCCCCGGGGGGGGGGGAGAGGCTAGCGCTATTTAAGTGGCGAACCAGCCTGAGCACTGCGCCGCAGCTCTAATTATTTACCAGACCGCCTCACTGCGGTTTATTTTAAGGCCTTGAAGAGCACCTGCAGGAGGATAAAGCACGCCGGCGTGAAGAATGGACACCGACCGTCCCCGCTTAGCCTCCCGCCTCGTTAGCCGCCTTGGAGTCGCTGCCAAAGTACAGGGCGGGCGGGCAGGCAAACCCAAAGCGGAGCATTTCATGATGTCCAGCTTTTTTTTCCTGGCGCACATAGTCCGGTATCTTTTTATCAGCGGACGCCCGAGCAGCAGATGGAAACGATCAACTGTGCGGGGGGGGGGGAGACCTCGATTTGAGCAGGTAGAGCAAGAGCGGTTTGCACCGACAACACCCGCCGGGACTGTCCGGCCTTTAGCGTGAATTCCTGGAATTGGCACCAGAATGGCGACGTCAAACCGAAATGGCCGACTTCTGTGACGTTCACACGTGTTCTGCACACAACTTTTTGTTTTGTTTATCGCATTTTGGGAAAAAAAATGGCTTCAATAACAACATGAAAAATCATAGGCAGCCGTTCACTGTTTGTCTGGCACCCTGCGGATGGATGAGCGCAACAAGGACAGCCAAGGGGGATATTTGTCTCGTATATATCCAACTCCCGGCCTTTAGGTGACACCCCAGACGACTGGACATTCTTCTTCCATGATCGTCTTTTAGGGCTGTCACGGCGAGGCCATTAGGTGTCAGCTAAAAGCCAAAGTAAGCGGCGAGGACAGCGAGCGCTCGTTTGTCATCATCAACGGCAAAATACTTGTATGATCACACGCGCCGTCGATGAGCCCACGTAAATCACCCGGCGTGCCCTCGAGGGGTTCCGGAATAAAAATCAGCCGGCATTAGCGCCGGCTGCTCACTATTTTTCACATAAGTGAAGACAGGTTTATAATCACCCCGCATTCAGCACAATATAATAGTCAACAAACTCCATTTAGTATGCGCTGGCTAATGCCCCCAAGCTGTAAAATACGGCTGCACTTCAAAAATATTCCGCTATGGAAGCCAAGGAAGGTCTTTTCGTAATCTTTGACGTCCTAAAATCATGTCACCTTATTTCCGTCTTTTCATAAACTACTAATTATTCTTCAATAATTTGTTTGCGAACATTCAGGACTAATTTGTTTTCCATTAAGGAGCTACTCGCCTTTTTTCTCGCTGATAAATAGGGTGTCATCTTTTTTACTTGTACAGCCAGTAAAATATATATATGTTTTTTATCAAATTGTTTTAATAAATCATTTTTTATGTCAATGATTAAACCCCAAAATATTTTTCTAATCAATCAATTTCATATCTCAACAATTTTGATGATTAAAGTGTACAGCCAATAAAAAAACAAACATTCAACACCTCATGACACTACAAAGTACTAGATAAGAAACAACATTTTGAAATGGAACTATTGAATGCAACGTTGCTCCCCGCTCCACCGCCGCGCCGTCCCACAACAATTTTTACTCCAAGTTGTTTGTGTAAAATGTGCGTAAGTTGTCGTGTATGCTCGGAATTGTGGAACATTCATGGAGCAAATTGGCCATTAAAAAGAAGGCACCTGGTAACCTCTGGTACCGAAGTGAGTGGCACAAACGCCACCAGCGCTGGCGTCTTTGATTGGCAGTGCGCCTCGGCCACGTAATTGGCTTTCCAAAAAGAGAGGTAAACATGGCCGCGGCCACGCTCGGAGGCCAGTCGCCGGACTGACCTTCACGGAGGCGAAGGTAAGGGAACCGAGCGGCGGCCGCCTTGGGCGCTTTGCAGTTACTGGCTGTCATCCGACTCTGACACCGGAGCTGTAATTTTTCGCCAGCCTCTGATATTCCCTATTTCTCATTCCAGCATTGAAGGGAGGACACCTTCCTCAAGGTTTCTCCCGCCGGCCGGCCGAGCCATGTTTCTCCCCCATTAAGGCCGACCCTGGTCCTGCGCGATTTGTGTTTTCCAACTCATACAACATGACAGATAGACAAATGCCGCTTTAGTTGAACCCCAAGCTATTATTCTCTTGTATGACTGGCATCAGGTTGATTATACCTTTTGCCAGTAAGTGGCTGAGCGCTTATTTTTTCAATTGGGTCATTTCCCGTGGCACGCCTGATGGCATCTCTTAGAGCAGTCGGGAATTATCGTCGTACCCCGCTGACGTTGAGCATCTCTCTTTTTTTTTTTTCTTCTTTTTTTGATCAACTCGATTTGGCCAGACAAAAAGTGTTTTTAGGGACGCTTCTGTCATTCAAAATGTGTCATCACTGCAAAAGGACCTTAATAATATTATGTCTACTCTTGTGAGTATTACTATTTTAAAAAAAGCCACGAGTGACTAATTCTCACTAAGTAACTGGTAGTGTGAGAGGATTTAACGATATCAAGAGGCCAAGCAAAATGTATATTTCTTTTGAATATCCAGAGAAAATAATTTACTGGAGAATTTTTTGTTTTTGTTTAGTATAATGAACTAAATACAGCAAGGGGAAAAACACCCCCACTTTATTTTAAATACGCTAATTTCAATTCTGAACTGATTTCAAATGTTCAAAGTCAAAAGTCAAAGTCAAAGTCAGCTTTACTGTCAATTTCTCCACATGCCAAAGACACACAAAGAAACGGAAATTTCGTTCCCCCCTATCCCACGGTGACAAGCCATGGCCCACAATAGATGTTACCTTTGTGACGATAATGTTTACAAACATTTGTTTTTTTTGAAGAAAAAAACTTTTTTTTTTCAGGCCATATTGGCCAGTCCTATGCTCAGGTGACAACGGCGTTGCGAGGTTTGAGCTGGCCCGAGATGACAAGCTATTTGTCCAGTTAATTGCACAACCCAGAGAGGCGGCGCGAGTATGTTCGCCTGCGTTTCACTACGTTGTAAATCAAAATGGGCCACGCAAATTGGCTGTGGAATATTTAAACATCGCCGCCGCTGCCGCTGCCGGATTAAATTGCTCTCTCATGGGCTGGCTATATGCAGTATTAATGGGCACCAATAACGCCAGTACGCTCACCAAACGTTTAAGATGGATGCCGGAATGTTTAATTGGGAATAATGAGTGTGTTGTAGAAAAGATCATACTTGCAATCAGATGTGACACTTGTGAGCATTATTGTCGAGAAGAAAGCCTTACCCATTCACCATTTGCAAATTGACCGACTTGAGAATCTTGCAACTGTTTTTTTTTCTCTCTCAATGCCCTAAGGTGCCACAAGAGGGCGCCAAAGCCCAGTTCACTATAAAATAGTAACAAAGATGAAATGAATTTTGTTTGTTAGGGAATCGTAAATTTAATCTGGGTTGTTAGCGAGAAATAAAATGATCATTTATTTGGTTTAATTTTTTTGTCATTCATTTCGAGAGCAATCCCCGTGAATAACAAAAGTTCACTGTATTGTGTTGCCCTCTTCCTTTTTCTGCCTTGACCGAGCTCATGGATAAATGCAAAAGAGCAGCGGCGTGAAGTGAAGTGCGCTTGATTAATTTCCAAGAAGATGGCCGCCTTCGCTTCCTCTGCTCAATCTTAATTAGTGAGCTGAGACGCTTCCGCGGACTTGATGAGGTCAAAGATGTTCATTTTCCACCTCGGTGGGGACTCTTCCTCGCGTCTCCCCCTTTTGGTATTGACACTCGGGTGGTAATCATATTGGTGACTGCCCGTCAGCCCCAACGACCACAGGCTATTTTTAAACGTGTTTTAGTTCTCGCCATGTTACTTGTGTCTACCGGGTTGTAGTTACGGTTAAAAACAATGAAATCGTCGCTTTGATATTCGGATGTTGTGTGCAATCGTGTCTGCATCGTTTTTCAGAATCTTCCCTGGATTGGATCCAGTATCGATTTCTATCTCGCAAGGTGGCACTTATCATGAATAACCAATGAGACGAGCGATTGCATTCATTTGTGACGTACTAATTACAATGACGAACGTACGAGGCACTGACCGGTGTCGGATTTTTCTGAATAGCATCAACGAACTGAGATAATTACAGTTACTGTTTTTTTCCCTAATTATGAATTGTCTCAAGCAAAAAATAGTTTGAACACCAGTAGATCTGATTGCTTTATGATGTAGAGAATAAAAGCATACGCATGTGTCAAGGCAATGGGATGAGTGTATCAAGAAGCGTGAGCTAAGAATGAAAAAGCTCCCACACGTCAGTGACGGTGATTAAAGATGACATGGTGCACACAGGCGGAGAAGGAAGAAGAAAAGTGGAAGCAACGTCTCTGGGTTGGGCGCCGCCTGGAAAAACCTTACAACAATTCCACCTTTTGATTTGTCTTCTGTCTCCGGCTCTTATTTGACGTTTGAGGCGATGAGACAGCGCAGCCGGTCGTTAGCGGCTAGCCGTGAAAAACCACACACATCCGTTGGACTGAATCTTATCCTTTGGCTGCAGCAAGAAATCTCATCATGCTCAAATTGCATCATCTCATATGACTTTAACGATTCCTTTGTCTTATTTTTAAGCATCTCGCACTTTTTCCAAAAACTCATTGTCGTCTTATAGGTCTCCTTTTGCGGGAGAAGAGAAATAGAAGTAAGAACCCCCCCCCCCCTTCCCCCTTCCCCCTCTCAAAGATTGTCATAATCTCTTCCTTTACATTCTTCATTCGATCCCGACAAACAAAATCCCAACCAAATTTATGGAAATCCTCCTCCGCCCATTCTTTGGTGTATCACCTGAAGCCCTCGTTACATACCAACGAGCCGGGGAAGCTCAAAGCGCTAACAGCATTGTATTCTGTCATAATGACTTGAAGCGGGCCAGCTTTATCCCGCTGCCTTCTTCTGTTTACACGCAACGTCTTTGAAGTCAGCATTACTCGCGAGTTGGTGCAGATAGCGCTTCTTTGGGATGAACATTTGCTAATCTAACTTTAAGGGATGCTTTGTGCGAACGGTCGTTGCTACGCGGCGAGCAGCTGAAAGATTAGACAATGACGAATTTGAGGTTACTATTGAACAATGCCAACTTGTGTGTGTGTGTGTGTTGCTGTGACGTTGGGTGGATGAGGACTTGAAAAGTGGTGTTCAACTCCAGTCCTGTAGGTGGCAGTAATCAGCCACACATTTATTATAATACCGCCAATCGAGGGAGCGTGGCAAAAGAAATGGTGGATCTTATTTGTCTTAGCTCTTTTAGTGTCACGGGGCACATTATTATCTTTCTATTAAAATAAAACAACTAAATTGATTATTTGCAACTGAGCATATACCATGTTGAGGCTAATCGCTCACGCGCGAACTTATGAATTTAACATTACACTGTGCTCAATAAGTGTATCGTATTTGTATTGTATGTTGTTGAGTAATATTAGTTGGACATTGCGTTACATTTGAATCTATGCTAGTGTGTCCCTTTTGAGAGTTTTAATATATCCATTTTCTACTATTACATTGTAAACTATACTAGCTATTGAGACTGCACAGAAATCATAGAGGTAGAATTGTGGTTTTGGCCGCCATTTCGTATGATTAACTCTTAGCGACAAGCCGTGCCTGTGTTTATATTGGACCTCTGGGGTGTCACACTACGCTGACAGGTATTTACAATCAGCATTAACACCACCTCAAAAAACGAATCCAAGTGTAAGCCACGGATAACAGCAAATTAACACTTGGCCTTTTATTAAACGCTACAATGGGGCGTCAATCGGCGCCTGCACATAAAGCACACGTCACTCACGTCTGCCTGGGAAACGCTTTCAGCCCAGCTTTGGAGTTTGGCTTTTATTTTTCCTGGAGGAAGGGGCTTGAAGCTGTCACAGTGGCGGCGCCGCCGCCGATGATAACGCGGGGTGGAGAGTGACACCTGGAGAATGACACATGAAAGGGAATCAAATTCTCCCCGGAGACGACTGTATGGAGCAGATAGCGAAGCCCTCTCTTCAAACATCCGCCGTATGTCTCGGCAAATAGGCCAGTGTATGAACTTATTTAAATGAAGGGTCAGAGGCAACGTCCTCCTGCCGTGCTCAAAACAGAGAAAATGGAGTCATTGTGCTGCTAAATGAATGAGTTGTCATTTGGCACAACTCAGAGTCCATCCGGCCATTCTCTAGCCCGCTTATAGGGTTACAGGTATGCTGGAAGATTGCAGAACCCTGATGAGCCCATTAATACTTCTTCGTAAAATTCTCACCCGACTAAAAAATGTCTACCTCCGCCCCTGACTGTCATTATCATCATGATGATATTTGCCTTCTCCTCATTCTCAGTTGTGCCGTGACAATTAAGCACCAGGCGGTGCTTGCTTTGGCTTTTATGAAGCACGGTGACATTATCTGCACCCATGTTATTTCCCCGAAGGTCGTGAGATTCATTCGCCGGCTCAAACTCATCAACTTCTTCATCGCCAAAGGCTGCTGTCACACCAGAGACAACCGTGCTGCGCTTAAACCCGCTTGAAGTGTGCTACAAGTATCGATAAATGTAATCACCCCTCTTGCTAGTTATCTATGCTAACAACACAATAGAAATATTTAAAAAAAAAAAGAAAAAAAATAGCTGGCTGTCTTCCGGCTTTCTCTTCCAACTTGGCATTTCCCGTCTCTCAGTTCTCACACTGTGTAGCAGATTGAAGATGTCGAATTTGAGTAGGGTGGGTGGGGTGTGTGTGTGTGGGGGGGGTCTCATCTCTGGTAATTTGGCTAATGGACTAAAATCCCAGCTCAACTTTTAGCAAATGGGTCCTTTTATGAGGCCCAATCCCAGGAAGAAACATTCTGCCAATGTCATGGATGATAAACATGCAATTGAGCAATGGCGGCGATGTGATGAGGCGCTTTTTTTGGCGCCGCAGCTGGAAGCTCCGTCGTTGCCGCCGCCGCCGCCGACTGTATCTCCCGGTGGTAATAACGAGGAGATCTATTATATGGATCTGCGCTTTCACTCTGATTGGTAGTGACACTAAATCATCCAAACCGCCGCCGCGTATTGTTTTACTTCTGTGGAGGACTTCAAAAGTTTGTTGAGGCGGCTTCATTACCACAAACTTTCTTTTTTATTAATGGCAGTATTAAATTCCATCACCATTTCCCCCCGCTAATCCTCCCCACAGCGGAATGGCCAAAGAATGTGTCCACATTTGATATATTTGTTTAAAAGTTAGCGCTTCAGGCAGCTCGCTCAAACTATTTGTCATGTGCCTGTGTGAGTGTGTGTGTGCTCTAAAAATACACAAAATGAACAAAAGTGTTTGGACAATCACTGAATGAAACCACCGACACACAGGAAAGCAGGGGTGGGCAACTTCAATGTTGGAAGGAGGGCTATAATTGTCCGTTAGTGCTGCTGGGGGCCATAAAATGACCAGGTAGTTCCTCATTTGATGCATGACAAAATTGTCATGTTAATATGTGTTCTTGAAAAATGTCATTTCCGATCATCAGTGTTAGTTGTCGTCAGCTTGAGTGGAGGTGGGCAGAGGGGTGGAACAGGAGCGATTTTGAAGAAGGAATTACAGGTTAAATGGCTTAAGGCTATCTGGTCGGCCATCTTGGTACAGGGGAGTGCTCTGGTGTGCTGTGCTGTAACGTGTCTATGAGTCAAACTGAACGCATTTTTTTGGGAAATTCAATAAGGTTTACAAAATAAAGCCACTTGAAAATCAGTTGTGTTGCGCAATCTAGAGTTCTTTTATAGCCCGTCCTTCATTGAGTGTAATTTTATGAGTGATCGGCACCAGCTCTGTCTCAAAATGGCTGCCTTGTGGCGACATTGCTTCAGATTGGCTCAGAGCGCTCGTAAACCATCTAGTTTTTATATATATCTAGCTATGGTTTTCCTGATTGTGGATGGCCAGACTGGGAAAAGCACCTCTGGCATGATATTTGCACAAAACAACCCACCACACACACCCATTTTCTTCACAACCACTTCCAGACCCCACAACCAAACATCACTGGTGACATTTATCATTTCAGTAGCGAGGCACACGGAGGCATATATTTGAACGAACCTTTCTTACAAATAGCAAAACAGAAAAGAGCACCTATCTAATTTGCAGCCCTGCTCTTTTTGATTACGACTCGACATCACTGGCTCAGTGGTAGACAAAGCATAGTAGACAATTGCAAATAAGATACAGGAAAGTGTAGCGTGTAGAGTATCTTAGCTTTAATTAGTCTTTCTTTGTGGGCCTGTGGGGACGTGTGCGTTAGTCTACAAATGGCCTACATTTGCAGAAATTAAATGATGAGCTTAGAAAAAGCAGCTAACACTATAAAAGCCTCGGCGTACTTTAAGATAATGCAGCTTTCATTTACCACTCTGTGAAATGTCTTCCGTTCATATTGAATATGGACTTTCATGCTAGCTCGCGCGTCTTTTGTTCCCGCTGTATACTTCGAATCCGTGCCGCCTCTAACGCGCTCTTTTGACATCTTATTTTGTTCTTCATCCCTGAACGCCTCAGAAAGCAATTTGGGCGCCATCATGGCGGCCGAATGAAGCGACGGAAGGACAATACGTCGCTTCTCATTAGCGCTAACGGGCCCACCGTGATGGAGGAGAACGAAGAGGCCGACGCCACTCAACACGCCGGCCCAGGGACTGCAGATTGGCTCGCCCCGGAGGTCAAAAGCACTCTGGATGCTAAACGTTCACGCGCAAATAAAAAGGCACACGCGCTGATTGCGCACAAACACATTCACAAAACAGATACAAAGACACGACAGCACACAAACACACATAAGGACACACACCTGGGCACATGAATGCAGACACAAAGATGAAGACATTTACACACACACACACTCATACACACTGCTAACTGCGGATATTTCCGAGCAGAGTTTGCTCCTGCAGTGACGGGCGCCAGATTGACAGGTAAGCCGTGTCTCTGTTTACAGCTGTGTGCCCTCCCTGGGCTGCAAATCCCACGTTGTCCTTGACCCTCCAGGGCTCCAGCTGAGCCGCATACATTCGGATTAAATGTTGTCATAATAAAAAAAAAAAAAAAAAGGACCCCCGAGGGAGCCACTTTTGTTTTCCATCGTCAAATGGTGTGGCTAAAAGTTATGATAGATTTGAATTTAATTTCTAATTAGTAAGGATTTTACTATTTTTAGAGGTGTAAAAAAACACCATGTGAAGGTAATTGCATGTCTGTTTCTTAAATTTCTTTCAAAAAACATTTTTCCGGTAATTTATTTCAACATTTCCACACTTTGCGTTAAAGCGTTACAATTGTCTTATTGTGTGTACCTGGCCTTAGTCTGAACCCGAGGGGGGGGAAAAAAAACAACAAACTACTTCCATGCCTCCGATGTGTTTTTAAAAGTAAAAATAAAAAAAACAGCAGTCCATTTTACAACTTCCTCTCCCCCTCTCTGATGCCCATGACATTCCTCCATTTTCCGGAACATAATGTCATGTTCTGCAAAGTGCTGCATCTGTTCTGCTTGAGGCGTGCTTTTCTATTGACTTGTACAAAATGAAAGTTATGCAACATGGCAGCAGTTCTGGTTCCAATGCGGGAACACGGCGTGTCTAAAGACTTCTTATTAGCGAGAGGCTGTGAGCTGTAGAGCAGCTTCTGTTGCTGTGATGGTCATGCACACGTTTTGGATCTTTGAATTGAGTGATGGTGGCGGAGAGCAAAGAAATAGAAGCCGCACTAAAAAGGTTTCTAAACGGCGTTAAAGTACAACTCCTGTTTAAATGAAGCTCCTCAATTCACGTCTTCGTTCCGATGAAGCGGTTCACCCTATCTATTTTTCTGTATCTCTTCGCTCTGCTCTCATTTCTGTTAAAAAGGCGTGTGGTCTTGTGTATGACATTGGCATGTGTCATCAGTGAGTCCCGCCTCGTGACCAGCGCACTCCAAAACCCCTCTCATTTACATTTAGAGTGATCCATGTGTCGCGGGGTGCTCCGTTCCACTCGAAGCCCATCCCGGCGGCCTCTTCTCGGCCTCCCACTCCAGCTGATGGTAAAAACAATTGTTGTGCGCTAATTTTCCGGCGTGGTCGAAAGTCCCTAAGTATTCTTAGAAGAAAAAAAAAAAAAAAATCTCAGCGCGGGGAAAAGCGGTGAAATTTAACGTTGGTATTCTATGAATTTTAAAAGCGAGCCACGAGAGGGAAGGCGCTGTAGTTTTAAGCCCACTCCAAGATGGAGAGGCAGAAAATGAAAATCGAAAAGAAGTGTCAGAGGGTCAAATACTGCTGGCAAGTATGCCACTCGAAGCTTAAAAGATCCGAGATACGTTCCTTGGTAAACGTAAACAAATACTGGGTTAACATGCAGAGTTAATTAAGATTTTTATGATTCTATTTTATCATATTTGATTTCATATGATATTTCATGTATTTATTTATATTTTATTATCATTTATTGTTATGAAGATTTATTATGAGATTTTCTTTACAAGTTATTCACAAATACATTGTAAACTATAAGCAATGGGCTTTAAGTCGAGCTCTATCATGATGTCATAGCCACACTTAATGCTAATCGGTAAATATTAGCATGTTTGTGCGCAGTGTAATTACTTTTCCACATGGACCACCGTGAGAAATGTCTCTGCTCACTGAAACTTCCCCCCCAAAACTTTATGGTGCTTTTCATACTCAATTTCAGTGAATGTAATAAAAAAAATGAATCGAAGCAGAAAATATTACAGCATTTGTCCCTCCACTTTCATTAGCCACAAATAAACCTTGGCTCAATTGCATTACGGAGGCTGCCATCAATAAAAATGCATTAATGAGCAGACAAGTAACCATCAGTGCATGCCTTGTGGTGCTTTAAGGAACATTTAAAAGCGCTCAGAATCACATTGCACCAAAGGGTCAAGATCCATCACCTCCTCGTGGGAGCGCCGCTTTTGTCTTTCAAACTCGTTTTAAAGGGGCGGCGCACTAATGACACTTTCATTGTTGAGCTAACTTTCAGGGCTCGCCGCAAATCAAGCGCTCTCGTTTGCACTAATTACACCTCTAAGAGATAATAACTGTATTTATCGTCAGAGGTGATCGTGTTTGGTTATTTATCAAATACTGTGCTGTGATTGCAAAAATCCATTTCCGAGAGTCGCAAATTAATTTGCTTGGCGCCCGAGGGACGACAGTCAACT
This sequence comes from Syngnathus floridae, assembly GCF_059516105.1. Taxonomy (NCBI): domain Eukaryota; kingdom Metazoa; phylum Chordata; class Actinopteri; order Syngnathiformes; family Syngnathidae; genus Syngnathus; species Syngnathus floridae. The sequence goes on along the minus strand of NC_142415.1, from coordinate 22,318,384 downwards.
GCGGCACCTTACTTAATGTGCGTAAATTGATTTTTCTAAAATACATCACAGGAGCAAAAACACAAAAGATCATGAACAGACTGGGTTTCTATTAAGCATCAATCCAAACACAATGAGCAAACAATGGATGAATACGTCATTCATCTATCCATCTATCCATTCATCCATCCATTCATTCATTCATTCATTCATTCCCCTCTCTCGCTCTCTCTTGCTCTCTCTCTCACGCGCACGCACGCACGCACGCACACACACACGTACACAAAGACACGCACACAACTACCAACTTACATCTACACACAAACAAACACCCACGCACACAGACACACACACACACACACACACACAACTCTAAACCCACGGACACATAGACGCTATGGGTGTGCCTGGCAAGGATCTGCGGAGCTTTGAGAGCCCAGCGTGACGACATTTGATATTCATAGAAGAGAAGAGGAAGAGAAACAACAGCAGGGGCGCTGCCTTACGCGTGATATTACATTGTAATTATGATTTGGATGAAGGCGGCGAGGGAGCACTACAAATTCATGAACACTCGCGCACACGCAGGGATAGAGGCACGCGGTGTGAACGAAAAGGTAATGAAGCGCTCTTGCTGGCAGTCGGTGGGCCCTCCAAACTTTAGAGTGCTTGCCGCAGCAATAAGATAGGATCAGGCGTGGAAAAACGGAGATGAGCTACGCTGGGCCTCACGCCGCCAAGCACACGAGGCCTTCTGATTGGTTTGTTTACGTCAATATTTTCACATGTCAGTCTGGGGACCTTTGGGAAAATATTCTTTTTTTTTCGCCAGCCATTTGTGAGGTAGAGCCGAGAAGGCTTTGTTATAAGAACGGAACGCTATGACTTGCAGAGATCTTTTCTAGCTTCATGCGGCGTATTAAATATACACTCCCAGGTCGCAGAGTCCATTTTGGACTTGGTGGAGGAAATGATGAAATGTGCACTCCAAAGACAGACAAATGCTCTTCTCCAGCAATAAATTCAAGCAAAATATTCCATACCGTATGATATATAAACATATCTGTAAATGTCAACTAAACTATTTTCACTATTCATATATCACCTAATTTTACTCAATATATTTTCTATATAAAACATGAACATAAATAGCATAAATCCGTAAATGTCAACTCAAGTTATTTTCACTACTTCTATGTCATATAATTTAACAAAATATATTTTCGATATAAAATATGAACATAAATTGTATACATTAGTTTTCACGTCGTCCTATTTCCCTCATATAGATACGCCTGATTGAATTAAATATAATTCCAGCGTGATATAAGAATCAGATCCTATACCAGGGGATCGTCCACGTTGGACTTTTGACCGCAATAACAAAGAAATGAGCACGTCATATCATAATCCATTTCCAGTACATTCTTCCGGGATCTCCCAACAAGATTAGTAGCGATATTGTTAGGTGGGAGACGGCGAGATGCAGCTCTCTCTTTGCCTTATATCAAAGACAAGTAGTATTGATTCACTTTGAGGCTGTAAAAAGTATTTGTCTTAAGAGCTGACATTTAATAATCTCTACCTAATCCGTGTTTTGCTGCCGAGTCGTCGCTCATTTGACTGCCGGAGGCAAGGGAGACGTCTTTTCAAACCTCAGCTGGCCCATGGCCGTACATTCAAAAACACAAAAGGGGGTTCTCTAAATACAAAATAGATTGTACGTGGAAATCCGACGGAATTGAAGAAAAATTCCAAACACATTACTTAGCAAGAAAAAAACATTCACGATATGCTAACAGCTAACAACACGTGCGCATAATAAATGCCACAAATGGCTTCTGCTAATGCTAGCCGGTTAATATGGCTAACTGAACCACAACCATAAGGACTATTATACAATTACTGAAAGGCTCGAGCACAGATCAGGTACTTTTTGTCATTTATAAGGCAAATAAGCTCTTAGCTGGTCTGATGGAAGGGAAAAAAAAAAAAAAAATCAGGTTTAAGAGGCAGCGTATGTGGAGCGACGCTTTGGGCTAGCATGGCCTCATTGTTGCCACGCTACGGAAAAGCCCCGTGACGACCTGGTGGGATATATTCCAGCCACTGGCGTTAAGCGGATATATTTTCACGGCTCATATATGCAGTTCTATGTTGGCGTAAGAAAGATGAAGTAGCATCCATTTTTGTCTGCTTTTAGCAGTGATTGACAGTCGAGCTTTCAGCACATTCAACGGATAGTGACAGCAAAGAGAAGTTCTTCACCTCATGGAAGAACCGAAAGCAGGTGAGGATTTAAGCGCTCCAAGATACTTTTTATTCGAACAAACAACCTGTGATTAGCAAAAAGACATCCTTTTTCTCCAATCCACCACATTCATCCAACCTTTCCTGTGTATCTGAAGAATGGGGTAAAAGCATTATTTTTAGAAACACTCCCCTGGGGGGGGGGGGCTCCAAAAGAGCCATCAACACAGTAGCCGTGTTGCATGTCCTCAAAAGCATCATGGAGGAGTGGAAATATGAATATGTGACAGACACACACTCACTGCGGGGAATGTTCACACGGAGTAATTATGCAGTGTGTTTGGCTGCCTCTAGGGTGCTGGTGGAGGAGGTAGACGATGGTGTTTGGTGTTGATGGGGCGGTAGGGGTCCCTTGGATGCCAGGGTGAAAATTACACAGCCTCCTCGGTGGGTTGGGGGAGCCGGCAGACCTCATCAAGCAGCAGGTGAGCACTTTTTTGCATCTCCTCCTCCCAGGCAGTATAAATAGCGCCGTGTCACATCTCATTTGCGGCGCCGTGTTTCAGAACAACTCCTCGGAGATGCAGAGGTCCAACTCGGCTAATGGACAGAGGACGGTCCGAATCCCTGAGAGAGGACATTCATCAGGCCCATCGCGAACCCAATCAGCAATTGTTGCATTTCGAGATATATTTGGGGACATTTTACGGGAATAATGTCAAATGTGGAAAATATTTGTCTTTCCGAAAAATTTGGGCGAACGCAACATTTTAAGGCATCAAATGTTGATGAAATCTTATGTTGGGCAATTCAACGAAGTATTTTTAACTTTTGATCATGATCCTCTTATTCACCCAAAAAATAAAATAAAAATATAAAATAAAGAATAATCATAATAAAACAATAATCATAATAATAAATAATCCACCAAGTCGGTAACCTTACAGGACGACTTTAGGTAATAATACTAATTATAGAAACAAACAGAACAACTGGAAATAATCCACAAAGTCATGAATCTTGAAGTAAAGAAAAAGCCTGGCACACTTCAGACAATAAATGAATAATCCGAATGACGAGCAATAATCCACAGTCCAAAAAAAAGAGTCTACAGTTGGTGACCCCGCCGAGTCAATACGATGACACATGCAGGACAGCGAGTCAATCCGACTCGATCCTTTTAACCTCAACTTGCTCTTACTATCCAGCCAGTCCTCAGCGTGCCTCTGACCTTACAACGGAAAACTGTCACAAACTAAGTTCTCCCCGCTCGCCGGCCTGAAAAAGACATGATCAATCGAGCTGACTCTGCACTTTTTTCCGGTGTCGAGGAGTGTCAGCGTGCCATTATACATCCATCTGTCAGCGCCGAGCTACAAAGTATCGGCTTGTGGTGACAAACGCCGACGAATACGAGTGGATGTGGTCAGATCAGCATTCTGCAGCACTCACCGGTGAAGAGGTTCACATTCCCTCGACAACTTTGATTTGGACAGGTGGCGTGCGTAGATGGGCCAGTGGCTTTTTAGATGCCATCATTTATCGAAAGAGAGACTTATATGGTGGTATGCTCTCTATATGGGAAGTACAGTGGCTCCAGTGTAACTATACTGGACTTCAAACGAAATAGCATTTTAGCACATTGTAAATATTTCTTTAAAAAAGCTGTTAAATGCCATTTCTAGTTGAAATCTACAGTCAAACTAAAAATAAAACAAAGAGAATGACATGTGCGTTCAAAACAACGACCCAACTTTATATTGCTGCCACTAGCTTAATGCTAACACATAATGTCAAATGCCAATGTCAACACAAACGGTCGAGCAACACATACACAAAGTACTCGCAATACAAATCGTATTTATTCTCTGTGTAGCAGCTTACTAAATAACAGTAATAATCAAAGTATTCTTCTTCGCTTTTGTCTGCGTGACTGTATTATACTGCCCCCAGAGGCCAAGACAGGCACACCAAAAGGAGCAACACAACGAATTACGTACGCCAATTAGCCGCTACATCTACGTTATGCCGTTATGTCACAATTAATATGAGCATGTCAACTTCCGCTGTACTCTTGAGGATGTTTTTATGCGTCTGTTTTGGCTGGCAGCAGAGTCCCACCGTGTGTCGCAGTGACAATTTCGCAAGAGCAAGTTGGACGGGCAGCAGAGGCCAAACACACAAGTTAGCGGAGCTGTTAGTGGAGCTACACTGACAGCAGCTGTCCGATTCGCTTTCATCGACTCGATGCCGCGTCCAACGAGAACGTGTTTTACGACGATGGATCGTTGCGAGACAAGCTTCATTGATGGAACCGCCGAGGCCCGACTTGGCTCACCTCCAATCGCTCGGGACGGAACCTCCATTTGGCTTCAAAGTATTTAAAGTGAGAAAAATGTAAAGTGTCTTAAACAACCTTCACACTTTTCTTTCTGGTTAAATTACACCTTTCAGTGGATTTTAATGGCTGCTTGGTTTGATGTGACAGGCCTGATTCGGAGGGAAAGCTATTCATTTCAGGCAGGCCAGAGCAAGGCCTTTGTTATAATTTAATCTCAGAATTGTCAAAAGGAATGGCTGTAATCGGGAAAAATGACAAGGTAAAAGAGACGTTAACACTCTACAGTATGTTATTTTTAGTGGCGTATTTGAAGCTGGTTTTTTTTCAATATTTAAACACATTTTCTCTTGTATCTATAACTTGTTGAGTTTTTTACTTTTCCTTGGTTTGCTCACTAAAAAGTCGGAAAAAGCCAAAGAAAAAGTTCATCCTGGGCTCATAATACGGGCACCTGGTGCGGAATTGGCGCCTCCAATGCATAATGTTCCCTAATTAATGAAACAACGTGATTAATCACGTTCGGCTGCCTCTCGGTCGCACGCCAGCTGTCATCATCGATTATCGGCAGGATAAATGACCACTCCGGAGACGGCAGGAGTGCGGGATGGAGTGCGATGACTTGATGAAGAGTGATGACGGCACCAAACACGGGACATGACAGTGGGAACGTGCTGGAGATTGCATGCCTAAACCCTCAGAGCACATCATCAATTATCGTGGATAGAATGACCTGCGTTTGTGGCCTGTCCGTCGGACTGTACCACTTCAATTCTGGTGTGGGGGACAAATTTGTTTCTGAGGACAAATCAGGTACATTTTAAGATTGAAGTTGTGAATAAGTTGGATATGAAAATGAAAGCGTTTACGTTCATGTCCGCAGTTGTACATTTTCAGTGAATGAAGTCAGATATTTGCAAGAAAAAATGTATACCGCACTGACTTGCTTTTTAAGTCCCTCCTTTACTTTGTAGGATCACAAATCAGGTACATTTTAGTGTTCAAGTTATGAATAACTATAACAAAGTTTGATATAAAAATAAAAGTGTTTACGTTTATGTCCACAGTTGTAATTTTTTGGTGAATGAAGTCACATTTTCAAGAAAAAATGTATACTGCACTGACTTGCTTTTTAAGTCCCTCCTTTAGCTCGTAGCGTGATCGGCTAGCATCACGCTCACCGCTGACGCCGTCATTGACCGATCTACTTCAATTCATTACGATCATTACGGGCGCTGCCGCTGACCCTTTCCATGTTAAGCAAGATTTTAGCAGACATGACAAGAATAATGAGGTTGAAATAACAGGACATGATTAAAATGGCTGAGTAATATAGTGACCCAGGCAGTGGGCCAAAGTCAAGACCGTGTGAGTGCGTTGAGGGTGCCGCACGGACGAGCGACTTCGGGGGGGAGAGAAATTTATGCTGCACTTAAAAGAAATTACAAGTAAATAAAGAGCAGGCTGCAGTAAATAAAGCGCTTTTAAATGCACGGCTGGTTCAGACAGAGGTTACCGTGGAGATGTGAGCTTGGTAGCTGGAAGTGAGCACTAACTCAAAGGGGCTTCACCTTGTCACATTTTGACCTTGCGGGAACCAACGTTTGGATGCTCGGTAGCGTCGAGGCTCGAGGGCGTCCCGCTTAAGACGTGGTTTTATATCATCTCCTGTGACGAGCGCGTGGATTTGATTTAACGCCGAAGCATCAAAGAGTTGTGTCCGCGCTTAGGTGATATTAGTCCCAATACTCGTTGAAAAAAACGGCAGGTGGTGTTGAGAGGAATACAGCTTGTGTTTTAAAATATTTACTGAACATTTATTCATTAGAAAAATGTCACAGGACACCATTAATCAAACAATTCACTTACCGTATTTCTCGGAACCTAAGGCGCACCGTATATTTAACACAACATCACAGAGCGGGTCTATCTTTGGTGTTTTATATCTATTTGAGCAAAATGATGGCGTATATCGCTTTCTTTTGTTCAAATAACACAGGGCGGGGCTAGTTTCTCCAAATGGGTGTTTGAAAACAAAATGGCCGAATTCCTCTTCAATTTCGTGCATGGGTTCTTGAGAGTCTCAGTCCTATCAGCGTAATGCCCCGGTGTGTTTCTGTCCAATCGTCCGTCATATGACTTGATTGAATCGGCCTAGCGCAGACGACCGTGTCATCGTGGCCGAGCGCTGACAGGCCGGAAGCGTACTTGGCCGTCCCTAACGGCGAACATGCCGCAACGCATCATTAAGTGCGGCGACGGGGGCCAGCTGAACATAAGGTCATTGAACTCGGACAAGCGCATCGATTGAACGCAAAGCCTTTTGACAAACAAGCCATTCTGCCGCTTGTCAGCATATCAATGTTTGTGCCAAGCGAGTGCTTATTGATGCTATTGATCCAATAAAGTTTGGCTTGCCGCAATGGAGAGACTGACATATTGCGATTCAGTATCCAATCATTCTACGAGGTTGTTGTGGCAGAGGCGATGACATCACGTGATGGGCAAAAGGATGTCAACGAGCTCTGAGGACGTGCAAACTCGCCAGATATGTCGTGTAGAAGGCCCACGTTCAGTAAGAAGTCCAAGCTGCCGAACATGCCAATAAAGCTTTAGAATATAGACCATTCTCCACCTGCAAGTGCTCAAAGAGAAATCGCCTGCTAGCTTGTGACGCTTAGTGTGAACAGTGGGACGTGTCTCCTCTCCGGGTGAGAGGTGACAATCAACCCTGGAGGTGTTGCGCGTCTGCAGAGAAACCGTGGACCCGTGCCAGGTTTTCCATTAGGGGATCCAGCCCCCCCCCCCCACCATCCAAGGTCCTTCCGGCTTGTTCCCGAACGTCCCGTGATGAGAAAAAAAAAAAAAAATGGCGCCTGCGTCCGGCTCATCTGCAGACAGTCGGTGGCAGAGGTCTCAGACATAGGCGACCTCATCTTTGTCCCGTGTCGGAAAATTCCCGAGCAGAAAATGAGTTTTAGGGAGGGGATGTATAAAATAAATAAAGAAAGGAAAAGCACCAGCAGGCTGTTGGAGGAGCGGAGCAAAAGGTCCGCGTGAAACAAGGGTGTCGGAGTGGAAAAAGGCGTCTTTTATTCCTCTTTACAAGAGTAAATGTGACACCGCTGCCAGCGGGAGGCAGCGTCGCGGTCGACAGTAACTCCTTTGCCCTTGAGGCCCCAAACAAGCCTTCGCTGCTGTCTGGCGCTGAGAAGCGCAAATAAAACCAATACGCTGCTGCAGGTGGAGCCGTTTAGAACTAAGACAGAGCTGTAACCGAGTCCACACGCAACAAAACCAATGTGCTCTTTCAACCTAATATATTTGGGGAAAACAAAACAATACTCGGCTCGAAGAAAATACGGTTGGTTGGGAGTTTACGGAACAGGTTAGGAGGTCGATAAGTCAAAAAATCGGTTTGTCGTCATCACAATGTGTAACGGGGCTCAAACAATGAACAAAAAAAAAACTTGTACTATATACTCTTAACCCGACACTTTGGTTTCTCCTTCCTTCCTTCCTTCCTTCCTTCCTTCCTTCCTTCCTTCCTTCCTTCCTTCCTTCCTTCCTTCCTGCCTTCCTGCCTTCCTCCCTTCCTTCCTTCCTTCCTTCCTCCCTTCCTTCCTTCCTTCCTTCCTTCCTTCCTTCCTTCCTTCCTTCCTTCCTTCCTTCCTTCCTTCCTTCCTTCCTTCCTTCCCAAACACACACACATGTACGCACCAACACACACGACGGAGGAAAGTGGAGCAGGTTTTGTTGATGACTTAAGGGATGGAAGGCACACCGGGGCTCCTAATGCACCTCGTATTTAAATAAT